>NC_067455.1:24132736-24435236 GCF_025434085.1 Hippocampus zosterae | reverse complement strand
GGTTTGCACTCTGGAGGAGGTGGGTGACAGGCGGCTATCAGCTATGATGGACATACCCTCCCACCCCTCCAGTCCAGTCTAACAGCACTGGGCAGCTCCTTCAGCCAGAGACTGATACACCCGCGCTACAAGAGTGAGAGGTCCCGCCGCTCGTTCCTGCCGACTGCTGTCAGGCTGTTGAATAAACGCAGATGAAAACCTGGACTCACCCCCCACTCACCCATTTTAAATAGCACAGCCACTTTTACATATGCATACATGCTTATATTTATATTTTAGTCTGTCCTGGGTACAGTCCATTATTTAATATTCTTTTTTTGGTGTTTTGTTTTTCTACTTTCTCCTTTTTATAATTTTTGCTGCTGTAAATTGTGAATTTCTCCATTGTGAGACAAATAAAGGGGTTTCTTCTTTTTAGAATAGAAAAGTGACCACAAGCCCCCTAAACCAGTGACAGTTCTCACATTGCTATAACTCGTCTCTGCCCCCCCACCCACCCACACACACACTCACACACACACTCCTCTCATGGCTTACAGGCGCCCTCATAAACTGAACCAGCAGGCTCCACATTAATAGATCCTCCTAATACCGCACCAGCAGATATTGATTTCTTTGGAGGTGTTTCACGTGCAATTATTAATGGAGAAATATTCAAACTGGAAGCTATACACATCATTGATTGAAAACTTGACTGATATTGAGTGCCGGTCTTCACTCTACAGCTGCCGACTTCACACAGAAAAAATGGAAGTTATATTTCCTTGACATTCCAATTATATTTTATTACAGTTTTTTGGAGTACATTTTTTTTCTTAGTAGGAGTTTGTTAAACAAAAAGTAACTGAATGGTCGAGGTATGAGGCCACAAACTTCAGGTTTGGAGATGACCACTCTGCTACTGGAGTCATGCCGCTCCTCCTATGAGTGAGTAAATCGCTTGTGTCAGGTGGAATACTGGTACCTTCCCGACCATTTGGGGTCCCTTTAGCAGGCACTAGCGATATACTAACACACAGTAGCAGTGGCATGGCTCAAGTGGCAGACCGGCCATTTGCCAACCTGAAGGTTATCTGTGGTCCTCAACCCTTAAGTGACTTTATTGCACAAGGTAAAACTATGCAAGTAAAAATTACTTTGTTGCAATTTTTCTCAGCGCTGTAGAGAAAATGACCATCTGGTGTGCAACTGGATATCATTCAGTTTCGCTTGATTAGCCTGAAAAAGTATGATTGATTTCCTCCTGATGATGTATCTTTGTTCATCTATCTCCGCTAGTGACAAATAGTGAAAGGCAGAAGAATGAAATTCTCCTCATCCTCTAGATTGCAGAAGGTATAATCAACACCTGTTAATATTCATATAACAGAACAGCTAGATTTCACACTGCATAGTTTCAAGGAATGAATAATTAGTTGTTCTATATTGGTGCATTTCACTTGTGAGGCAACATTTTCAACACATGGGTATGTCCATGTCGGATCCAACGACGTCACGTGTGCAATTTACAGCTTCACACACGCATTGGACAATGAGGAGGGCACAAAGAAAAGCAATGCCATAATGCCTCACAAAAAATTGCAAGGGGTCGACCAGAAACAGCAATCAAAAGGCACACTAGGATATTATTTCACAATTCCTACAAAAGATATACTTAAACAAATGTTGTCGAACCCCTGCAGTGTACAAGGAGAGGGAGGCATCCGCGAGCGTGCAGTTAACATTTTCAAGACAAGGAGGATTAACACGACACTTGCAGTCACTTTAGCGTAGCTGTGTGTAGAAATGATTCTGAAGTCTAATCCAAAATTAACACGCATGTGACCAGTCGCGTGCTGGCCAATTAGAATTTGGGGGAAATGTGAATTTGTGTTGTGTCGAAAAACGTGAGGACAGACTTACTTTTTCAACAGTCTTTATTCCACTGACGTAACAGGTGTCAATCGTCATCCAACCAACCAATGCTTTGCGACACTATCGTAACATCGTGTAGCAGTATGGTAAACGGCCATATGCTACACAGAGTTTTTCCCGGGCGTTCGTGACAAACACACGCACACTCGCGCGCACACAAAAGACATGCATCACCCCCCCTCGACGAATATGTGTCGTTGTGTGACGAGTGCCGTCCGCCTACCCATGCAGCTTCTACACTCCCCCTACCTCTCCACCCTCAAACACTGTCAGTTTTTTCGGCACGAGTAAATATTCCTGGCCTGAATTTTGGTTTCAGTTCGTCCCTGCATGGTAATCGATTGACGCGTTTAACTAATTAAATGTACATGAACAATAATTCATAAAATTAATCAATTAAAAATATGACGTTTTTACTGCTGCCAATGGCGTAGATGTGAAGTATCCATTTAACGTGTCATTATTGGGTTGTCATTATTTTAATATAGGCCAGCTGTATATGACGTTGATGACGTGATATGACGTGAGTTTTTTTTTCATGTAAAATACCTGCCCGGTGCTCAAAAAGGTTGGGAAAATCTGATTTAATCAGAACTTGGAGGGGGTGACAACGCGCCGCCCCTTCATATGCTTCCCAGTAAGGGTCGGGATTTGTTTGGAAGCTAGATGGCAGAAGAGGCCCATAGCAAGCCGTAGTCGCCCTATATTTGCAACGCAAATATCCCAAAACATGTCACCCCCACAATCACGACTCCACTATGCAAGAAAAAAAGTTTCAAGTTTATTTTTCAAGTTTATATTAATTTTATTCATCGTTGGGCAAATTCTGGACGGGACGATACCTGGGGAAGGTTCACCTCATTTGGCCCGACACACATACAGTATACACCTCATTAGCAGTTCCCTTCACACGGTATGAAGACTTGCATCCTCCTCCTTTTGCCACCCACATCCACTTTATGATTTGTTGCGCGCACATCACGCTGACGCTGTAGTTCCACAGGACGTTCACCACCCCCTCTCTATCTCTTTCCCCCTTACCTCGCTGACTTGCGGCAAGCATCACAAGTGCAGATTCAAGGCATCATTCAAACAGTCTACGCTGCACTTGTGTGTTGCGTGCGTTCACCAGCAACGTCTGTTGACCCAGGGAATCAACCATGTGCACATCGTGCGGAGCGCACCACGAGTCCGCAGACTCGCACACTTGATGCCCCTCAGAGCAGAAATGCTCGAGCCCTCGTCCAGATTGCTTCGGTTCTCTCCTGAATTTGAGTCTCCCTTCACTTCTATGCCTTCAGCGTACATATAGCACGGCGGACGGCGCTGCGTGTCTCTCCTCTTGAGAAGAAGAGGGAATCGACCAGGAAGAAGAAAAAAAAATACGTTAGGGATTACATCGTTCGACCTGTGACAATGACGCGGATTCACGGGGAAGAATGCTACGAGGGATCTATGGAAGTGCAGGACGTCTCCAGCCGGAGATGCGTTAAATGTGGCCGAGCCGAAACCACCAAGATGAGGATTAGGATGGGAATTGTTTTTTGGAATCTCTTGTTTTGCCTCATGTTCACCTGTGTTGAAGGTAAGGCGCGTTGAAATGACACTCACCGGCCCGTGAAGTGTTTGAGCGTCTCCAAAATGTTTTATTTGCACATAAAGACGCAGAAAATAGCACATCTCTGCTCACCGGATGGAGTTTGAGGGACGCATTTCAGTGTTTTAGCGCACAATGCATTCTTTGAGCGAGCCTTGGAATAAATATTCTAAGAGCAGCGTCCACTAATAGCCTACGTGAGCTGCTTTGAGGAGAGGGCGAACTACTAATTTATTGAGGCGCAATGACCTGCATTTTCCCTAGAGTGTGCTTAAGCGTACGGGGCAGAAGTCGTGCACGTTTCTCCTTTTCTAGGTCGAGGTTTTGGGATTTTTTTTTCCACCAACGGCTCCGTAAGCAGGTGTCATTTATTTATTTATTTTGGGGGGGGGCTGGTAATTAGTGATGTGGCACCAGTTTATTGCGTGCTGTCGGACCTGTAACAGCAGACAGGTGCTCTTAGTATTCAGTTGGTTATGTCTCTTGGTCTGCCGATTTGAAGAGCGACTTACTGGAGACGTCACCGTCCCCTAAAATTTGACTAAATATATTTTGTAGTCTATACATTGTGAAATAATCACTTTTCCTCTTAAAAAACATTTGAGCACTTTCTGGCCCATTTTTAATCCATACAATTTATAATTGCAGCATCTGTTGGGGCCGCTTCCATATGTTTATTTTTCACAGCTTAACTTCTGGCAATGCCAGAAACATGTTAACAAAAATCACGCCTATAGGTTCAGCTGTTTGGCTGTGTACCATGCTTAAAATTATAATTTGCAATTAAAATGATAACCATGGTAAAAAAAGGTCAACCCCTACACAGACATTTCATTTTTTCTCTTCAAAATATTTGTTTTTGCAGTGTGCAAGTGCACAATGGTTATCTATTGAGTGTGTGTGTGTGTGTGTGTGTGTGTGTGTGTGTGTGTGTGTGTGTGTGTGTGTGTGTGTGTGAGAGAGAGGATGGGTGCGCACAGATTTCAATTTCCATGCAGATTGTTTGCCCTCTGAGTAATTCTCATGTCTGTCTCTTGGGGGTGGATGGAATGCGCAGCATGCTGAGTAGAAGCGCCCACCAAGTATGAGCCAAGGCGAGTCGGCCACAGTTCGTTTTTATCGCCACCCACAATGTGGCAATGTCAAACCTCGGGGCCACTGCCAATCCTCCGCGTTCTGCTACTTATTAGGGAGTCATGCAGCCAGGACTTAGGGAAGGAGGCAGTTCGGTAAAGGATGAGGAGGAGGAGGAGCAGGAAGCTTGGATGGTGACATGGAGCAAGGCAAGAGGAAAAATCTGAACAATTGATTGTTAGTGCTGGGAGTTATCACACTGTTGACAGTCTTGTAAGAATACTAGATATGGCCTCTGACACATTCTTACTTTACCAGCAAGTATTTTCAAAATAAATTGTTCCCCTATTGGATATATAATACTGTTATTTTTTTATTTACTGATAAATGATGTACTTTTCTTATTTTCCATTGGATTACTCATTTTATTCTTGTGACCCCACCCTTTATAAATCATGGCAATGAGTCAAAATGAGCCACTTGGAGTCTTACATTAATATAGTAGTTGTTTGGCATCAGTTGTCTATCCACCTGTGATAAAAACACAAATCCAAATACCGGGAAACAAATTTGGCAAACTAAAACCCAGGGACTTATTTTAAACGGAGAGTGTGAAAAATCCTCATGCACATAGCGACCAATCTGTTGAGGACAACTGAATTGACAACATATAATTAGAGAATGATGTTTGAGACCAGTACTTCATTTTCCCTGCATGGAACACTTGAGTTTCACTGGTTGTCACGGTGACAAAACATAAACCTGCCAAATAACTTACACAATAGCTCATAGAATTCTCATTTCAGCATGCCGCAGCTAATCTCTCAGAGGATCATTAGTGAAAAAGATTAAAGCCTTCTTTCTATTCGCGCAGGTACCTGCGGCAATGCTGAGCACATTGCCTTGATACTGGTGCGCAACCCACGCGCATTGTTTTTGAAAATATGTTGCAGTTCCACTCCAAGTTGGAGGGTGTCGCCGCCACGGCCAGTATTGACTGGGATATCACAGGTTTTAGTTTGATTGACGTTTTCTGGCCAATTCCGGTCACCGTTTTTACTTTGCGGAACAAGAAACAGGTCGTATGTTGTGCGTCTGGATGCTCCTGTACACACACACACACACACACACACACACACACACACACAAACACACACACATACCACCTACGCCACCGCCGCCTTCAAGTTCAATTGAGTTTGCTGTTCATAATAAGGTAGCACAGTGAAGAAAAAGATTGTCTTTGACATAATAGCTTAACTCTGTGTCACGCAGTGATCGAGAAATGACAAAACCTTGCATTGCTAATTCTCTCTCATCAGTCAGATAACCTCCTTTGCCCACAATTCATTGAGAGCATGCTTGCATTGAAATCCAGTCTGAATGTGATATAAGATAAGTCGCAGAAGCTGGCTGATTAAAAACCAGCCAAGCAAAGTCTGCATTTTAGAAGTGAAAATGTGTTGAATAGTGAGGGTACTCCATCTGTCATGTCTGTGGAAGTAGCGTGGGGAGGGTTGCAATTAGACACAAATAGCATCCAAAATACGGTTGTAGTATATATCTGCAATTGAAATTGATTGACGTTCGGATTCGACACGATGCATTTAATGGTCTTTCGACTGGAGCGTGTGAATAAAACATGACATTTTGGTCTGTTAACTTAAGACTGTTCTGTTACAGCCATCATTGGGAAACACTAAGGCACAAAAATAACAACAACAGATATACATCATGATAATATAATAAACATAGAGTGAATGGCCTTGGACAAGAGCTTCACTTAACCTGCTACTTAACCATTTCAGGGACAGCGGTTTACGACAGTGGGCAGCTTATCATGTTAACAGGTTCCAGGGTGGACGAAAGGGTTAATCTATAAAGTATAAGCATTTCAAAATGCATTTGGTTTGTGACAGATTGCATGAAACAGACAGTTTTTAAAAAATGTATATATGTGTGTATGGATGGGATGGATTTATTTATTTATTTAACCGCAAGGAGGTCTATGGAGCTTGCAAAGACCCAAGGCCCTATTTTTGTAGACAAGTGCACATGCACTCAGTGTAAAAACTGGCACATCTTCATTTTCCTGCCAGGGCAAATTTAGTTTATCGTGTGTATTGGGAATTTGGCAGACCACACTGCTGCTCACTAGGAGTTCCGGCAGACCGTACGCATATTCTATTACACGCCCCCTGTGCACTTGCCAATTTGATGACAGAAAGTAGACTAGACTTTACACCAGCCAACTTTTCATCATCTGCAAGTGGAGATCCTGCACTTCCTTCCAAACATCCTTAGAAAAAGCCAATCTCCTGCATGGACTCCAGCGAGCGAGTCCATTATGGTTCTGCCATGTAGACCGCTTGCCTCCCTTGCGCTGAATTGGAAAGACATTCCGGCAAGTCCCCTCAATTTGCCGGGAATCGTCTGTGTTCCCTCGCAACAAAGCGCAAACGGCCATTTCTAACTGCGCCCGTGCCCGAAAATGCCAAAAGAAAGAAAACTCCACCCACGCGTACAGCTAGACTGCACTTTGCGCTCGGCTTGTGCTGTGCAAGAAAATGGGCCCCCCAGTGCTCCCCATGTTGCTGGAAAATAGTTGAGTTTGAACATGATGTAATGCACTCATTTTTGAATTATTTCCATTTAAAATGTTTTGAGAACACTTTGAGCACGGACATCACTTGATGGGGGCGCTGAAGGAGAAACTCAGGTTGATAAAATGACCTACACAAAGTGTTTTTTTTTTTGCAAACTGAATTCAAGAAGAATACATTACTGATTGTTGTGTTCACGCAAAAGTTATCATTTCAATTTATTTGACTTTAGGTCTTCACTACACAGTCTAAAATTGAAGTGTATCAGGTTGCCAATACAGACCGCAATCGAGTCAGTGTTTCACTGATGTCATTGGAGTCTTTGTTGCAATATGGTAATATAAACAGATTACAAAGGCTGCTGAAGCTGATCAGGATTACATTTTGCGTGCATAATAATGCAGTATATCTGGAGAGGATTTTGGAAATTGTCCGACAGGGCACTCTCGATTTCCAGAAATTATGTATGAGGAAGTTTTTGGTGGCGTCTTGAAGAATCATTCGGTTCCAGGAAAATTGGCGTGAAAATTATACTGTATTGTAAATTATAAATAAGCACCTGGCATTGCAAGTGTGGCGTCTGAAAAGACATACAAATATGTATTTGACGGTGAATAGGGCTGCTGTTCTACCACAACACACCTGATTTAAATGATCACATCATGATCATTTCAGTCAGGTGTGTTGGAGGAGGGATTCATCTAAAATGGGCAGGACAGTAGCCCCTGTGGACCGGAGCTGGACATGCCTGGCTTCGTACTTGAATGTCTAGATCAAACTCATTTTGTCGCGGCCCAAATTGTAGTTCGGGTTTCCGACGGAGGGCCATTACGACTGAAGTTCACAGTGGGAATTCAAATAAATGCATAGTTGTCTCATGCGCACAACCAATCTGTGAATGACTCGGCTTGAGTTTGATATCAGTGAGACTGTTGATCCAGCTGTTTGAGCTGACATCTCCCAGTGCGGTCTTATTTGTGTAGAAGTGTACAGTAGCGCCCTTACTTTTCGCCTTTATGTTTAGCAATACAGCACAGTTGGCTTTGATTGAGTCAGTTCTTTTCTGGTATCCCATTTCATGTAAGCCAGGCATGTCCAAAGTCCGGCCCGCGGGCCAAAACCGGCCCGCGGTCGAATTTCATCCAGCCCTCGGCCCCTGTCATAAAATCAGTGCCGTCTGGCCCGCAGGTTGGGCGCAATGGAACACGTGTTGCATTGACTGAGGTCTCGTAGACTGGGGAGTGATGTTTCATAGAGTACTGCTTCCCTCTAGTGGCTAAATGAGTAATAGCATTCACTAAATGAGTAATAGCATTTAGACACTAGAGGGCATCACTCACGAGTTAACAAGACATCACTCCGTGTTTATATTGACTGATGTCATATTTCAAATGATCCTTGCAGTTGTGGATATGTGTATTGCTTGTTCATTTCCCTGTTGTTCGAGTCAAAGGTTTTGTGACTATTGAAAAGTCATGGTGATACATTTTATGTTTCAAATCAATCAATTTGCACTCTGGAGACTTCTGTTTAAGAAAAAGTCAAGTGAATAAGCAGTTGCATGTGATATACCTGTTTCAAATGAACCAAAAAAAATTCTTAAGATTGTTGAAATTAAAATATAAATGGAAATGTGAAACGGACTGGCTTACTAAAATTTGTTGAACAATATTGTTGTTCAATGTAAAGAATGTCAGCCAAGGTCGGCCCCCCGACATTTTACCACATAAAATCTGGCCCCCTTGGCAAAAAGTTTGGACATCCCTGATGTAAGCGGTCCTCTTGAGGCAAGAGATTGGCAATGTCTTGTCTTTCAGAAGCCAATGGCTCCCTATTTGTGGAGATTAAAAGTAATTTGTTGAGGAGACATGTGTTCCAGAGTCAAGGCCAGAGATTTAAGATGGACGGTGTAGTTTCCAGTGGTGATTCATCTGTGGGCATTGTTGCTGATAAGACTGTAGTATGCATCCATTTGTCACAAACCATGCTTGAGATACGCTGTAATATCATACATACATTATAGTACAGTATTCATGCAGCCAAATTATTAATATGGTGCA
This sequence comes from Hippocampus zosterae, assembly GCF_025434085.1. Lineage (NCBI taxonomy): Eukaryota > Metazoa > Chordata > Actinopteri > Syngnathiformes > Syngnathidae > Hippocampus > Hippocampus zosterae. The sequence continues at coordinate 24,425,988 of NC_067455.1, read as the reverse complement.
ATGGGGACTAACATTTGGGGTCATTTTAATTATTCATCTTTCATTCATTCATCTTCCGTACCGCTTGATCCTCACTAGGGTCGCGGGGCGTGCTGGAGCCCATCCCAGCCGTCTCCGGGCAGTAGGCGGGGGACACCCTGAATCGGTTGCCAGCCAATCGCAGGGCACACAGAGACGAACAACCATCCACGCTCACACTCACACCTAGGGACAATTTAGAGTGTTCAATCAGCCTGCCATGCATATTTTTGGAATGTGGGAGGAAACCGGAGCACCCGGAGAAAACCCACGCAGGCCCGGGGAGAACATGCAAACTCCACACAGGGAGGCCGGAGCTGGAATCGAACCCGGTACCTCTGCACTGTGAAGCGGACGTGCTAACCACTGGACTACCGGGCTGCCCTCATTTTAATTATTTATATAAATAAAAAATCGATTGAAAATTTCCTCTTGTTGTTTTGTTGTTGGCTCCATGGCTGTTCCCCACTTATGACCGACTCAGATCCAATTCAATTCAGCAGCACAGAGCAATGAAAAATGCTTCAAGGACTTTCGCACATTATCCTCTCCAGTGCTGAATAGAAGATGCTCCTGTTTATGTTTGTAAACTGGAGTTTTGATGTGACACAAGTGTTGGGCCAAGCATGATGAGACCAATATATATATACTGTATATGTGTTTCTGTTTAGGTTACATTTGTTTTTGTGCCCTTTTTGACTGTACCTGTTCCCCTGTTCTCGTCATCCGTGTCCCTTGACCAATCAGCTCCCTCAACCCTTTGTGTCTTGTCCAGGTGTTTCTCGTTGTCTCGTCACTGAGCTTGTATTTAGTTCCCTGGGTTCTGTCAGTCTTAGTGGGATAATTGTGAGTGTCTGTGTGTACCTGTCATGTTTTGTTTTCCGTCATAGGCTGTCTTTGGTTCCTTGTGGTTTTCAGGACTTTGTTCGGGTGTTTGTTAGTTTTTTCCAGTGTACTCCTGTTTGTCCTTTTGTTAAATACAACTTGGTCAGTCCACCCTGCTCCTTCCTGCCTTTTGGGGTCCTCTACCCAACTACCACCTCGCCAAACGTGACAGGTGGCTTGCTTAGTGAGTGGAATTACTAAAACGTATCATTTAATTCAACACAAATTAGTTGAAAATGGTAGACACGCTGAAGAAAATATTGATTGACTTATTAATTCTTATGAGTTTTATTTATTGCGCTAAAGTGTTTGCTGTTTTATCATGGTTTAAGCGTTTCCAGCACAATGCACTACTTGGTTCGACCCAGCAATAGCACTATTGATTCAGTTACTGTTAGTTTTGTCCAGTGCAGCGGTGGGCAATTCCGGTCCTTGAAGGCCAGTAGTATCCTGAATGTTTTATTTGTCTCTCTTCTTCCAAAACACCTGATTGTAAATGATGCGCTCATCAGCAAGTTCTGCAGGGGCTGGATAATGATCCCGATCATTTGAATCAGACATGTTGTCAGGTATGCAGGGAAACGTAAAACATCCGGGATATCGGCCCTCGAGACTGGGGTTGCCCACCAGGTCTGGTCCATTATCTTTTCAATAGATGGTCCTCGAGGGCTGGGTGTCCTGTATATTTTCCAGGTCTCCCTGCTGCAACACACCTGATTTAAATGATCAGGATCATTATCAGGCTCATATGGAGCTTTCGATCAGGTATGTTACAGCAGGGAGATATGGAAAACATGCAGGACACCAGCCCTCGAGGATGGGACTTCGACACCTCTGATCGTTGGGATGCAGGCTTCCGCTGTGGCCAACTCCTATGGGAAGCATTGTTTTGTTTAATCCAACACTGACATGAACATTGCAGATCAGAACCTCCGAAAGTCTTTCGTCCCACCCAAAAAACGTATTAGCAATTAACAATGGTGCATATGCCATAATTATGGCTTGATTTTTTTTCCCCCCCTCCTAGTCAATTCAGACGATTTATGAAAATATACGTAGAAAAACACAGACACGTGTGTGCGCATGCATGCACACACCCATGCATACGCACTTTCACTGTTGTGAAGAGAAGAACATTTGACATTTTTAAATCTGCAATGAAAACCTGATGGCATGGCAAAAGCCATGTTGGCTTTTTCGCCATTCTGGCAGCGTTCACCGGGATTATACGTTTCATTGTTGGAAAACTGCACATCACAACGTCAGGGTTAAATGAAGAACAATATACAATGCCTGTGATAGAAAATGTATTATGAAATACATGCCTTCAAAAACACAAGCAAAAGAGATTATTTTTAACAGAATCGTCCTGTGGGTGTGCATTGTGCACTTTTTTGCAGTCTTCTTATTTATTATTAATGAATTAATCAGTAATCAATTATTTATGCAGTGACCATTTTTGTCCTATTTCACGAAGCCTGTTTTTTCTGGCTGTTTAAATGGATGTCTAATTTTTTCTGCTCAGAACTATTTTCGCAAGAAGGCATAGTCTTGCTGATATGAAGAACTTGAGACTATTGCCAAGCTCAATCTCTGCAAATAGCTGCATCAGCAGTTTAGATCAGTAGTTACGGTCAAACAGCAAGCATCTAATGGCAACGAAAGTATCAGCAGCCCAAGGTCAGAGCTGCAGATCTACACAGCCACAGAAACTCTGATTAGAATGACTTTTTCCCCATCCTCCCAACACTTTCGGTCTTTTATATCCTCATTTTCAGTCCGCCCCATCTTATTCTATTGAAAAAGAATGAGAGTGAGAGAGAGGCCTAACATACTTCGATTCATTTCAAACCTAAAATTGCAAATAGAATGTGACCAAAAAAATTACCGGTACTTCAAATCACCATTGTTTAGGTTTGATTTATTTTATTCCAGATGTGAATGAATGCTAAACATGTTCAAATCCAATATTTTTTCATGTGATCCTTTTTTGCCCCCTTAAACCTCCATTTGTCCATCCATTATCTGGACTGCTTTATCTTTATTTGGGTTGTGCGGGTGATGGTGTCTCTCTGAGCTGACTTAACATACGCAGTCATTTTAAGTCATAATAACCAGCAACAACCAAATTCACATTGACATTCAGGTGATGTAGACAGCTATTATGAAATTGGCTTGATGGTTTTAATCGAAATGAAAATGGGGGTGGGGTAGATGGATTAGACTGTCCACTGAATTTTCACTTCATATCCATAAGGTGGTGCATGCGTTCCTTGAAAGATGTCAAACCCCTCCCCCTCCCCCCAAACTTGACAAATATGAAGCAGCACGCAGTCCTGTGCTCACATTGATAAAGAGACCATTATTGGGAAGTTTACTGACAAAAAACAAACAAACAATGGGTCTTGTTTCAGCAAGATGGGGAAACAAAGATCGGTTATCGCGCACGCCCCTGTTTCCCCTTTTTAGAAAAATCGAAATGCTGAAACATTGGTGGAGAAAGGCTAGTGGAATATTGGATGCAATGTTGACACACCGTTTAGTGTGTATGAATGTGCAGCTTCCACAAAGGCCGTCTGGCATCAGTTGCATGGCGCAACATGGCACAATAGCCCTTTTGAGAGCATTGTTGTCTTTACACAAAATGAACACATCAGCTCATGTCGCGCAAGTATTAGCAGCACCTCGACTTTCAGAGATTGCCATTACTCTTGGCCACATGTACCTGTGTTATATCCTTGTGCAATGGAGTGCCTATTTGTGCATGTGCCAGCTGTGATAAGCATGGCAGTGTATTTGATTGGAGCATTTTTCATCTCAGTGCTCGGCAATTTAAAACCACCAAATGGAATATTACAGAGCCAGTTTCCACATTTTAGTGGCACACTCAGGAGGCAATAGTAATTCTTTAAAGAGCATCGTTTCAGGTTCACTTGTTTTGAGTTTCTTTTTCAGCAAGCATGCAGCCACGCATTATGCACGACTGTGGTTATGCACATTTTATTTGTATGAATAGTGAAGGTGCAGCGGAGCTACACAGAGAATCTTTACTCTGGGGGCATCAATTTAAGGTCTCTGTCTCAGCCCATCTTTGCATGCATTGCTGTTTGTGCTGATGAGAGAATTATCTCTCATCCCTCCACATTTGAACTGAGGGACAAAGTGAAGCTTACCATTGATCTGGAATACACCTTTGAATTTCCCCAAACAAAATCATTTCTAAATAGAACACTTCGTTCTGCCATTGGGCTTCAAAGGGAAACATGGCCGATGGAGTGTTCTTTCACATTTGAGAATAGCACACTTTATGGACATCCCTGCACTCTTTCATTGTTGAAAAGCACCACCAAATGATGCAAAATTGCACTTATGTCTAACATTAGGGTTCTTTATGCAGTATTCCAAAAAATGCAACGTCGTGTTCCACGAACAAGCCAATTCTCACCCAAATGAACCGGAATTTTAAGGACAGTTTAATGTGTTTTTTTTTTGTTTTTTTTTTGGTAACAATTTGTTCAGGGTGCAGTATTACATTTCTGAGTAATCAAAAGATTTTGTATTATTATCAGACTTGAACATGTTTAAACAATGTAATTGTCTTGCAACCAGCTCATGGTATACACCACCTACAGCCTAAAGTCAGATGGAACAGGTTCCACCACGCCACTCATGAGAATAAGCGGTTCGAGTCATAGACATTCAAACATGCACACATTCAGCACATTTAAGCAGCATGTTCCAATTTTTCTAGGAAATTCAATTAAAGATACACCAACTCGACCCAGATTTGTTGTCCATCCATCCATCCATTTTCTGATCCGCGTTGTCCTCACAAGGGTCTATTTATATATATATTATATATATTCATTCATTCATCTTCCGTACCGCTTGATCCTCACTAGGGTTGCGGGGGGTGCTGGAGCCCATCCCAGCCGTCTCCGGGCAGTAGGCGGGGGACACCCTGAATCGGTTGCCAGCCAATCGCAGGGCACACATAGACGAACAACCATCCACGCTCACACTCACACCTAGGGGCAATTTGGAGTGTTCAATCAGCCTGCCATGCATATTTTTGGAATGTGGGAGGAAACCGGAGCACCCGGAGAAAACCCACGCAGGCCCGGGGAGAACATGCAAACTCCACACAGGGAGGCCGGAGTTGGAATCGAACCCGGTACCTCTGCACTGTGAAGCCGACGTGCTAACCACTGGACTACCGGGGCGCCCTATATTATATATATATATATATATATATATTATATATAATGTAAATTTTGCTGGTACTTTGACCTGAGAAGACTCCTCTCTCTCTCTCTCTTATATATATATATATATATATATATATATATATATATATATATATATATATATATATATATATATATATATATATATATATATATATATATATATAAGGATTATATATATATATATATATATATAAGGATTATATATATATATATATACTGGTATATATGATCCTTGTCTCACCCCTCAGGTGGTGTTCGTCCCTCATTCAGCCCGGGTCCTCTACCAGAGGCCAGGAAGTATCCTTGCTGTTCCAGAAATGTGCAGTGCTGGGAACAGCAAGGATGCTGTGCAGAACCCTCAAGCTTCCCGGCCTCTGGTAGAGGACCCACGCTGAATGAGGGACGGACACCACCCGAGGGGTGAGACGAGGATTTTTATTTATCTATTTATTTATTTTACATGCGGCATTTCTCATTTTAAATAGCAAGACACATTTTACAAGAAAGGAAGTCATTTTCAACTTTCTACCATAGACTCTGTTATCAGGTCTCCCTGATGGATACCTATGTATGTGGTTGTCTCCCTTTTGCGGTCAGGTGTACTCAGTTTTGGTTTCACTGCCGTGCCTTCAGTTCATGAAAACCCATTGTGAACAATGTCATCTTCATTGACACATGGGATTTTGTACATAAAGTATGGTGAGAGAATAATATCTAGCAAAAACAAGAGGAGAGGCTTGAAAGTGCATAGCTCAGTAGGTTGTTGGATGGTGGGCTCAGACGGTCTTTGAAGAGACACCCTGTGATGTATGAAGGGTGAAGGCAAAACACTACAGATCAAACAGCCCATGTGGCTCTCAAAGCAAACCTCCTTTCTTCGTAACAGACTCATTTATTTCTTTACTTATCTGCATTAACATGGAGTCATTGTTCCACATTTGGTGAGATGTTGTGCCTTGCATTCAAAATTGTAGTGAGGTCACAGCTATTTAGTGTACAATTCATCATTCTTTGCAGCAGTTGTAAATAAGTCGTCCACTTAAGTGTACTGCTTACTTGTTCTCTTGAACTTGTTACTCCCAAACTTGGCAAACAATCCTTAAATAACTACGGTATCACTCGAAGTTACTTCTATCAATGTGAATTTCTTCATCTAAATATCAAACATTATAATATTGGTTTCACACACGGCAATGGTGTTTGCCATTATATGGCGGCTGCATGTCGACGGTGACAAAATCTTCCATATGAAAAAAGAATACTGTTGTTTATGTGCTTTTGAGGTCAGGGATGTTGTGGCGACTTACTTGTAGGTTGACATTTTTCATAGCCGATCGTCTCTGTAAGCAAACTAGCCAGATTGGTTTGTGTTTAAATTTGATGAACATATAATCTGTTTTCTATTTTACCTGAACGATAAACTTGTATTGACCTAATTTGGCCTTTTGGCCGGGAGCCGCTGTATGGCCTAAAATATTTGCCATTAAAAAATAAATCTGAATCATTTGTATTTGAATTTGCATCACTCAGCCTGAGTAAGTGCATTGAATTTCATTGTTTAATTTGAATCTTTACTTTGAAAAACTGAATCTGAAATGTACAATTTGAATTCCTCACTGAAAATCACATTTTGCCTGTTTTTCCACATTCAGTTTTACAAATACAAATTCCAATTTTTTCCCCTCCGCACAGATTCAATTTGCCTGACTTTTCAGATTCAGTTTTATCAGTAAGAATTCAATGTACAAATTCAATTTTTTGACATTCGGGTACTTGAGTAAGAGCAATTGATTACAGTACATCAGTATCTTAAACTACAGTTTGAGAACTAGAATGTATTTTTGAGGCGATATTCCAAAGCCACAAACTAAGCTAGTGGCAGCTGTAGCCGTGGATAAGGCTAACCCCAGTGTCCACCTTTATTCGGAGATGGAGGTTACAGCCCAACTGTATGGAAGAGAAAGGAGCTTCCCGTTACTCCAACAAATACCTGTGAGCCAATATCCAAGGTATAATCTCTCCAAGTGTTGACTGCTGTCTCAAACAAGGCCCTCGTCAAGACTAGAGAGAAAAAAACCTAACAGTTAAAATAGATACCCTCGGTATTCAGCTAAGAGAGGACTCTGTCATGGTGGTTAATATCACTTAAAATAAATGCAGATATAAATGCAGCTGAGATTGAATAGTGCAAAGAAATAATTCAGTCCGTTAAAAAGGACATGCCTGCTCTCGTCAAAGAAAAAGATGATGAATGCATCCAAGACACCATCATGGAGATCCTGTGCAAGATTGAGCCACAGTGGGCCTCATCTATTGATACCATGATTGACACCGTTGGGAGAAGCAAGGAGGGGAAGTATCACCAAGTCATTATGCAGTTCACAATGAGACATGACAGGGATGCTCTCTGGAAACTGTCCAAGAACTGTAAAATCTGAAAGGAATCCACTTCAAGCATGATTTTTGCAAAGCTGACCGAGTTGCTCATGCTGCTCTGTGGACAAAAATGGAGCAAGCCAGGGCTGCAGAGAAGAATGTGTCCTTCAGAGGTCGTGTGGGGTACAGTCATGCCAACAGGCAAGCACTAGATGACATTGTGTCTCGTGCTGTTAAGAGATTAAAAAAAATGTGAGATGAATTATGATATGTAATTAATTGATTTTATTAATCTATGTTTTAATCGCACCTAAAAATTGCTAAGAAGAACCCTATTTTCATTTTAAATCCATTTAGTTTTTGAGGCAGATCCAAAGAACGACATCACAAAAAAGCTACTTTGTTTCTTCTTCTTCTCCTTTCGGCTTATCCCTTTTCAAGGGTTGCCACAGCGAGTCATTAATTTCCATCTTTCCCTGTTCTCTGCATTTTCTACTCTGACTCCAACTACCTGCATGTCTTCCCTCACGGCATCCATGAATCTCCTCTTTGGCCTTCCTCTCTGTCTCCTACCTGTTACCTCCATCTCTAACATTCTCCGACCAAAAAAGCAACTTTGTTTAAAAACAATAAATGACTTTACAGATTTGAACAGATGCAGTCCGAGCCATTTACTTTCTGCTGTATTTGATACTAGTCCCAAGTCTTACCTGCAACTTTTAGTTTCAATCACCAGGGGGAATATCACTGTTTTGTTTTTACATTTTTTTAAATTTTTTGTAAATCTCCAAATAATTACAAAATAAAAATAAAATAGGACATCAGATCCATAAAAAAAGTGCTTTGTTGAACATATAAAAAACAGTAAGAACACTTTTCTGAGCAATAGAAGTACTGAACACTGAACTTGCTTCATTCATTCGTTCATTTTCTGAACCGCTTAATCCTCACTAGGGTCGCGGGGGGTGCTGGAGCCTATCCCAGCCGTTTTCGGGCAGTAGGCGGGGGACACCCTGGATCAGTTGCCAGCCAATCGCAGGGCACACAGAGACGAACAACCATCCACGCTCACAATCACACCTAGGGACAATTTAGAGCGTCCAATAAGCCTGCCATGCATGTTTTTGGAATGTGGGAGGAAACCGGAGCACCCGGAGAAAACCCACGCAGGCCCGGGGAGAACATGCAAACTCCACACAGGGAGGCCGGAGCTGGAATCGAACCCGGTACCTCTGCACTGTGAAGCCGACGTGCTAACCACTGGACTACCGGGCCGCTGAACTTGCTTCAGATAATAAAAAATAAAACAGACCCTTAAATCACAGCGCTGTAAGTTAGCACTTCAGAAATAACACTGTTCATCATTAGAAAATAAATGCCTGAAATAAACCTCAATCAATCTTCAATCTTCTCATAGGCTACAGAGGACAGAACAGCTATTCTGACTTCATTCCTTGTATGCCGGGTCTTTTTATCGAGTTTAGTTTGGCGAAGAGCTTTGCTGTTGCGCGCTCTCTTGCTAACGCTTTCAGTGCTAACGTTAGCTTTGGCTGCAATCGCAACTCAAGTGCTTTGCATTGATGTGGTAATCTAAACTTGAGCTGCTACGGTGGTAAGCAAACCCCTTACAAATTCGGCACAACACTCTACCTTTATCAATAGTGCCATCAGGGCATTTTTGGAATGTACATTTTCCATTGATTGGGCAGAGAAGTCTCACATGCTCCCCCTCTCCTCTCATGACTGCTGCTTACTTAGCCCGCCCAACTCCAATGGGAGTCAATCAGTTTATGCTAAACAAACCCAAACATAATGACAGCCAATCAATATCCGCTTCAGGCTGTGACTGACCATTGTTTCCCCTCCCTCAACAACTCGAAAACAGGAAGCAAACACATAAAAACGGATATAGAATTATAAAAAGGCAACCGACCTGCAGAAACAATAAAGTCAGAGATTAAAATTTGGATTAAGATGATTAAAAAAACAAAACATAATGCATTACACAGGACGGTAATTATTTATTCGCAGTTAATGAGATAATTTAACACCTCTAATTGTTTCCAAAATGCAACAGGTCGTGGGCCTTACTCTCCCAGGTATTTGAGCCTTCCTTTTGGAGAATGTTTAAATATGTTTCATCTTTGCATGCTCAGTTTTACACCTTCCCTTGGAGGCTCTGTGTTTACAGTATTGTATCCGATTTTTTTGTTGTTATATTGTTTTGATAAAAAAAAAGCCTTTATATCATAGGCTGGCATGAAGTGAGAGTTTGGGGGATTTGCATTTAACTTGTTTTACTCGTTTAATATCGTCATTGCTTTTTTATTGACGTAGGTGTTTTCCGGGGTCTCAGAGATTCTATCAACAGAAGATCAATGTTTCCAATTTAAAAAAAAAAAAGCAAACTGTTCTCTTGCAAGAAGCACGTTTAAATGACATGAATGACCCATTCTGGTTGAATCACAGAGACACATTTGTGTTTCGTTATGGTACAAACAGATTGGCAGGTGTCGCTGTTGTTGTGAGCGACTTCCCTGGGAAAATTTTAACCACAAATGGGAACATAAAGTCTCTGGATAACTCGTCTCTTTCAAGCAAATTATAATTTTGTAATTCTCGGAACAATGGTTACAACAGTCTTAACCAAAGTTACACACACACACACACACACACACACACACACACACACACAAAGATTTCTGAAATCACCCAGTCCGTAAGTGTATCTTTGCCAAAGCTATCCTACTAAAATCTTTATTTTAATATGGTTATAGATGTCTGGCTTGATAGAGTTCCTTGTAAATACCAAAGTCATTTTTATTATCCTCTTTCGCTTGACTTTTGTCTTGCGTTTTAATTTAGACATGGTTCCAACCTAATGGTTTCAATTAAATACAGAATTGATCTTTGGCTGGTATCTGCGATTGACCCTGGGCTTGAATCAACCGTTATAATTTCTTCTGCACCTTCAACAGAACATTGTCTGGTTCCTCTTAAAATGAACACTGTCATGTTCTCTGGAATGATCATGCTCAGCTTTTTATTTCATTTTTTTTACTATTATTACCCCTGTCCCCCTGTCAAGTATGTAGACATTTGGTGATTGATTTGTTAGGAATCACTCAAAACTACACTAATGGTTTTCATGGGTTGGAACGCGTGGAGGAATAAGCCAGTGCATTGAGGAAAAATCACTAATAATATTTTTACTGTACTTATAATCCCTTAAAGGGGGACTTTAAATGCAGACTGCACTGTACAATTTTGTGTAGCGCGCCACTGTAAATAGGACACATGCGGGCATAAAAGCGTGAAAGGGCCGTGTTTGTGCAACTCTTGAGCTGTGGGCACAGGGAGGCTGCTCAGCTCAAGGGCAGCTCGACAGAAGCCAGGAATCAGACGATTCGTCATCTATAGGTTTCCATGTTTACATTTGTCCACAGTATGTTTTGAATCATAAGCCACCCTCTGCAAAGCCCCAGTCTCTGCAGATGAGCTACTGCCACTCAAAAATAATAATAAAAAGACATTTGAGTAATAATGGATCCGTTCCGAAAAACCAAGAATGCATCCTACTTGCGCCATAAAGTAGCCTGCTAATGAAAATACCGAGAGATAAACAATGATGCTTTGTCATTTGAGTCAAAATAGATGTATTTATTTGTTTAGGTAGTTATTTAACTGTGTATTTCAAATCCAATTCAAACTTTCTGTTACTTCTCTGAAAGACATAAAAATGGGACAGACCAAAAGTCTTTATTTTACAGTGTCTCTCTCATCATTTGCCCTTTTGATTCCAACAAGGACACATTGGCTGTAATGACGTCCATGGAGGGTTAATACTTGAGTTAGTGGCTGCTCATATAAAATTCAAAGCGCTCTGGCTTTGAAATGTCCTTGACACAGAACCCCACGTTGTTCCTGAAGTTGGCCCGTGTACGTCTGTAACTTCGGTTAAACTCCTCTGTCAAATAAATTTAATGTTATCTCCGTTTAATACGATTAAAGCAGAATATTTTTTTTCTTGATGCTGTAGACCAGAATTTCCAAACCTATAAAGTATTAAATCAAGGTATGTGCCTTCACATCAGAAAAACATTCACAGCACACCCCTTAGTATCACAACTCACAAAACATGGATAAACAGGCTCATATACCATCTGATATACCATGTACCTTATATCATCTCATGGAGAGCATTTGATTGTTCTGCCTGTTACTGAATATGTCTCTGATCTGCATCAATTGACAAAACATTTTTTTGAATGTAAAATAAATAGTTTTCATTCAAATAATTGACATTGGATAATTTCCCACGGCACACTCATGTGCCACGGCACACTGGTTGGGAATCAGAAATTCTAACTGCAGTGCACAGCAGAATAGTGCTACTTGCATTCATTCATTCATTCATTCATCTTCCTAACCACTTGATCCTACTAGGGTCGCGGGGGGTGCTGGAGCCTATCCCAGCTGTCTCCGGGCAGTAGGCGGGGGACACCCTGAATCGGTTGCCAGCCAATCGCAGGGTAGTGCTACTTGCATTGTTACTAATGAACAACCTAAAAATACGGTGAAGTATTATCTTGATAAATATATTCTCTGATATTGTTTTGAACCATCATTTCTCACAATACTGAGCTCAGTACATATTTTGTATTGGAATACTCCACGGCATTAAGCAAATGTCACGAAAGGTATATACATCTATACTGAAATAATGATGATCTTGTGCATGACTTATTTTGTTGTATGAATTGAACAAATGGATTCGATATCAATTTACATTATCTCTGTGCTTGTCCATTTTATAGATAGGGGTATCATGATCTGATATTGATATTGGGTATTCATCCTGATAGCAGCCAAGAATAACATTTGAAAAAAACTGAAATACACACACATTGTTTGTTTGTTTGTTTATATATATATATATATATATATATATATATATATATATATATATATATATATATATATATATATATATATATATATTCTCACTGAGGCCTCCAATGGGCTACTGGAACAAAGCGGAGATGGGCGAGAGGCGATAACATGGCTCTGTTGGAATGCTACTACTCAAGCAACCCTAGTCAGAGGGGTTACATGCAGAGAATGTGGGCTAAATGGTTACTTCGAAACCCACAGTCACGGTTGACCATGAAACAACTAGTAGCTCAGTGTTCCAACATCCACAAACGGCAACTGCTGTCACAACTTGATTGATGAGGTACAACGCAGGTTCCATGGCGAAGGGCCCCAGGCTGCCAGATCAGAGGAGGAGGTCATACAAGAGATTGGGAGGCAAGCCCCAATGAATGCAGATGATAAGATTGGGTGGCCAGCCCCAATGAATGAAATGCTGAGCGAGGCAGCAACTGACCTGAAAGCTAAGATCATGGCGAGAATGAAAGCTGGGCAACCTAGAAACCGATTACAACGGCTATGTGAAGTACCATCTGAAAGTCTCATAGAAAGTGTGAATGCAGCACTGAGGGCGATCCCTACCGTAACGATCACAGAAACCAATGAGCTGATATACGCTTCAGCATCAGTGATCCTGGAGACTCTGGGATATAAGAGCAACCATGGAAGCCATGAGATACGTTACCCACCATGGAAAAGACGGTTGGAGGCTAAGATCAAGGCGGCCCGGAAAGATGTGAGTCAATTGACGGAGGCCCAGAGAGGTGTGATGAAAAGGCCGATACCCGAGAGGTACATCCAGATGACCATACCTGAAGCACTCGAAACTGCCAAACAAAGGCTCCAAGCCTTGTCCAGTCGCCTAAAGCGGTACACGAAAGAGAATGAGGCCAGACGAATAAACAGGCTGTTCGCAACACAACCTGCGAAAGTGTACGCTCACTGGCAGGGTCCTAACAACAGAGCTGACCCACCAAGACTGGAAACTGAAAGGTACTGGAAAGGCATATGGGAGAAGGAGGTTGCACATAACAGCAGTGCACAATGGCTGGTGACCCTGAGAGAGGAGCACAGCAACCTCCCTGAACAGAACCCGGTTACCATAACAGTGGCAGACATACAGGAAAGAGTCTCAGAGATGAAGAACTGGACAGCACCAGGCCCGGACATGGTCCACACCTACTGGCTAAAGAAACTCACAGCACTCCATGAGCGCCTAGCAGTGCAAATGAACCAGCTGCTGAGGGATGGGACTCACCCAGAATGGCTAACCGAAGGGCGAACGATCCTGATCATGAAGGATCCCTCGAAGGGTGCAGTTCCATCCAACTATCGGCCAATAACCTGTCTCTCCACAACATGGAAGCTCATGTCAGGAATCATTGCGGCTAAGATAAGTGGACACATGGATCAATACATGAGCGAAGCACAGAAGGGCATTGGTAGAGATACTAGAGGAGCCAAACATCAACTCCTGGTTAACAGAACAGTCGCACACGACTGCAGGTCCCGACGTACCAACCTGTGCACAGCTTGGATTGATTACAAGAAAGCCTATGACTCGATGCCACATACATGGATCACTGAATGCTTGGAGTTGTATAAGGTGAACAGGACCCTAAGAGCCTTCGTTGCGAACTCGATGAGGATGTGGAAAACCACACTTGAAGCCAATGGCAAGCCACTTACCCAAATGTGGCATATACCAAGGTGATGCACTCTCCCCACTGCTGTTCTGCATAGGACTGAACCCCCTAAGCCAAGTAATCACCAAGACAGGCTATGGATACCGCCTCAGAAATGGAGCTACAATCAGTCACCTCCTCTACATGGATGACATAAAGCTGTATGCTAAGAGCGAAAGGGACATAGATTCCCTGATCCACACAACCAGGATCTACAGCAGCGACATCGGGATGTCATTCGGGCTTGAGAAATGTAGTCGGATGGTGACTCGGAGAGGAAAGGTAGTCCGCACTGAAGGGGTCTCACTCCCAGAAGGAACAATAGCGGACATTGAGGACAGCTACAAGTACCTTGGTATACCACAAGCCAATGGCAACCTCGAACTGGCAACAAGGAAAGCGGCTACGGCCAAATACCTCCAGCGAGTGAGGCAAGTCCTAAGAAGCCAGCTCAATGGCAAGAATAAGACCCTGGCAATAAACAGCTATGCCCTGCCAGTGATCAGATACCCTGCAGGAATAATAAGGTGGCCAAAGGAAGAGATTCAGACCACGGACGTTAAGACCTGAAAGCTCCTAACCATGCATGGAGGGTTCTATCCCAAATCCAGCACCCTGAGACTGTACGCAAGCCGAAAGGAAGGAGGCCGGGGACTAGTGAGTGTGAGAGCCACTGTCCAGGATGAAACATCCAAGCTCCATGAATACATCAAGGAGAAGGCTCCAACGGATGATGTACTCAGAGAATGTCTCAGACAATGGGGAACAGAAGATGAGGCGCTGGAAGAGGGACCATCATGGGAGGACAAGCCCCTACACGGGATGTACCACCGGACCATAACTGAAGTGGCTGATCTCAAGAAGTCCTATCAGTGGCTAGAGAGGGCTGGCCTGAAGGACAGCACAGAGGCACTCATCCTGGCTGCTCAGGAACAGGCTTTGAGCACCAGAGCCATCGAGGCCCAGATATACCACACCAGACAAGACCCAAGGTGTAGGTTGTGCAAAGAGGCACCTGAGACGATCCAACACATAACTGCAGGGTGATGGTAATGGCGAACCAACCAGATATCGTGATCATAGATAAAGGGCAGAGGAAAGCCGTTGTAGTGGATGTAGCGGTCCCAAGTGATGGAAACATCAGGAAGAAGGAACATGAGAAACTCGAGAAATACCAAGGGCTCAGAGAGGAGCTGGAGAGAACCTGGAAGGTAAAGGTGACAGTCGTGCCTGTGGTGGTCGGAGCACTCGGGGCAGTGACCCCCAAACTAGATGAGTGGTTGCAACAGATCCCTGGAACAACATCTCAGTCCAGAAATGTGCAGTGCTGGGAAAAGCAAGGATACTGCGCAGAACCCTCAAGCTTCCTGGCCTCTGGTAGAGGACCCGAGCTGAATGAGGGACGGACACCACCCGAGGGGTGAGATGAGGATATATATATATATTTTTATATAATAATAATGCTCTTGCGAAGCGGGGGCCCAGTCTCATTCGGCTGGGTCGTCGCAGTGCGGAGAGCCGATCAGCTTCACCAGGGTCCGCCAATGACCACGGTCATGGGCCAGGTCCGCTGCATCCTCCAGGGTAAGGTCCTGGTGTTTGAGATCCTCTCTGATGACATCAAGCCATCTGGTGTGGGGTCTGCCGCGTGGCCTTTTCCAGCCGGCTGTCGCTGGATCAAATGAGAAGATGGCACGAGTTGGGTGTTCCGGGGGTAATCGGAGGAGATGACCAAGCCAACGGATGCGCCTCTGAGCGGCCAGTCGGGATGCAGGTGGCTGAAGGGTATGTTTTCGGAGGTCTGAGTTGGAAACATGGAGGTGCCAGCTGATGTTCAAGATGGTTCTTAGTGACCTGCTGTCAAAGCCGTCGATCCTCTTGGCCTGGGTCTTGTTTAATGGCCAGGATTCTGCACCATACAGGAGGATGGGAAGAATTGCTGCGTTATAAATGCGCATCTTGGTCTTTTGGGACACTGAGTGGTGGCGCCAGAGGGGCCGCCACAGTGACTGCATTGCCGCGACCGCGAGGGCGCGTCTGCGGTCAATCTCTGGCTTTAGATCGCCGCTGCTGGTAATAGTGGAGCCCAGGTAGATGATGGAGTTGACAAATTGCACTTTGTCTGTGCCAAAGATCAGGGGGGAGGGGTTGGGTCCGTCACCGATATACATAAGTTTGGTTTTCTGCCAGCTTACTTGGAGGCCCAGCTTTGCTGCTTCAGTTTGGTATATGGAGAGGGCACTGCTGAGGTGTTGGAGGGAGTTGCTGAACAGGGTGGTGTCATCAGCATATTCAAGGTCGGTCAGGTGTAAGTTGCCGAGCGACACGCCTGAGACTTGCTCCCGGACTCGGATCATAAGGTGGTCAATGACACAGTTAAATAGATCAGGAGCGGCCACGCAGCCCTGTCTGACCCCGCTGTTAATGGGGAACCACTCTGAGTCCTTCCCATTCACACGAACACAGCTCTCTGAGTTGTTGTAGAGTTGCTGGAACAATGTGGTTATTTTCGGTGGCACTCCAAGGTATTTCAGAATGTTCCAAAGGGAGAGGTGGTCGACTGTATCAAAGGCAGCTTTGAGATCTATGAAGGCTATAAAAAGATGTTGGTCCTTCCGAAACTCTCTAACCTTCTCAACAATGAGTCTAACTGCTGAGATGTGATCTATGGTGGACCGGTTGGGCATGAAGCCAGCTTGTTGGGGGCAGCGATGGCTTCGAATGGCGGGAAGGGCGCGGGTGAGAAGGATCCGGGTGAACAGTTTTGCGGGTATGGAGAGCAGTGAGATGCCTCTGTAGTTGTTGCAGAGTTGCTTGTCGCCTTTCCGCTTCCAGAATGGCAGGATGATGCCTCGGGTCCAGTCTGTGGGGGGCTGTTCTGCCACCCACACATGGTTAATGATGTGGGTAAGCCACTGGGCCATGGAGTCACCACCTTCTTTGAGCAGCTCTGCGGTGATGGCACAGATTCCAGGGGCCTTGTTATTTTTTAGTGATTTTATTGCTGCTCTGACCTCGTCGATTGTGACTGGGTCAGTTTTGCAGTTGGGGTTGGGGGTGGTAGAGTTGGCAGCAGTGACAAGACGGGGGTCGGTGGGTACAGGAGGGTGATGAAGGAGGTTGCTGAAGTGCTCTTCCCAGAGTTCAAGGCAGTCTATTTCAGTTGTGATGCGATTTCCACTGGCATCCTTCATGAGGGCGGTCTTGATGTGCGGTCCGATGCGGGCTTGGCGCAGCATTTGAAAGACCTGTCTAACGTCGTTGCGCTGTGCTGCTGATTCCATGCGTTCGGCCTCTTCTCCCCAGTATCTCTCCCTGTCAGTTGCAATTGCCGCATTCCGTGCTGCATTGAGCCTCCGGTACTCTGTGATATCACTGCGCAGGCGAGCAGCACGGCAGCGGTCAATGATGTCGAGGGTCGGCTGTGAGATCCATGGTTGTTTGGAAAGAGATCTTGATCTTCCCAATACGTCCTGGGCAGACTGGTTGACCTTTAATTTGAAAGTCTCCCAGTCTGCGATGTCATCAACGGCCAGAGCGGTGAAGGCATTGGTGATGGAGCGGCGATATGCGGAGGCAGTGGTGGGGTCGCAGAGTCTGGAAGACATTAAGCGTGGCTGTGGCCTGATAGATGGGTCTGGTCGTATTTTAAGTCTTCGCTGGGCAACCAAGGCGGTGGTCAGTGTTGCCCAGCTGTGCACCTCTGAAGACCCTGCAGTGGGTGACGGAGGATCGCCAGCGGCGGGAGATGATGATATGGTCTCTCGCCTTCCGGGTTCTTCCATCAGGGCTATACCAGGTACAGTGATGGATCTGCTTGCGGGGGAACAATGTGTCTGTGATACAGAGGTTATTTGAATGGCAGAGGAGAAGCAGACGTTTGCCGTTATCATTTGTGGTGTTATCGACAAAGGTGGTGCCAATGGGTTGTGTGGGGGTTTGGTGAGATAGTCCTTCTCTGGAGGAAGAAGAGAAGGTTGCATTGGCGTCCGTGAGGATGATGACGATGTCATGTGGTGGGGTTTGGCGAACGACCTGATGGAGTTGGTCGAAGAAGGTGTCCTTCACTGTATCATCGGCGAGTTCTGTGGGGGCATAAGCAACGATGACTGTCATCTTGCCATGTCGGTGGAGGAACCGTGCAGACAGGAGTCGATCGTTAATTGGGATCCAGCTGATAAGTGTGTACTCGTTGGTCGGGGGCGTTCCTATGTCTTGTCTCGGTTTGGGCAGTCTGGTTTCTTCTGGTCGGTTTCGTAACAATTAATTTCTCCTGAGTGGGTTGTTGGCCCCTATGCAGGATAGTCGGATGATGGGGCTGCCATCTCAGCGGCGTACCGACACACCGTTGGGACCTTGTTAGTTTGGAACCTCCCCGAAGACCGGCCCGCCAAGGGAGACCCTACCTGGAGCAAGCTCCAGACGGTAACGCTCTCCGGATCATTGGAACACACAAGCCTCCTTGCCACGGCAAGGCCAGGACCCACAAGGAGGCTTTCCTCTGCCCTTTATCTATGATCACGTTATCTGGTTGGTTCGCCATTACCATCTTGTCAGTCTGGATCTGGAAGTCCCACAGGATCTTCGCTCTGTCATTCTCCACCACCTTTGGAGGTGTTTCCCATTTTGACCTTGGGGTTTCCAGTCCATACTCCGCACAGATGTTTCGGTAGACTATGCCAGCCACCTGGTTATAGCGTTCCATGTAGGCTTTCCCTGCCAGCATCTTACACCCTGGAGTTATGTGTTGGATCGTCTCAGGTGCCTCTTTGCACAACCTACACCTTGGGTCTTGTCTGGTGTGGTATATCTGGGCCTCGATGGCTCTGGTGCTCAAGGCCTGCTCCTGAGCAGCCAGGATGAGTGCCTCTGTGCTGTCCTTCAGGCCAGTCCCCTCTAGCCACTGATAGGACTTCTTGAGATCAGCCACTTCAGTTATGGTCCGGGGATACATGCCGTGTAGGGGCTTGTCCTCCCATGATGGTCCCTCTTCCAGCGCCTCATCTTCTGTTCCCCATTGTCTGAGACATTCTCTGAGTACGTCATCCGTTGGAGCTTGCGTACAGTCTCAGGGTGCTGGATTTGGGATGGAACCCTCCATGCATGGTTAGGAGCTTTCGGGTCTTAACGTCCGTGGTCTGAATCTCTTCCTTTGGCCACCTTATTATTCCTGCAGGGGATCTGATCACTGGCAGGGCATAGCTGTTTATTGCCCGGGTCTTATTCTTGCCATTGAGCTGGCTTCTTAGGACTTGCCTCACTCGCTGGAGGTATTTGGCCGTAGCCACTTTCCTTGTTGCCAGTTCGAGGTTGCCATTGGCTTGTGGTATACCAAGGTACTTGTAGCTGTCCTCAATGTCTGCTATTGTTCCTTCAGGGAGTGAGACCCCTTCAGTGCGGACTACCTTTCCTCTCTTAGTCACCATCCGACTACATTTCTCAAGCCCGAATGACATCCCGATGTCGCTGCTGTAGATCCTGGTTGTGTGGATCAGGGAATCTATGTCCCTTTCGCTCTTAGCATACAACTTTATGTCATCCATGTAGAGGAGGTGACTGATTGTAGCTCCATTTCTGAGGCGGTATCCATAGCCTGTCTTGGTGATTACTTGGCTTAGGGGGTTCAGTCCTATGCAGAACAGCAGTGGGGAGAGTGCATCACCTTGGTATATGCCACATTTGATGGACACTTGGGTAAGTGGCTTGCCATTGGCTTCAAGTGTGGTTTTCCACATCCTCATCGAGTTCGCAATGAAGGCTCTTAGGGTCCCGTTCACCTTATACAACTCCAAGCATTCAGTGATCCATGTATGTGGCATTGTGTCATAGGCTTTCTTGTAATCAATCCAAGCTGTGCACAGGTTGGTACGTCGGGACCTGCAGTCTTGTGCGACTGTTCTGTCAACCAGGAGCTGATGTTTGGCTCCTCTGGTATCTCTACCAATGCCCTTCTGCGCTTCGTTCATGTATTGATCCATTTGTCCACTTATCTTAGCCGCAAAGATGCCTGACATGAGCTTCCATGTTGTGGAGAGACAGGTTATTGGCCGATAGTTGGATGGTACTGCACCCTTCGAGGGATCCTTCATGATCAGGATCGTTCGCCCTTCAGTTAGCCATTCTGGGTGAGTCCCATCCCTCAGCAGCTGGTTCATTTGTACTGCTAGGCGCTCATGGAGTGCTGTGAGTTTCTTTAGCCAGTCGGTGTGGACCATGTCCGGGCCTGGTGCTGTCCAGTTCTTCATATCTGAGACTCTTTCCTGTATGTCTGCCACTGTTATGGTAACTGGGTTCTGTTCAGGGAGGTTGCTGTGCTCCTCTCTCAGGGTCATCAGCCATTATGTACTGCTGTTATGTGCAACCTCCTTCTCCCATATGCCTTTCCAGTACCTTTCAATTTCCAGTCTTGGTGGGTCAGCTATGTTGTTAGGACCCTGCCACTGAGCGTACACTTTTGCAGGTTGTGTTGCGAACAGCCTGTTTATTCGTCTGGCCTCATTCTCTTTCGTGTACCGCTTTAGGCGACTGGACAAGGCTTGGAGCCTTTGTTTGGCAGTTTCGAGTGCTTCAGGTATGGTCATCTGGATTTACCTCTCGGGTATCGGCCTTTTCATCACACCTCTGTGGGCCTCCGTCAATTGACTCACATCTTTCCGGGCAGCCTTGATCTTAGCCTCCAACCGTCTTTTCCATGGTGGATAACGTATCTCATGGCTTCCATGGTTGCTCTTATATCCCAGAGTCTCCAGGATCACTGATGCTGAAGCGTATATCAGCTCATTGGTTTCTGTGATCGTTACGGTAGGGATCGCCCTCAGTGCTGCATTCACACTTTCTATGAGACTTTCAGATAGCCATTGTAATCGGTTTCTAGGTTGCCCAGCTTTCATTCTCGCCATGATCTTAGCTTTCAGGTCAATTGCTGCCTCGCTCAGCATTTCATTCATTGGGGCTGGCCACCCAATCTCATCATCTGCATTCATTGGGGCTTGCCTCCCAATCTCTTGTATGACCTCCTCCTCTGATCTGGCAGCCCGGGGCCCTTCACCATTTTACCTGCGTTGTACCTCATCAATCTCAAGTTGTGAGCAGTTGCCGTTTGTGGATGTTGGAACACTGAGCTACTAGTTGTTTTGTGGTCAACCGTGACTGTGGGTTTTGAAGTAACCATTTAGCCCACATACTCTGCATGTAACCCCTCTGACTAGGGTTGCAACAGAGCCATGTTATCGCATCTCGCCCATCTCCGCTTTGTTCCAATAGCCCATTTTTCATCAAGGTGCTCTGGTTCCCCAGCACCTGACGCAGACCTTGTTTGACCGGGCGACGTCTGAGCCGGCATGTCATTCGTTTTATTGTCTCTCATCATTGTATGAGGTAGGCATTAGCGTGAAGGATCTTGCCCAAGGACCCACACTGGATGGTGTTATGTGCTCATTTTTTTTGCCCCAAGCGGGATTCGAGCCACCGTCTCCCGTATGCCAAACCGATGCCCTACCAACTGAGCTATCCAGCCGCTATATATATATATATATATATATATATATATATATATATATATATATATATATATATATATATATAATCTCATATGTATAAGGGCGGCCCGGTAGTCCAGTGGTTAGCATGTCGGCTTCACAGTGCGGAGGTGCCGGGTTCGATTCCAGCTTCGGCCTCCCTGTGTGGAGTTTGCATGTTCTCCCCGGGCTTGCGTGGGTTTTCTCCGGGTGCTCCGGTTTCCTCCCACTTTCCAAAAACATGCATGGCAGGCTGATTGGGCGCTCTAAATTGTCCCTGGGTGTGAGTGTGGGCGTGGATGGTTGTTCGTCTCTGTGTGCCCTGCGATTGGCTGGAAACCAGTTCAGGGTGTCCCCCGCCTACTGCCCGAATACGGCTGGGATAGGCTCCAGCACCCCCCGCGACCCTAGTGAGGATCAAGCGGTTCGGAAAATGGATGGATGGATATCATATGTATATTGTTACCATACATCACAATTATCAGAAAAAAACAATATATATATAAAACCATACATCCAAAATCGTATTTATTTATTTTTATTAGAACTCATATACAAGCAGTCAATTCCAGACACCGCTCCTACTCTTCTATCCAGCAGTGTCTGGAATAAGTACGCAGAGCCCACATGATCAAAACAACCTACATTCCTGTTGATGACTATTCTTTGATTGAATAGTGTAGCTGCATCAAGTCTCTTCTCACATTTCATACTAAAAAGTAAATAAATCAGAGGGTATCAAACCCATTTTTGTCGCGGGCTATATCGTAGTTATGGTTTCTCTCGTAGGGCTATTATGCCTGTGAACTCATCTAAATGGACGAGCGCCTAATATGATCACATATACCCAACATATGGATGCATAGTTAGTTTTGAAATCGGAACCAAGTACAGTGATCCCGCGCTGAACCTACCATGCATGTTTTTGGAATGTGGGAGGAAACCAGAGTACCTGGAAAAACCCCACGCAGGCATGGGGAGAACACGCAAACTTCACAGAAGAAGGCTGGAGCCCCTGAACTCTGCACTATGAGGTGGACATGAGAACCAATTGTCTACCGTGCCACCCATAATAATGAAGACACAGTCATGTTAAGATAATACCACTCAAGAGTATCAATTAAAAACAAAACAAAACAATAACATTAGCATTATTATTCTTGTTAGAACGGTCATAATGTGATTGGGCAATGAGCAATTGTCATTCCACTGATATGCAGAAATTATATTTTTATTCCCATGACATAGATAGTACTCCAGCAAAATAAGTGTTAGCTGTTGTTGAAATTTTGATAAAACAAATACTTGTGCATGATATTTCATCAACCGAAGCAATTGAATTAATTGCACTCTCTGCTGGTTGTGTCATTGACCCGTTTGCTCTCTATTCTCCTGGCATACATCGCCTGAGCCACATGCACCGTTAAGTTAATTTGTTAGCACACCCTTCACCACCTTGCACCACACCATTTTCTCACACTCACATGGATAGCACTGAAATTTCAGACAGTTCACACTCCATACCTGTAGTTATTCTTTGTTTGTCGCACTTTTATTTGAACTATATTACTTGGGTTAGATTGGGAAGCAGACCTGTGTTCTTTTGCCATGGCCATTTAGCCGGGGGTATAACAAAACACATGATGCCTCCCATGTTCAAAGACATAACAACATGACCATGTTTATTTTAATGTGAGATAGATCGAAACCCACAAATCAATCCTTATTATCAATCAACAATACATTCCTGCTGTCCGGATATATATGTATGAACATGCGGTCATACAAACAGACTATGGAATATTTGTAGCTTTTAGCATTTGCTGTATTTCACTTAGCAATCATGTGGCATGTAAATAGGGTGTTTGTGGTTATACCGAGAAGCCTCTAGATAAGAAATCTCTGGTAATCGTAACTGTCAAACTGAGAACTGTGCAACAGCTGGGGTCATTTTTGTAGTGAGCCAGGGTGCCTGCTGAGACTCCCTGTGAGAGCCCGACCTGCGTGTACTGATGATACTGATTTATACAATTGAACCACGTGTTTCCCACTGTGCAGTCACAGTATATAGTTAATTTGTTTTCTCGTCAGACTACTGTATATGTTTGTTGTGGTACGAACGCGCTGATTGAAGAAAGCCCCCATGAGAGGGTGAAGCAAACAGAAAGATCAGGGTCGCAAGTTAACTGAACCGTGACAGCTGAGTTTAAAGAAGACATATAGGTCTCGTGATGAATAGATTTTAATAGATTTAATGTACAGCCTTTTGTATGCATAAGGAACACATGTTGGTTTGTCCTTTAAAGCAACAACATGCATGTGTAAAACTGTATTTTTAAAGCTGAGGCTTTCATGGAGCTGGCATTACTTAGTACATTACAAGCCTGTGTGATGCACCACACTGAATCGATTCTAATTCATAATAGATAGCTTATGGAGGCAAAAGAGAAAACAAGATGGGTAAAGGCAGAGGGGGCTCAGAAAAATAGCGAAGGAGTTGTTGAGCGGAGAGAAGAATATAGACATCCACGGAAAACAATTGCCTATGGAGGCAACGAATGAAAATGAGTTAAGTTGGGGTGGGGAAATGCAGGCACCATGAGAGACTATACCATGAGAGGAGGATAGTTCAGATTGAAGCAAACACTCACATCTACAAAGAGTGAAATAGTTTTCCTGGAAATTCAGATGGCTCATCCCAACACAGACAAGATTAAGCATTCAATTAAGTAGTTTTATTTAGAATAACCTTACATCCATACAATATTGGGGAAGCACAGTGGAATACTGGTTAGCAGGTCACCTGACACCTGACAGTGTAGGGGTGCTGGGATTGATTCCAGGGCCCAGCCTTCCTATGTGGAGTTTGCATGTTTTCCCCGTTCGTGTGTGGGTGTTCTCCAAAAACTCAAATTTCCTCCCACATTCCAAAAATGCACAGAAGCTGAATGGAGTGCTCTAAATGGTCCCTAGGTGTGATTTGTGAGAATTAATGGTTGTTCGCATGTGTGTACCCTGCGATTAGCTGGAAACCGGTTCAGTGCATCCCGCCCCTACTGCCCAAAGACAGCTGGGATAGGCTCCAGCACGGCCGCGACCCTCGTGAGGATAAGCAGATTAGAAAATGGATGGACATACAATATTAATGGGAAAAACGACCCATATTATGGAGACTCACACAGTCCTACAAGATCAACTTCAGAAGACGTCCTTCCGCTGATGATGTTGTGTAGATACATAAGAGAACATACAAATAGAAGATTCCACAGTATGAGTCAATGTGGGTCACCTCCACTTTCTACACTTGGAATTATACATATCATTAAATGAAGTAGTGTGCTAAGCCAACAAAGCTTCAAAATCTGATATTTTGCCTTGAAAATCACCCTCTAAAATCAAAATGAATGCTTTCTTTCCTTGCTTACATCCTATATCAACATCAATTGCAGCAGTTAGAAATGTGTGAGAATCTCAGAAATACAGTGCACTCAACTTGCACTTAAGGGACGATAGAGCAGGTCTCAGGGTTCATATATTTGTTATATGGTCATTTCAGCAGTCCCCAAAAGAGTGCAATCAAAAGTACAGAAAAAAGTGCATGTATTTTTAAAGTAATAATGTGTCATATGCAGTGTTGGGAGTAACTAGTTACCAAAGTAATGTGTTTGCTGCTGCCTAAATGTAATGCATTATGCTAAGTAATAAAAGTTACTCATTATGACAGTTATTGAATTTTGGGACCACAAGACAAAATTAATCACCAAAAGTATTAGAGAAAGTGGTCCATTAGATCTGGAGTGCCCACGTCTGGTCGTCATGTGCCGCTATAAAGCCTGTTCAATCCAGAATTTTTCATCTATGGCAGCGGGCTAAGATAAAGCCTCTCTTTTCTCAACAGCACTTCGAAACAGTAATCCATCCTTACATTACATCATAGGTGGATGACTGTAATGACTCCCTTTTTTTGGAGTCAGCCACTCCTCCCTCAAAAATCTCCAGTTGATCCAAAAAGCTGCCGCTCGCCTCCTACCTGGTGCTCGTAAAAGAGAGTGCATAACTCCAATTCTGGCCTCCCTTCACTGGCTCCCCGTACATTTTATATTTCCGACTAAGATACTTTTATTAGTTTTCAAAACTTAACAAAATGGTCTCTTACCGGTCTGAGCACCAAACACTCCTAGAGATAGCATGAACTTAGCGGAGGCTCAGAGGGGATCAAGACCTTTCCATTACCAGTCCTTCCCTTTGGAATGACCTTCTGTTAAATATTAGGCAAGCCACCTCTGTTGCCATTTTAAAAACTCGTTTTAAGACACATTTTTGTTCTTTCAATTCAGCATGAGATTCGGCATTGTTCCAGTGTTTTATGGTAGCTCTTGTGTATACGTGTCAGTATAAATTGATATATTCATTGATTAATGATTTAATTGGTAAAAAAAAAAAAAATGATAGTGCGATAGTACACTTGCCTGACTTGTGCACGGGCAGTGTTGGATTGGTCAATGTGGATGTGTGTGATTGTTCTTCTTTTTGAGTGTTGGTAAAAAGACCTTTTTAATTTGTGTTATTAATTTCGTCTTTTCCTGATTTCTTCTCCATTTACAGCACCTTTATATGGTCATTTTAATATACTATGTTGAGTTGAGTGCCACAAAAACAGGTTGGGGACCACTGCTCAACATTACAATGTAACAGTTGCCAATCAGTTATCGAATAAAATGATGAAATCCAAAAATAAAATTAATCATAGTTACAAGAGATGCTTATTAAATAGCGATAAAATCCATCCTCTTTTAATGGGTGGATTGTGTATAGTCAAAGTCCGTGTGTTGCCACTCTACATTTGGAGAATAAATCTTAGTTGCAAACAAGCCAGCGAGTTACAGCGGACATCATATCATCACAATATCCACTTGGAAAGTCAGCCTTCAAAATTACTTATCCGTCATTTGTATTTTCCTGTTCAGTTACCTGTGTGTACAGTAATAATGAATTCTACTCAGGTAGCTCAGATCAACCAATCAGAGGAAAAATTCAACATGAAACAGTGATTTATGTGTGTGTGTGTGTGTGTGTGTGTGTGTGTGTGTGTGTGTGTGTGTGTGTGTGTGTGTGTGTGTGTTTTTGTGCATGTTTGTGTGCGTGTATCCTATGCCTGGTTTGTATGGGTACTAAAAGTTGATAACATTCCATTAAAAAAAAATTGTAAAAATATGCTCTTGTCATAAAATTTCAAGGAAAGCTTCTAAAATCGGTGTGGTGTTTATTTCATTTGTGTATGTCATTTCCCTCACGCTTTCAATTCATAGTTTTGTCGGAAAATGCAAGATATGTGGCTTTCTGTTCAGCCCGCGTATTGCTGAGCGGGCATTAAATCCAGCGTGAATCCCCCGGCGAATGGAGAAAAGTCCTTAAAAACGGCTAAATTGATCCTCAAAAGTCATTAAAAGGTTCATAAATAAAAAGCAGGTGGAAGGGTGGGAACCCTGTATGACAGCTCTTGTGATTCTGGTGGTTCTGGGTAGATTACATTTGCATCGCAACACATCAGATTTTACACTGACCTGATTTATTATATCAGGTCAGCTGATATTTTGTGTTTTATGCATTTTGCCATAATGTTCGTAGTTCGCCGAGTTTATCAATGACATCATGGTCAAAGATGTCATTTGGGCATTCTGTTATTGATTTTGCCGCTGCTGTTAATATGTAACTCATATTAACTTTTTGTTTTGCTGTATGGAGAACCCTCACTGCACCTTGTGTGTCCTTGTATACATCTGCTTATCGATAACTGTACTGCTGTCTTTTGCGAAACAGAAGTGTAAATGACTAAAATACCAAGAGTGTAATTGTATAAGTTAGAGAATTGATCTTTGTGTTATCAGATGAGATTACATCTCAAATAGTATTAATCACCATGCTATTCCAACAGGCGTAATGGTACTTTTTGTTGTCTTTGTGTGTATTGACGCTTGGAAACAAAGCCGACATACAGTCATCAGGATCATCTTTTGTTTTGCCGCCGTGTAAATGACAAAGATTTCACTTTGCTGGACACAAAGTAAAAATCAGACATACCCGGTACTTAACCAAGACAGCTAAAACGTGCAATTAATAACATAAAATCACTAAACAAAACACTACAACAGTGGTGAGTCTCATGCATAGCTGAAAGCCAAAGAATGAAAATGTGTTCTAACATGTATTTAAAAGATGACACGGGTGCTTGCCGAACGGTTACAGAAGGTCATTCCAAGTAGTTTTGGCAGAAAAAAATGCTAGATTTCTTAAGGTTAAAATAATCTACATATTTTTATGAACCTGATAAATGCATTTGCACAACGAAATAATGCTGAAACACAGAATAAGAGGCCAGACAAAGAGATCTTGATGCGCATTTGCTTAATTACGCAGAGAAATCCTGCAGCCCACTAGGCTTTAAATAGAATTATTCAAATCAAATAAATAGGTAAAAATAGTTGAAATGATTTCTATAGATTAGTTTAAACGAAATTTAACATAAAAGTTTCAATTTTTGTTATCTGTAATTTGGTGTGACACGTGCACAGTGCATGCTCAGCGTCTGGCCGTCAGTGGCTGCGCTCCTGTTTAAGATAAGATAAGATATCCTTTATTCGTAACACAGGGGAAATTTAGTAGTTAAATAGCAATTACATTACAGCGCCTTCTCTGTTTTATCCAAATTGTTTGTTTTAAAATAAGTATTCCTTAGTTTAGTATCCGCACATTGTTTTAGTATACATTTTCAAACATATGCAGTATTTATTTTTTAAAAAGTCAGCGAGAGAGAAGCCCGACTGACCCGAACCCAAAGCAATGATTGACATTTTCGGGTCGGGTCGGGCGGCCCGATCTTACCTCTACTTGGAGGAGTTCTGCCCTGCCACACGATATTTGCTGTCCTGGCGAGCTCCTGGCTTGTGATTTCTATTTCTCTGATTGAATCGAGGGTCACATCACAACGCGCTTTCCTACTGACATACCAGGGCAAAATACATTTTGCTACTTTATGTGAAATATCTAACACAGGCAAAAATTGCTGGTGTGCGTGGCAGAGCAGTTCAGACTAGACATAGTCAGACTTGCCTCCCCACACATCTTGGGCTCTCTTACCAGTACTTTCAAGAGGCATTGAACACTCTTTGATTCTGGAGTTGACCACGGTGAGAGGCGCAGAGCAGGTGTAGTCATACTTATTGGCTCCAGCGTGACGCCTGCTCATTCGGGTTCACCCCGGTGGAAATAAAGGTAGCCTCCCTTCGCCTTCGGGTTGGGGGGGTGTTTGTGGTATCGACTTGAGACATCGTAAATCAGTCATCAGAATACTTTGAAAAAGTCCTCAATTCCACTGACACCCCTTGCTTTGAGGAAGCAGGGTCTGGGAACTCTGAGTTGGACTCTCCTATCTCTGGGGTTGAAATCACCGAAGTGATTAAAAAAATAATTGGTGGCGAAGTCCCAACGCTGGATGTGATCTGCACACAGTTCCAACAGGCTGTGTATGTTGTGGGGCCATCCTGCTTGACACGCCCCTACAACATCGCATGGAAATTGGAGGCAGGGCCCCTGGATTGACAGACTGCGGTGGTGGTCCTCCTTTTCGAGAAGGGGGACCAGAAGGCGTGTTGCAACTCCAGAGGGATCACACTCCTCAGCGTCCCCGGTAAGAGTTATTCAGGGGTGCTGGTGAGGAGGGTCTGTCGCAAGGTCGGATCTCAGATTCAGGATGAGCAGTGAGGTTTTCTAACTGGGGTCCGTTTGACCAAGAGTCTACGACAAACTCTGTGTCTAATGCTGAACTTTGAGTTGCCGTACTCTGAGATTGGATCTCTGGGTTTCCAATTCCAGAGAAGCTGATTCATTCAAGTCATTCATTCATTTTCCAAACCGTGTCATCCTCACAAGAGTCGCGGGGGGTGCTGGAGCCTATCCCAGTCTATCCCCTGTCTACGGGCAGTAGGCGGGGCCACCCTGAATCGGTTGCCAGCCAATCGCAGGGCACACAAAGATGAACAACCATCCACACCTACACTCACACCTAGGGACAATTTAGAGTGTTCAATCAGCCTGTCATGCATGTTTTTGGAATGTGGGAGGAAACCGGAGAAAACACACGCAGGCCCGGGGAGAACATGCAAACACCACACAGGGAGGCCGGAGCTGAACGTGCTAACCACTGGACTACCGGGATGCCGAGAAGCTGATATGAATGTGCTTAATCAACTCGGAGTGTCTTCACCTGGAGTTAAGCACGTGCACCATAACTATGAAAAGCCAGCATTAATGGTTCCACGGCTGTACGAGTCACCATGGTAACAGGAGAGAGGATGGCTGCGTTTCTCACCCCACTACAACTGAAAATATTAATACACTCAAACAGCGAGTCTGAACACATTTCAGGAAGAATTGCAATACGGCTGCAGCTCTGAAAGGAGACACCGTGGAAAACATTGGGGGGAGACACCATGGAGAACATTTGTCAGTGCATAACTTTCAACTTTGCACTCACAATAATATAATTGGGGAAAACTGCTGCCTAATAATTAAATTAATTTCGGTGTAATCTTGCGGGGGATACATGCACTTGGCAACAGCTGAATATGAAATATAAAAACATTGTCCAAACAGCTGAGTTCTCAGCATAACACACTTTTCTGACTGCCCTGCAATGAGTTGCCTTAATTAAGTGCTATGCGCTGTGTGTCAGTGGGTCCCCGCGCTCTCCTTCTGGTAGCCAATTGTACGCCGCTTAAGTGGAGCTGGTGGACGTCACTTGCTGCATCGGCGTGAGTGGTGTCTGTTCTCCTCTCTTGGCTGGGTTGGATGGGGTACTCTGTCCACATTGTGCAATTCACTTGCATGTGTCAGTAAACACATATGCAGGGGTTGCTTGGTTACAGATCACTCCAAAGTTCCTATAAAAAAATTCTTCTGACTGACCATGTCAACTTCCTGATCTGGTTGAGAATCAACATGGTCCCTCCAATTACACAATTGGGTCCACTATCCTGTTCCCTTTTCGGTCCCTGTTCTATATAGCCTTTTATTGTCCTGACCTTCCCTCACAGTGGGCAACACGACTGTTCTGCAACAAATTCAATTCCAGTGTGACATTGCAATATTCAGATAATGCTGTCTTGTTTATTTTACCTTAAGCTGTCGTTACATGTTTATTTTTCTTTCCGTCCTATTTTCTTCTTTTATGTAGCTCCCCTGTGAAACCACATTCTGTTTGACTGCAAACCTGAATAAATATCCATCAAAATACAAATTACCACAGTATATAAAACTCCAATGTTGCACAGAAAAACTGTTGGAGATACACATCCTCCATTATTATTAAAAAAGCAGTCAAACTGGATGGATGGGTTTAACACACACACCCACACACACACGAATTGGATGAATGGGATCTACATCAAACTGAGGTTGCGGTGTGCTGCGACTAATTCAGAGTGCATGATAAATATCCTAAAGTAAGATTTTTTGTGCATGACGAATGAGTTTCTTTTTTTTTTCCAACACCAATATTTTTTAATCTAATTATTCAATCAGAGCTGCACGCTGCATGA
Organism: Hippocampus zosterae; assembly: GCF_025434085.1. Taxonomy (NCBI): domain Eukaryota; kingdom Metazoa; phylum Chordata; class Actinopteri; order Syngnathiformes; family Syngnathidae; genus Hippocampus; species Hippocampus zosterae. The sequence continues at coordinate 24,394,729 of NC_067455.1, read as the reverse complement.
CTGGTTGAGCGGCACAGTGGTTGACTGGTTAGCACGTTTACCTTACAGAGTTCATTGCTTTGACTCCAGGCTCTGGCGTTCCTTTGTGGAGCTTGCACGTTCTCTCCATGCCCGCGTGGGTTTTTTTCTTAGTGCTCCCGTTTCCTCCCACATTCCAAAAACATGCAAGCACATTAATTGAACACTCTAAATTCCGTAGATGTAATTGGGAGTATAAATGGTTATTTGCCTATGTGTGACTTGCGATTGTCTGGTGACCAGCTTGGATTGGCTCCAGGAAATCCTTGAGAGGATAAGCGGTTTGGAAAATGGATGGATTATTCATTCAGTTGAAAAATAACAGGACTTTGAGTATTATCCATCCGTCAGTATGTCTATCGGTCCATACCGGGAATTGCTTTTTGTGTGTCGCAGCTCTCAGCTGCCTGGTTTTGTCCAGAAATAAGTAGAGTAATTCACTCATCTCAGCAAAGAATTCTAAATTTAAACACTTGGAGAGAACACATTTTCTGAACATTGTATTTATTTCTATTGTTATTAATACTATTAAAAACCACAAACTCATCTGTTTGGTTACGTACACTGTGTTTGGATTTACAGTGGAGACAGCTATTTTTGCGACCTCCAATGTTATTGTCACGTTGCGAGGTGGTGGTGGACCCTAAAAAGCAGGCAGGAGGGAGGAACAGGGTGACAAATTGTATTAAAAATACTAAAGAAACGAAATCCAGAACACACAAAGTCTGGAAAACGAAACAAATCCAAAGTTCCAAACAAAACCCTGGCATCTTCTTCTGGGGTAGTTCCCCAACAGTTTAAACATGCTGTGGTCCAACCCTTGATCAAGAAACCTGGTCTTGATCCAGATGAGCTGTCAAGTTACAGACCCATTTCCAAACTGCCTTTCATTTCCAAAATTCTGGAAAAAGTGGTGCACATGCAGCTGAAACTTTTCTTGGATGAACATAACATCTTGGAGGTCTTCCAGTCAGGTTTCAAGACGATGCATAGCACGGAGTCAGCCCTGTTACGCGTTTCTAATGACATCCTCCTGGCAAATGACTCTGGAGACCACGTGTGTCTGGTTTTATTGGACTTAACTGCAGCATTTGATACAGTGGATCACAGTATTCTGCTGACTCGTTTGCAGCACTTGGTGGGCATTGGCGGAAGTGCTCTTGATTGGTTTAGGTCCTATCTAGCTGACAGGACCTTTTGTGTCAGCCTTGGCTGCTCTAAATCACGCACTGCTCCCCTGTCATGTGGTGTTCCACAGGGCTCAATTCTGGGGCCTCTGCTGTTCTCGCTGTATCTGCTCCCATTGGGTTCCATCTTAAGGAAACATGGTATTCCTTTCCACTGCTATGCAGATGACTGCCAGATCTATGTCCCACTGAGCAAGAAAGACACCTTCTCATTAAGGCCACTCCTATCCTGTCTGGAAGAAATCAAAACCTGGATGGCACAAAATTTCTTGAAGTTCAACGAAAAGAAGACAGAGGTGATATTGTTTGGCCCCAGTGGACCTTGTACATTCCATCCTGTAGACTTGGGCCCCCTATCTCCTTATCTGAAATCAACGGTCTCAAACTTGGGACTTAAACTGGACAGTGATTTCAAACTCGATCGGTAAATTGGTGCCGTTGTTAAATCCAGCTTCTTTCACCTTAGACAGCTGGCCAAAATAAAACCTTTCCTCTCACATGAACACTTTGAGACAGTAATTCATGCCTTTGTCACATCCCGGCTCGATTACTGCAACGCCCTGTACTTTGGAGTCAGCCAGTCCTCCATCAAGCGCCTTCAGCTGGTACAGAATGCCGCTGCTCGCCTCTTGACTGGTACTCGTAAGAGGGAGCATATAACTCCTACTTTGGCATCCCTTCACTGGCTCCCCATTCATTTTAGAATTATTTTTAAGATCCTCCTCTTTGTTTTCAAATCTCTGAATAATCTCGCGCCACCTTACCTCTCTGAGCTCATACGCCCCTACACCCCTGCCCGGCGCCTCAGGTCTGTGGACCAGTCTTTGCTAGACGTACCAAGAACTAAACTGAGGCTCAGAGGGGATCAAGCCTTTTCTGTTGCTGGTCCATCTCTCTGGAATGACCTCCCACTGAACATTCGGCAAGCCTCCTCGCTGCCCATCTTTAAAGCCCTCCTCAAAACTCACTTGTATTCTTTGGCGTTTGACTCAGCATGACTTAGATTTGCTCTTGATTTTACTGCTTGGTGCTTTCTACCGCCTTATTACTTATTACTTATTACTGATTCGTCTTACTGTTTATTGTATATAATAATAATAATAATAATAATACATTTTATTTGTGGGCGCCTTTCTAGAAACTCAAGGACACCTTACAACAAGCAGTTAAAATCACGAGTACAATGTTAAAAAACTACATCAAATAAGATAAGAAAAAATACAACAAAATAAATAAATAAAACAATGGCTTTATGGTCTATGACACATAAATCTATATGTTAAATCGCTCCATGTACAGCACTTTGTATGCAGCGATGGCTGTTTGAAAGTGCTCTATAAATACTGTTGACTTGACTTGACTTGACTTGACATAAGCAAAAAACAAAGTGATAAATACAAACCAAGAGAAACCATGACAGCAACTAACATGACAGAAGCAAACAACAATGACCCGACAATGAGTGGTCGAGTCCTTTTATACAACTAATTACATAAAGACCAACAGGTGTGCGGCTGCTGGGGGAGCCCTACAGTGCCACTTGTTGGTCACAAACAGAACCATGACAGTAGTAATTACGTAACGACCGGCAGGTGTGCAGCTGCAGGTGGAGCCCTACAGTGCCACCTGTTGGTCACAGACAGAATCATGACAGTACCCCTCACTCAAGGGACGGATCCCAAACGTCCCAAAGTCGTCCAAAGGCTTGCCTCACCGGGGAACGGGAACAAAAAGCGACAGCAACCCATTGTCTCGCTGGGGAACAGGAACAAAAGCGACGGCAACCCTTGCCTCGCCAGAGAACAGGAACAAAAGCGATGGCAATCCTTGCCTCGCCGGGGAACAGGAACAAAAGCGACGGCAACCCTTGCCTCACCGGGGAACAGGAACGGAGGGCGGTGGCAAACCTTTGGCTAGGCTTGGCTTGACGTGGACGGAGCTCGGCATGACGGAAACATGAGACGGCCGGACGTGGACGAGGAACATGGGACGGTCACAATGACATGCGCCGCCTAGAGGAGAAACATGGGACAGTCGCATGACCTGCACCACCTGAAGGAGACACATGGGATGGCTGCATGAAAGGGAAACATGGGACAGCCGCACGACCCGCACTGCCTGAAGGGGAAAAAGGTGTCGCCCGCAGACGTGCTCCGCCAGGCCACTGCAGACGTGCTGCGCCAGGCACAGAGTGGAATTGGACCCGGTCCTTTGTCCCTGTGGGGTCCAGGTGGTCGGGTCATTGTTTGCTTGTCTTGTCATGTTTGTTTCTGTCATCGTTCTGTTCTAGTTTTTTTGAGCTTCAGTCATGGTTTTGTTTGATACTTTGGATTCGTTTTGTTGTTTGGACTTTGTTTAGAATTTAGTTTTCTGTGTTTTATCAATACACTTCTTCAAGTACACCCTCCTCCTCCCTCCTGCCTGCTTTTTGGGGACCACCACCATCTTGCAAACTGACAGTTATCACGTGATGAAAAACTGTTCATTTCGCTTCAGCACACAGAGTAAAAAGGGCACTTGTACCAGACTACTGTAAATAATAATTTCATAATATTCAAATTTTCGGTAGGGTGTTTATGGTCTGTGTAGAGTTCACTTCATAATTGGATCCGTCTGGTCATGATTCACGATCTATCAGTTGCATAGTTGGTTTACTGAACCAAACCTGAAAAATGTCAACAAACTGCAATAAATGTGCTGTGTGTAATTCCAATATTTTTTAAAATTCTAATTTCATAAGAGCAGGTGTGTCTCAATATGCTGAATCAGATTACAGATAATGACTGTACATGAAACAGTCATGTCATGTAGCTCGCCCATCCCCCTAAATTGAGAAAATGCAAACATGGTTGTAATTTGTTGAGGTGCAAAACTGACGTGCGCCTCCTCGCTGCCCATCTTTAAAGCCCTCCTCAAAACTCACTTGTATTCTTTGGCGTTCGACTCAGCATGACTTAGATTTGTTCTTGATTTTACTGCTTGGTGCTTTCCACCGCCTTTATTACCGATTCGTCTTACTGTTTATTGTGTATATTAAATCGCTCCATGTACAGCACTTTGTATGCAGCGATGGCTGTTCGAAAGTGCTCTATAAATACTGTTGACTTGACTTGACTGTTTGTCAAGGGTGAGAATGTAGAGAGTGAGAATGTTTTCTCATCTGGAATTTAGGATATGTTAGACAACACTTTTTTTTTTAAATATTTCCCTGTCTGGAGAAACTTAATCATGCATACCAAGGCTAGTTGTTGTCATCATTACTGCTTGTCTTCCTAAGTCTTATTCAGAAATGTAATTCGAATTACCTCAGTTTGACATAGTTCATTGTTTTATTTTTTAATGGATTTTCTTTTTTAAATTATTAGAAAAATCCAACTGTTCTGCAAGAATTCTTGATTATTATTTTTTTTTCAATCCAATAAAGTTTATAATGTGATTAATGCTAATGATGGGCAATACCAAACAATTTTCATTTGATGCAAATTACTTTTTAGTACCGTATTTTCACGACTATTCGACGCACCATACGGTTGGGCGCAGTCTCATTAATGGGTGACATTTGTGTATTTTACACATACACAGGACGCACTGTACTAATGGCCGCAGTTTTACAGTGTTAAAACATACGCTTAAACATACATGTTAGCTTGAAGCACACACTGAAGCTCGAAGCTAAAACACGTTTTTAAAAAGGCAACGAAAGCAGAACTGAGTTCGGGTGTATTTTATTTACAAGGTACTCACGTTTTTTGCTCTAGCATCACTCAGAAAGCCATCAAAGTCGTCATCTTCTGTGTCCGAATTAAACAACTGTGCAAGTATCGGTAATCCATCCAAACCGCCGGGTTCCCCCTCGTTGTCAGAGTCACTCTCGCCATCATGTAGCTCCACAGAAATGATGCCGGCTTTGCCAAAAGCTCGAACAACTGTACTAGCAGATACGTTCGTCCAAGCAGCTACAATCCATTCACAGATTGTGGCGTAACTAGCCCGGCGCTGCCTCCCACTCTTCGTGAAGCTGTGTTCGCCATCGATCATCCATTTTTCCCATGCCGCTCGCAACTTCACTTTGAACGCCCGGTTGATGCCGATGTCCAGCGGTTGGAGTTCTTTAGTCAAGCCTCCGGGAATGACGGCAAGCTCGGAGTTCATTTGCTTGACCTTGTTTTTCACCGCTGGTGTGAGATGGGCACGCATGGACTCGCAAATCAAGAGTGACGGCGAGGCATGGAAAAAGCCATCCGGTCTCTTAACATACACCTCACTTAGCCACTCTCTCATCTTCTCCTCGTCCATCCAGCCCTTTTGGTTCGCTTTCACGATGACGCCGGCTGGAAACTTTTATTTCGGCAGCGTCTTTCGCTTGAAAATCACCATAGGTGGCAGTTTCTGTCCGTTAGCATGACAACCAAGAACGACAGTGAAAGCTGACTTCTCGTGCCCCGTTGTGCGTATCGCAACCGTGCTGGTCCCCTTCTTCTCCACAGTGTGGTTCACCGGGATGTCGAAAGTCAGCGGGACCTCGTCCATGTTGGTAATGTGGTTAGGCTGGATGCGTTTGTCGACAATCTTTTTACTGCAGTAGGTGTGGAAAATGGCCAGCTTTTCTTTGTAGTCCGCTGGAAGTTGCTGAGCCACGGTCGTCTTCACTCTCACGGAAGATGGGACCGTTTCATAAAGCGAAAGCACCAAGACGGACCTCCTTGAAAATGTTCAATTTTCAATTCTTCGGCTAACGTTTTCGCCCTTAGTCGAATGGTGACCGTGGAGACGCTTCTGCCGGCTGCTCTTTGATCAAGAATCCACCGCTCCAGTTGGTCTTCCAACTCGGGCCACCTCGCCTTATTTCCACGGAAACTCCGCTTCGTCTTTTTGACTTGGCGAAGCTCGTTCTCCTGCTTCCTCCATTTGCGAACCATGGATTCGTTGACATTAAATTCTCTGGCGGCTGCTCGATTCCCATGTTTCACTGCATAACCGATGGCTTGGAGTTTGAATTGCGCTTCGTAGGCGTGTCTCTTTGTGGAATTCATTTTCGGGGGTTCTTGGAAACCAAAACCGAAGTTGTTTTGCAATAATGCACATACTCACATTTTATACAGGTGCTGGTACCTGCTAGAGGCGTGCCTTTAGCGTCCACATACACGCCCACCCTTCACTCATTGCCGGACCCACCCCCTGCGTGCCTGTCCTCACTCACGTCCACCTCTCTTCATATATTTACATATATGTGCACGGACGCGCTTCACTGATTGGCCGACCTCTTCTCCGCATGCGTGCGTGTCGTCACTCACGTACACATTTCCTCTCTCTCCATAATTTACATATAAGTGCGCGGACGCGCTTCACTGATTGGCCGACCTCTTATCCGCACTTCACTGATTGGCCGACCTCACTTCCGCCTTTTCTCTATATAAACAGCGTGTCGGGTCTCAGCCAGATTTTGGAACTCAGCTCATATAAAAGACGCATCGCATTATAAGGCGTCCTGTCCATTTTGGAGAAAATTTTAGACTTTTAATGGCGCCTTATAGTCGTGAAAATACGGTAATTGTTTTTTCAATAACAGGACAGGAACCCACACTTTGTGTGTGTGTGTGTGTGTGTGTTTGTTTACATGTGTGATCAAATTTGCTACAGTGAAAAAAAACCCTGTTGTGAAAATGTCTTGCTGCAAACATGATTTTGTCGTAGAGGAATTTCACTGTACAATGTACGCACCTGTGGCTTATAGACAGGTGCGGCTTATGTATGTACAAAATGTTTTTTTCCTTTAAAAATGCTCTGGGTGTGACTTACAAGCAGGTGTCCTCTGTAGTCCGGAAACTATGGGTATTTAATATTTGTGAAGTATCTGAAAGAAAGGTAGAGCGATCCTCTTTTTTGTCAAATCCATTCAAATCCCCCCTCAGCCTATGACTGGCTTGAATAGCTTCCATATGCCTGATGCTCTAATGGTCCGTGTCCCCAGACTTAGCGGCCACAGCGTGCTCCATGAAAAATGTGTCAGAAACGTCTTTGGGAAAAGTGATGAAATGTTTCCTGACATCCTGGCGAACTTGACCCATTTTGCATTTCCCATGCGCTTGGCCATTACCAATAGCAGATTAGTTTATTCAACACCACCTCAAAAGTGACACAAATACATTTGCAGTACCTGTTTTGAGACTCACACTTCTAACAATATAATCTATGATGTCTTTGGACACTTATAGTTTATAATGTACTCTCAATGTATTCGTTTTCACCAAAGGAGGCAGAGCACACGTTTCGTGCCTTTAGTTCACGCGGAGAATATTTATTGTTCTTCCTCCGTGCATAGGCCTACTTTCTACCCTTGTGAAAGTGTTCGGCATGAGGAACTGCAATCGACTCGATTGAGTCGTAATGGAACCAGATGCATTACATTTGAATTACCTATTGATAAATGAAAGAATCAAATAAAAAAATGAAAAGAAAACAAACTCTATTTTCCAAGGAATTTTCTCTTGAAAATGCATTTGGACTTTATAGAGATCATACTTTGTACAGGATCATACAAAGGACATTAATTTTAACAAAATACTAGCAAAAACAGCAACAACATGGGTGGATTTTCTTCCCTGCTGATGATCTGGGATTTTGTTATCAAGAGTAGCATCTGCAAAGACATCATGTACCCATTTGAGTTGCTGTCGCTTGGATGACAACACCTATTGAATGGATGTGTCTTCTGAAGGGATGCCTCCAATCATTTCATTTTGTTTAATCTTTTGAGTGTTTTGAGCACACGAGTTGTGACATTCACCTTGACCGAACCCATTTAATAGTCTTTTCTTCCCTTCCAGGTTTTATCCATACATGTGGAGGTACTTTAAAGGGGAGGAATGGGACCCTAGAAAGCCCTGGGTTTCCCTATGGTTATCCCAATGGAGCAAACTGTACCTGGGTGATCGTCGCTGGAGAGGGCAACAGGATTCATATAGTTTTTCAATCTTTTGCTCTGGAAGAAGAATATGACTTTTTATCTCTGTATGATGGCCATCCACAAACGGCAAACTTCAGAACAAGGTAAGAATGTCATGGTTGATCTGTTTGGGACCAACAGGTGGCTCTGTAGGGAACCTCCTACAGCGGCACACCTGTTGGTCATCATGTCATAGTAGGCTATCTGTTAAAAGGACTCCTGGCCCAGCCACTCAGTGTCGGGTCATTGTTGCTGTCAGTGCTTCTCTTGGTTCATGTTTGTGCCTTAATGCCATATGGATTTTTGTTTGTATTGCTTTCACCTTGTTTTAGCATCTTCCATGGGTTTTTGTTTGTTACTTTGGATTCTTGTTGTTTTCGGGACTTTGTTCTGAATTTAATTTTCTCGGTGTTTTGTTAATACAGTTTGTCAAGTTCACCCTGCCCCTCCCTCCTGCCTGCTTTTTGGGGTCCTCCACCACCACACTTGTGACAAAGACATCTTCCTGCTTCTATGTTCCTTGAAGCTTATTTGAATGAGGAATGCAACATATGCACATAATTAGTTTATAGGTACAATGTAACAATCATTTTGCACAATTCAAATTAAAATTTCATGTATTTTATGAAGAGCGGCGGTTAAAACACACTCAGCATGCGGGCCATTTGGCCAATCACATCCGGTGATCCATCCATCCATTTTCCGATCCGCTTAATCCTCACAAGGGTTGCGGAGGGTGTTGGAGCCTATCCCAGTCAGTAGGCGTGGGACACCCTGAAACGGTTGCCAGCCAATTGCAGCACATCCGAGGATATCGGTTCATATGTGAAAGCTGGAGTTGTGAAAGCTGATCTGGTCACATGATCGGGATTTCACACTGGTCACAAAGTTGTCATTTTATGGGTATTGGATGAAAAATAATGGATTAAAAAATACATGTATATGTTTTAAAGATCACAACTTGACCAAGTCAAGTACAACTTTATTATCAAATGCGCTGTATGTGTAACATACATCACAGATGAAATTTCCTCCCTCTTAACCAGACAACGAGACAACAACAGGAGCCGCTGCGAGTGCCCGTGCCGCCATCAACAGATCAGTTAACATAAAATGACAAAATAATACACTTTGTTGTTTGAAGCAGTATAGATGAAAGAGGAGAGAAGCAAAGTGTCCTTTCACTAGTGGATCAAAGATGTCGTGCTGAAAATGTGTACACATCTGCTACAAGCTAAGTTTGAAAGCAACAAGAAGCTGTCACGTCCATTGACGAAAAACATATTGGCTCACATCTCCTGTCCCATGTAAATCCGCTTCAATTCCAAGCCGCGACTCCCAGTTCCATTGGCCTCTGTGCTCTGCGTTGATGATACTGTACTTTCTTCTCATCGTCGGTTCCACAAACCATCCATCCATCCAGCTGCCGACTGTCTAACAGCACCGACATTTTCGCTGAACAAAATGGGCGCAAAAACACAACCCCCTGGGCGGTCCATAAACGACATTCCTCCCATTCGAAATCAGTGCTGGTACACGCGTGCTGCCGAGAAGGCGCAAACACCAAGCTCAGATTCTTCTCTTCTCTTTTTACGAATGTTGTGGCCAAAACAATCCATGTCAGGTCCACACGACGTAAAACCAACACCATGTGACAAAACAAAACACACACAAAAAATCTTCCCGTGTGTTGGTTTTGTCAGGGTACTCTCATTTCTTACCACATTACAAAAACATGAATGACAGGTTAATGGAACTCTACATTGTCCCTAGGTGTTAGTGTGAGCGTGAATAGTTGTTCGTCTCTGTGTGCCCTGCAATTGGGTGTTCAGGGTGTACTCTGCCTAGTGCCTTTTTCATCTTTCACGCTGAAGGCATGATGTCCATGATTTCCAAAGTCCATTTCAAATGTGGACTCGTCAGACCGCAACATACTTTTTTCAATATGTCAGTCCATCTGAGATGAGTTCAAACTCCTAGAAGTCTGGTTATTGTTGATATTTGCCTTTCCCTTTGCATGGTAGAGTTTTAAGTTTGAGATGTAGCGAGAAAATGCGGTAACTAATTATGGTTATTTGGATATGTTCTTTACCCAGCGATTCCCAAACAGTGTGCCAGGCCACATTTGTGTACCATGAGAGCTCTTATGGTCTGCGGTGTTGTTGCAGTCCAGGAGGAGGCAACATATATAGGTGTACGTCTAAAGTCAGCACACATGTAGAAGTCTGTGATATAGAAAGTAGGCAAAGGACACCTTTCATGCCATCAGTTCACATGCAGAATATGTATTGTTCTTCACAAAACGTTCAACTGACTTACCGTATTTTCATGACTATTCGACGCACCGTACAATTGGGCGCAGTCTCATTCATGGGTGACATTTCTGTATTTTGCACATAGACAAACCGCGCTGTCTTAATGGGCGCAGTTTTACAGTGGTAAAACATACGCCAGCTTAAACATACGGCATGCATGCGCGCACGCTAACACGTTAGCTTGAAGCATACGGTAGCATGCCAAGACATACAGATACAAGCTAAAAACACGTTTTTAAAAAGGCAACGAAAGCAGAACTGAGTTCAGGTGTATTTTATTTAGCCATCGTACAATGTTCTCACGTTCTTCGATCAATCATCACCCAGAAATCCATCAAAGTCCTCATCCTCTGTATCAGAAGCAGAGGACTGCACATCCCAATTGTCATTGAACGCATCACATGCTAAAGCGTGAGTTGCTACGCATTGCCGAGCGGAACGAAGGAGCAGCAACAGCAAAGTCAACATTTCTCTCCTGTGAAGCTTTCCCACATTTGAAAGTAAAGAACAGAGCGAAACATGGTGGCAGCGCGTGTGTATGTAGAAAGAATTGAGCAAGTACCGTAATCCATCAAAAACGCAGCGTTCCCTCTCGTTGTTGCGTATTGTGGCATAACTCGCCCAGCGCTGCTTCTCACTCTTTGTAAAGTTGCGTTTGCCATCGATCATCCATTGTTCCCATGCCGTTCGCAACTTTACTTTGAACGCCCGGTTGATGCCGATGTCCAGCGGTTGGAGTTCTTTAGTCAAGCCTCCGGGAATAACGGCAAGCTCAGAGTTCATTTGCTTGACTTGGTTTTTCACCGCTGCTGTGAGATGGGCACGCATGCCAAAAGCATAACCGATGGCTTGAAGTTTGAACTCAGCTTCGTAGGCGTGTCTCTTTGTCGAATTTATTTTCGGGGGTTCTTAGAAACCAAAACCGGAGTTGTTTTGCAACAATGCACATTGCCACACTCTATACAGGTGTTGGTACCTGCTTGCGGCGGCCCTTTAGCGTCCACTTACACGCCCACCCTTCACCCATTGGCGGACTGCTCCCCAGCATGCCTGTCCTCTCTCTCTCTCTCTCTCTCCCTCTGTATATATGTATATATACACGCCCACCCTTCCCATATTGGCCGACTTCTTTCCCGCATGCCTGGCCACGGTCACTTCCGCCTTTTCTCTATATAAACAGCGTGTCGGCTGTCAGTCAGATTTTGGAACTCCATCCATCCATCCATCATCTACCGCTTATCCGGGGCCGGGTCGCGGGGGCAACAGCTTTAGCAGGGAAGCCCAGACTTCCCTCTCCCTAGCTACTTCTTCCAGCTCTCCACGGGGGATCCCGAGTCGTTCCCAGGCAAGCTGGGTGACATAGTCTCTCCAGCGTGTCCTGGGTCTTCCTCGGGGTCTCCTCCCGGTGGGACATGACCGGAACACCTCACCGGGGAGGCGCTCAGGAGGCATCCGAGTCAGATGCCCAAGCCACCTCATCTGGCTCCTCTCGATGTGGAGGAGAAGCGGCTCGACTCTGAGCCCCTCCCGGATGACTGAGCTTCTCACCTTATCTCTAAGGGAGAGCCCGGACACCCTGCGGAGAAAACTCATTTCAGCCGCTTGTATCCGGGATCTCGTTCTTTCGGTCATGACCCATAGCTCGTGACCATAGGTTAGGGCTGGGACGTAGATTGACCGGTAAATTGAGAGCTTCGCCCTTTGGCTCAGCTCCTTCTTCACCACGACAGACCGATACAACGTCCGCATCACAGCAGATGCTGCACCGATCCGCCTGTCGATCTCCCGCTCCCTCCTACCCCCACTCGTGAACAAGACCCCAAGATACTTGAACTCCTCCACTTGGGGTAAGATCTCCTCTCCGACCCGGAGGGGGCACTCCACCCTTTTCCGACTGAGGACCATGGTTTCAGATTTGGAGGTGCTGATTTTCATCCCAACCGCTTCACACTCGGCTGCGAAACGCTCCAGTGAGAGTTGGAGAGCCCCGTCTGAAGGAGCCAACAGCATCACATCATCTGCAAAAAGCAGGGATGTAATACTGAGGCCCCCAAAACGGACCCCCGGAAATTCTCTGCCTCACACACCAGCTCGGGCTCCTTCCCTGCCAGAGAGGTGACATTCCATGTCCCAAGAGCTAGCTTCTGCAGCCGAGGATCGGACCGCCAGGGTCCCCGCCTTTGGCTGCCGCCCAGCTCACATTGCACCCGACCCCTTTGGCCCCTCTCATGGGTGGTGAGCCCATGGGAAGGGGGACCCACGTTGCCTCTTCGGGCTGTGCCCGGCCGGGCCCCATGGGTGTAAGCCCGGCCACCAGGCACCTGCCAACGAGCCCCACCTCCAGGCCTGGCTCCAGAGGGGGGCCCAGGTGACCCGCGTCCGGGCAAGGGAAACCTAGATCCATTTATTTTTATCATCATTGGGGTCTTTTGAGCCGTGCTTTGTCTGGCCCCTCACCTAGAACCTGTTTGCCATGGGTGACCCTGCCAGGGGCATAAAGCCCCAGACAATTTAGCTTCTAGGATCATTGGGACACACAAACCCCTCCACCACGGTAAGGTGACGACTCACGGAGGGGGCCTCTACAGCATCAAAGTTGAAATAAGTACACCCTGAACTGGTTGCCAGCCAATTACAGCAAAAAATTATTAATCTATACCAAATAATGTATTCTTGTCCATCTATCTATGCCAATGACTTTTATTGATAGACAGGACAAATACATTAGATTTTGTAAGATGGCAAAAAATACATAACAGATATGCACTTTCTGTGATATTTTTGTTTGATTGGTCAAACTCAAAAATATGTGCCTTGGATCAATATAGGTTGGAAATCACAGCTTTTTACAAATTATGTTTTTTAATGCAGTGCTGCCTGTGTTATGTCACAAGCTTTGTCACTTCTGTGCAGAGATTTCTCCTGATACTCAGAGTCTTTCTTTATTATGGACCATATATGAGCCATGATCCATCCATCCATTTTTAAACCGCGTGTCTTGAAGAGGGTCGCGGGGAGTTGCTGGAGCCTATCCCAGCTCACTTCAGGCATAAGGTAGACTACACCCTGAACTGGTCACCAATGAGTTGCAGGGCACATATCGAGACAAACAATCAGTCACGCCCACATGCACACCGTGACTGAGTGGGAACGATCCCAAGATGCCTGCACCCAAATCCCTAAATTCCTTGTAATTGTGGATTGAGAAACACTTAAACTGCTGAACTATTTACTCATGCAGTTGTTGAAAAAGTGGCGAAGCTTTCCCCAGCCTTGTGGGAATGTTTATTTTGCATCCAATCATGCCTTTATCCAATTAACCTGGTCATTTGAAAGAGGTTTTTTTTAGTACTTTCCGAGTCTTTTATTTTCCCTCTTCCATCTTTTTGGAACGTGTTGCCGGCATCAAATTTGAGAGTATTTGTAAAACAAAACAATACAGATTAAATTATAAAAATAAATAAATAATCTTGCAGATGAAAAGATGATCGCGACTAGTCCTTCCGAAGCCTGTCTTCCCTGCAGCGCATATTTGGAGTGACTTCTAATTAACTGTACAGTGTGTATGAAGTGTTGCTTATGTATTTCATCACATGCAAGAAAAAAAAAAAAAACCACTATTGAAACATCAGATGCATTTGAGATAGAATACAAATGTCAAATAACCCTTTTAGCTGACACATGGCACACATCATTTGTTAGTGGGCACGTGACAACTGATTGTAAGCCAAAAATCACTACGAATTGCAGTCCTCTCTGGTAGGTGGCTGCCTTTATTATTGCCACATTGTTCACTGACTGTGGGAAATGAAGGGACAGGCTGTTCTACAATAATGCGAAATGAAGCTGTGCAATAATTAGCCATGTAAGTACAGTACACTAGTATCTCTCCAACAAATAATTAATTTTTATTTTGTACGTAGCAAGACCTAAACCACGAACCATTGGTTCTAAAGTTCAGTTCCGTCAAGATAAGCTACTGACATTTTGTTCTCGAAACAGCGTGTGATAGCCACTTTTGTCGGGAAAAAAATCAGTTGCTTCGATGAATTGACATTTTCTTCTGTGAATATGAAAATAAAATATTGCTGGGCCACTGTCAAGAGGAAGGACAAGTCTTTAAATCATTCCATGCTGTTCTTTTCGCAGTTGAATTGGCCAGCACGAAGCCATTATTCACATGAGTTATGAGTCTTATTTGGCTCTGACACTTGACAATAAACTAAACAGAATAGCTTTACTTTAATCGTTGCTTGATGTCACTTCAACACATTCTGGTCTTCTCTGTTTGCACCACGCTTCTGTTTCTTTTACAGCCTTTTCCTTTTTAGTGTCATGCTGCTACCAAGCCTCACTAATCGGATGGTGGGAATGTGTGAACACTACCTTTAGGGCAGTGGTTCTTAACCTGGGTTTGATTGAATCCCATGGGTTCAGTGAGTCGGTCTCAGGGGTCCAACGGAACCTCTGCCATGGAGGGTAAGACACATGCGAATCAACGTGTTAATTAGTTATGACACACTTGCTTGGCCATCACTGGCTGCAGATGATCACATGACATTGCTTGTCCAATCAGTGCTGTGGGAAATTTAGTTCACTTCGTAATCAATGTGTGACTGTCGTGATAGTATGTCGTTCAATTTTTTAAAAAAGTATACTTATCCTTTGTAATTTTATGAACTTTTCTTCTGTTTTTAATAAATGTGTTTTTTTAATTATATATATATATATATATATATATATATATATATATATATATATATATATATATATATATATATATATATATATATATAATTTTTTTTCACTCATGAAGGGTTCGATGAATGTGCATGTTAACTGGTTGGGTTTGGTACCTCTAAAAATGCTAAGAACCACAGCTTTAGGGTAAATGTAGTTGTTCAGGTGGGAGGAAATGTTGCTTCTGTCCAGTAAGGGTGTGGAAAATAATCGATATTAATCGATACATCGATGCGCACGTGCGCGATGCGAGTGTATCGGTTCATTCACTGGGTAGTGGGTACGACGCGATTGACGGGTGAAATCGAGATTCATCACGATGCATTGGTGGGTATCGGTAAAATCCGATTCATGCGCCGTTTTATTCATGTTAAACGTCACCTATCTGCCCTTTCCTAGGCGCGATGAATGCACCATCATTACTTGCGTTTTGTGTTGATTACGGACGGAAGCCGTGAGTGTACATACAGTCCAGTACAGTACACTACTCACGAAACACTGTGGAAGTTCGCGCAAGCAGCTGCGAGGAAACTACTTTATTTAATGCACCCGCAAAATTCAGATATTGTGTTTGGAAACTACGGCTTCGAAAAGAAAGATGGAAAGCTTGATAAAACCTCGGTGATTTGCAAAGAATGTCGCACTACGAAGCCATACAACGGCATCGCCACAAATATGCAGACCACTTAAAACGATGGCACCACATCACCGACAAGGTTCCCGCCCCTCCCCGTCCAGTTCCTCGTTGGACACCGGAGAAACTTGGCAAACCAGGTCAGGATCAGAAAAAAATCGCCTCTTATTTTGGGGGTCCCCTTGTAGCTCACTGTGACCGCGCAAGGAAAAACTATATATGGATGACTCTTTTGGACATTTAACTTTGACACTTAGTGAGAGTGGTCTGCGTACGCTACAATACACACAGCAGCTTTGAGGCTGTGACTGCCACATTGTTTCAATTGTATTTTTTTTTCTGTCCTATGGAGATGGATATTTCATATAAGACACTTAGTGAGTAGTCTGTTTGTGTTTACACTACAGCAACAGCTGTGAGTCTCAGGTGCCAAATTGTTTACGTTTTCTTTGCACAAAACCCAATTGTGAAAGGGCATAAATAAGTTGTTTTAAACGTTCTACTGTTTATAAGGAATAAAGTGGTCTACTTTTTGCAATACCATACTGAATTCCATCTTCTTTTTAACTTTTTTTCTTTGCGTATTTGCATCATGTTTAATTGCACACACAATATCACAACAAATTGCACTGTATCGTATCGGATTGCATTGATTTGAACTAAATGTGTATTGCATCGTATCACATCGTGAAGACGGTGAAACGTATCGCATCGTGTCGCCAGAAAATTCCATGTATCGTTTAAGTATCGCATCGCTGGTAGTGCATCGAGATGTGTATCGAATCGTCCTCAGTGCTGAGATTCACATCTCTACTGTCCAGACGTTCTTGCGGATTGTGGCCAGACATACTGTAAGCCATTTGGCAGCCACTCTTGGCCTGATGGAGTTTAATACTTACTCACATAGCACAATATAAATATTTCATTCATTCATCTTCCGAGCCGCTTGATCCTCACTAGGGTCGCGGGGGGTGCTGGAGCCTATCCCAGCCGTCTTCGGGCAGTAGGCGGGGGACACCCTGAATCGGTTGCCAGCCAATCGCAGGGCACACAGAAACGAACAACCATTCGCACTCACACTCACACCTAGGGACAATTTAGAGCGTTCAATCAGCCTGCCACGCATGTTTTTGGAATGTGGGAGGAAACCGGAGCACCCGGAGAAAACCCACGCAGGCCCGGGGCGAACATGCAAACTCCACACAGGGAGGCCGGAGCTGGAATCGAACCCGGTACCTCTGCACTGTGAAGCCGACGTGCTAACCACTGGACTACCGGGCCGCCCATAAATATTTCAATTTCCTCATTTTAAAGAAATGAAAGAATAAAGCAGGTTCGAAGCGCTGCATGCTCACTTGCCTTTTCTGCCAATAATTAATTTTATGCAAATAACTTTAAAATCTCTCATTCCTCACCGTCAAGGTCAACCTGGGGATCAATACCTACCGCATTAAATGGAACATTAAAGTTGCTTCCTTTTGTTGTTCTTATGCAGTTTTAATGTTAATTTCAAAAGTTTGCATGTTGTTGTAACAGACTTTGCAGGGATACTTTATTAAAATGAGAGCATCTTATCAGACAATTATCAGCCTTACTGCCTCAATTAACATCAGTAATCACGGGATTTGATTGAGTTTTAGGCCCATATCCATAAACTCTTTCTTAATGAGCTGAATCTGCAAAGTAAAAAAAAAAAAAATGCATGAAATTGTGAGCTGAATGCAGGGAGCTGATGGACGTCAGCTGCTGTTGTATTAGCATTACTACTGTATCAAATACGTATTTACATTTATTTTCAAAAACATCAATTATTCTGGAGAATTTATAGGTTTTTCGTCAATCAAGAGCTTCTATGTATTTCAGCAAGTGATCAGACGAGGCCTTATGTTGACCTCAGGTTTAGCTGCACACCATTTGCGTTCACGCTTCTTACAGGATTGTTTAAGTGTGTGCGTTTCATTTGTAAAACGTGGAGTATGTCTCTTAGGACATGTATTTAGTCTTGATGGTGCTAAGAAATCGAGTGCATTTAATAGAACAGCGCTGAAATCAATGTTCCCTCTCAGCTGCACAACTGTGCACTGGTCGCACACTCTCAGCACACAAGAAAACCTATCCAGCGCAGTGAACACACTGCAAATGAATGAGATATATAACTTTTTTTTTTGCTGTGTAATTCAGTGAGTGACAAGTGTCCAGCCAACCATACGATGCAATGCAATGACGCTATGAGTCCAATCACGGCGACTGACAGTACTTGCGCATGCGTTCTCCTCATACACGCTATATAACAATAGCAGTGCGGCGGAGATTAGTGACGCTAATGCTAACCCTTTATCATGGCGAAATGAGCGGGCAGAGAATGTCATACGTTGACTTCCCACACCAAAATAAAAATGAACTACGATTCTTTTCTAGAAGGCCCGTTTTGCTTCCACTTCTGCTCCACTTCCAGAACTTGCAAATTCCACTCAAGGTACTCTTTGTCTCCATCTGAATTGCTAATTGTGCATGCTCAGCCCTGGTCGTGTTTGATGCTCAACAGCTTTCCACAATCGCCCTGTTTCGTCTTTTGATTCAAGAAACATTTTTATTTACTTTTTTGCCATGAAAATTATTTTTATAATGGCCAGTCATTTTATGGTGAGCATACTTGCATACTGCGAATCCTAAAATTTTAGAGGACAGAGGAACAAAATTAGCACCCCACACATTTCAATTTCAGTTTAGAAAAACAACAAACTGTATAATTTGCAAAATAAAATTTTTATTTCACACAAAGATAAGCAAAAAAAAAAAAAGGACAAATCTACCAAGCGGGATAAATGTTTCAAGCAAACAAGTGTTCCATACAATCTTCACATCTCGCATTTATCGCATAACTAAGGTGAAGTCCGCCTACATTTGCCACAGGTAAATTTGCCACAGGCTCCACAACGCCAAGTACTTCTGTTATTATTGCAGTGTAAACACTTAGTCTTTTTCTGATGACTCTCAACTTTCATCTCACGGCTCAGCTGTTTACGCTCTTCCACTTGTTGTTTTTCCTGCATCGGTCTCCTTTTGAGCTCCTCTGAAAGCTCCAGCATGAACAATCGGTGACTTTCTTTTGAGCCTGTACATGTGCATTTGTGGCAGCCATGTCAACGAAGGTTATAAAACACATGCATGCACAGAGTAATTGCGTAATTTCTGGTTCATGATGTCGACACCGCATTTGAGATTATTAAAATCATCAACTGTTTGTTTTTTGTTTTCGGGCATCCACAATTTCAACTTTTTGATGCATGATGCTCAAAAGACAAACTTTTACATAACAAACATAGTCGGATTGTGGTGAAGGAGCCTGTTCGCCAAAGACAGAGAGTTGAAGAAATTGTCCATAGTTACAGTCCTTCCCTGGTCCCGAAATGGTTCCACCAATTTCAGAACAACATTCTCTGACAGCCTCTCTCCCATTGGACGAGTGAGATTTTCTCCCAAGTAGGGGTTGGCATTACAAATGTATTTAATGTCCAGATCCGCTGCAATCCAAAATTTGATTCCAAACTTGTCAGGCTTGGATGCCATGAATTGCAGAAAGGGGCAGCGAACCTTTGACGGAAACAACTGCTCATCTGCAGTGACCTGCTGTCCTGGACTGGAGGATTATATACAGTTCTGAACTCACAGGTCTGTGGAAGCCTAAAGTCTTAATGGTTGCTAGTTGTTCTCCCCACTGTATATAATGCAATAAATAGTAAATTAGAATCATAGATTAATAAGAAAATATGCCAGCACGAATATTCACTCCCTTTAAAAATCTGTAGTGATTGAAGCAATTTTTTTGTGATAACTATTACCACATATTGATTGACATGCCCAGATTTTGAGCTTTTTTTCTCCTTTTTCCAACTCAGCCTGTCCACGGCAGGTGAGCATTGTAATATTGTTTGATTTGTCATGTTCTGTTGTCAGGTACTGGGCAAGTCAAAATCTGGGCATGTCAATTGAACACTCTAAGTGTACAAGAGTAGGAATGTGGTGATGTGCAAATTCATTTTGGTAGTGATTGGTCATAATTATTGATCATTTAGCCACGCTAAAATTTTGTCTGAGGCAGACAGGCCATAGCCACTGTAGTGATGTTAACAGTCAATACCACATAGCGAGCTGCATGACAACTCCTGGAGGTTGCCTTGGTGAAATTTCAAAGTTGACTTTGAAAAACCCAGTATTCCTGCGCGTGACCCGAAATGAGGACATGCAATGCAGAAAATTAATGGATGCATGGATGGATGTGTGGACTTTGACAAAATTGGAGCACCTAAGCTCCATCAAGGAGCTGATGCTTTATTTTCGGATGAGTGGTGCAGGCTTGCCCCCAGAGTGGCTTTAGGAAAAGCAAGCAACTCAAAATAATGGTGATGCTGTACATTAAAATCTGTTATGTATAACAACCTACAAAAAATTAGCTTTTCTAAAAGCCTCTCAGAGTGCATTGTTTGCATATCTTGGTGACTTATCAAATAAAAAAGACAAGACATGACAGAAACCTTATGAAGAATAAACAGAATTGTTCAAACTATTTTAGGAAAACATATTCCATCTTCATTAATATCAGAGCCAAGTGTCTTCTGTACTTGTCTGATGGTGGAGCTGCTTCCGCTGGATGTGTGTGTCATTGAAATATTTAAATAGCTGCCATCTTACAAGAGATTGACGTGCGCTCCTCTGAATAACCAGCATGAAGGCAAACACAGCCTAAGGGTGTTCTATGATGTACGATAATGTAGACCAGGAAAAACAAAAGGAAATTAATTTCAGTGGGGGCCGGCCCGGTAGTCCAGTGGTTAGCACGTCGGCTTCACAGTGCAGAGGTACCGGGTTCGATTCCAGCTCCGGCCTCCCTGTGTGGATTGCATGTTCTCCCCGGGTCTGCGTGGGTTTTCTCCGGGTGCTCCGGTTTCCTCCCACATTACGAAAATATGCATGGCAGGTTGATTGAACACTCTAAATTGTCCCTAGGTGTGAGTGTGAGTGCGAATGGTTGTTCGTCTCTGTGTGCCCTGCGATTGGCTGGCAACCGATACAGGGTGTCCCCCGCCTACTGCCCGGAGACAGCTGGGATAGGCTCCAGCACCCCCCGTGACCCTAGTGAGGATCAAGCGGTTAGGAAGATGAATGAATGAATGAATGAATGAATGAATGAATGAATGAATTTCAGTGGAAGCCATATAATAAATTTTCAAAGTAAATTCAACTAAATCAGAATCAGAATCAGAATCAGAATCATCTTTATTGGCCAAGTATGTAGAACACACAAGGAATTTGTCTCCGGTATAACACGCTGCACTAGTATCATCGTAAACAACAAAATCATTGAACCATTTTAGAGTAACCACTAGTTTTGAAGTACCATTTTGTGGTGCAAGAAGAGTGACTGTCAGTGACTGTTTAAGGAGTTAATGGCTAGAGGGAAGAAGCTGTTTAAGTGTCTACTGGATTTGGTGCGCATGGATCTGTAGCGTCTGCCTGAGGGGAGTGGCTGAAAAAGGTGGTGGGCAGGGTGCGGGGGATCCAGGAGGATTTTCCGTGCCCTTGTCTTGATTCTTGCAGTGTGCAAGTCCTCAAGAGTGGGTAGGGCGGTGCCAACGATTTTTTCTGCCGTCCTAACTGTCCGTTGAAGTCGGATTTTGTCCTTTTTTGTGGCGGCCCCAAACCAAACCGTGATGGAAGAACACAGGATTGATTCGATGACTGCAGTGTAGAACTGTCGTAGCACCTCCTGTGGCAGGCCATGCTTCCTCAGCAGCCTCAGGAAGTACATCCGCTGCCGGGCCCTTTTCAGGATGGAGATGGTGTTGACTTCCCACTTCATGTCCGGGGAGACTGTGATTCCCAGGAACTTGAAGGTCTCGACGGTTGACACAGGGCAGTTGGATAGTGTGAGGGGCAACTGAGGAGAAGAATGTTTCCTGAAGTCCACGATCATCTCTACAGTTTTGAGCGTGTTCAGCCCGAGGTTGTGTCGGCCGCACCAAAGCTCCAGCTGCTCCACTTGTTGGCGGTACGCAGACTCGTCGCCGTCTTTGATGAGACCGATGACCGTGGTGTCGTCTGCGAACTTTATGAGTTTGACAGCTGGATCTGTTGAGGTGCAATCGTTTGTGTAGAGAGAGAAGAGCAGTGGCGAGAGGACACATCCCTGTGGGGCACCAGTGCTGGTAGTGCGTATTGATGATGTTGTTGCTCCCAGTCTCACCTGTTGTGTCCGTCCCGTCAGGAAGCTGAGGATCCACTGGCAGATCGTAGGGGACACTCCGAGGTGGAGTAGTTTGGGGGTGAGGAGTTCCGGGATGATGGTGTTGAACGCAGAGCTGAAATCCACAAACAGAATCCTTGCGTAGGTCCCTGTGCTGTCGAGGTGCTCGAGGATGTAGTGCAGGCCTATGTTGACTGCGTCTTCCACAGACCTGTTTGCCCGGTAGGCAAACTGGAGAGGGTCCAGCAGGGGTCCAGTGACGTTCTTTAGGTGATTCAGCACAAGGCGTTCAAAGGACTTCATGACCACAGACGTCAGGGCGACAGGCCTGTAGTCGTTCAGTTCCGATGTTGCCGATTTCTTGGGAACTGGGATGATGGTAGACTGTTTGAAGCAGGATGGGACCTCACACAGCTCCAGGGATCTGTTGAAGATTTGTGTGAAGACCGGAGCCAGCTGGTCAGCGCAGACTTTCAGGCAGGAGGGGGACACTTTGTCGGGCCCCGGAGCTTTCTTGATCTTTTGCTGCTTGAAGAGCCGTCTCACGTCCTGTTCGTGGATCTGTAGTGGAGAAAAAGAGGGTGGGGGGCTAGGTAGAGTGGTTTCTGGTAGAGGTGGGTGTGTGTGGGAAATGGGGGTGTCCTTTTCAAATCGGCAGAAAAACATGTTTAGTTCATTAGCAAGACCCTTATTGTTCACTGTTTGGGGGGATGGCATTCTATAGTTAGTGATTGCTTTCAGGCCATTCCATACAGATGCAGAGTCGTTAGCAGAGAACTGGTTTTTCAGCCTCTCTGCATAGCTTCTCTTTGCGATGTTAATTTCCTTTGTCAATTGGTTTCGGGCATGTTTGTACAGTGCCCGATCTCCACTTCTAAATGCGGCCTCTTTCTCTTTCCTGAGTTGCCTGAGTTTGGGAGTAAACCATGGCTTGTTATTGTTGAAGGAGCGGAATGACTTCGTTGGTACACACATGTCCTCACAGAAACTGATGTATGATGTTACAGTGTCTGTGTATTCATCCAGTGTGCCCGTTGAAGTTTCAAAGACGCCCCAATCAGTGCAGTCTAAGCATTCTTGTAGAGCTAGCTTTGCTTCATCTGTCCATTTTTTCACAGTCTTAACAACCGGTTTAACACATTTGAGTTTCTGTCTGTATGTAGGTATTAAGTGGATTAAATTGTGGTCAGAAAGACCCAAAGCTGCGCGGGCGACCGATCGGTATGCATTTTTGATTGTTGTATAGCAGTGATCTAGAATGTTGCCTTCTCTGGTGAAACAGTCTATGTGCTGCTTATATCTGGGAAGTTCACGGTTAAGATGTGCTCTATTAAAATCGCCCAAAATGATCAGGGGTGACTCTGGGTATTTTAGTTCGAGTTTGTTTACTTGTTCGGCTAGCGTTTGTATCGCCGTGTTAGCGTTAGCTTGTGGCGCAATGTAAACACCGACTAGTAAAAAGGAGGTGAACTCACGTGGCGAGTAGAATGGCTTGCAGTTTAAAGACAGCGACTCCAGGTCCGGGCTGCAGTGTGCGTCGAGCTTCGTGACATCAGTGCACCATTCTTCGTTGATATAGAAGCAAATCCCACCACCTTTCGATTTCCCCGATAGCTCCGTGTCGCGGTCGGCTCGGAGAAGGCGGAAGCCGGGTAGATGTAGCGCGGGATCTGGATGGCGGTCACTGAGCCAGGTTTCAGTGAAGCAGAGCGCAGCAGAACGTGCAAATGTTTTGTTGGTCTTTGTGAGGAGAAGAAGTTCATCCATCTTGTTTGGCAGAGATCGTAGATTAGCAAGATGGATCGATGGGAGCGGGGTTCGAAATCCACGCTGCCGGAGCTTGACGAGCACGCCGGCTCGCTTCCCCCTCCGGCGGCGTCTCCATGCTCCGTACAGCGCAGCCGCTCCGCTCGCGATTAGCTCCGAAAAACCTTGTGGATTTTCGTGTGCTGGTGAAAAAAGACCGAGCGTAGACTCCCCAATGCGCAGCAACTTTTCCCTCGTGTAAGTAAGCCGCTCAGGGTCGCCAAAAACAAACGAAAATGACAAAAACAGGGATAATACTACGGAGCGTGTGACCGAGGCTGCCATACCTGTCGGCGCCTGATGCCAGAATACTAAGCCTCTGAATTTATTTATTTGAAATAATGTTGTTCTAGTACTCACCATTAATGTAACCAGTGGTGCTGCATGGATTTGCTGATGTCTCTGTAGTCTGGTTGGTACTTGGTGAAGTTAAACACAAGCTTTGAGGCTTTTATCCATTAAACGTGTTCACTTGATGTTTTTTCATATGTGAGAAGGACTGCTCAAATGCATATGAAGATCCAAAAATGGTCAACACAGCAATATTCACACGCTCCAGTGTGTGGTTTGTGACAGGAAGCGCGTTCCAAGTTTTGAGAATCAGTTCATCTTCGGGTTGAAGTTTTTTTTAAATTTTTTTTAAAATTTCTGTCCACATGTGCTTGCCAACTCGCCAACTGTGCTTTCTGCGATTCTTTCCAAATCTTCATTCAGTGACTTGAATTTATTCACCCACATGTCTGAGGCCTTCAGGTGAGCCACTTCGGCTTAAAAATCTCTGACGGAGACACCAGGACCCCTCCGTGAGTCGTCACCTTACCGTGGTGGAGGGGTTTGTGTGTCCCAATGATCCTAGAAGCTAAGTTGTCTGGGGCTTTATGCCCCTGGCAGGGTCACCCATGGCAAACAGGTTCTAGGTGAGGGGCCAGACAAAGCACGGCTCAAAAGACCCCAATGATGATAAAAATAAATGGATCGAGGTTTCCCTTGCCCGGACGCGGGTCACCGGGGCCCCCCTCTGGAGCCAGGCCTGGAGGTGGGGCTCGTTGGCAGGCGCCTGGTGGCCGGGCCTACACCCATGGGGCCCGGCCGGGCACAGCCCGAAGAGGCAACGTGGGTCCCCCTTCCCATTGGCCCCTCTCATGGGTGGTGAGCCCAAGGGGTCGTGTGCAATGTGAGCTGGGCGGCAGCCAAAGGCGGGGACCCTGGCGGTCCGATCCTCGGCTGCAGAAGCTAGCTCTTGGGACATGGAATGTCACCTCTCTGGCAGGGAAGGAGCCCGAGCTGGTGTGTGAGGCAGAGAATTTCCGACTGGATATAGTCGGACTTGCCTCCACACACAGCCTGGGTTCTGGTACCAGTTCTCTCGAGAGGGGTTGGAGTCTCTTCCACTCTGGAGTTGCTCACAGTGAGAGGCGCAGAGCAGGTGTGGGCATACTCATTGCCCCCCGGCTCAGTGCCTGTACATTGGGGTTCACACCGGTAGACGAGAGGGTTGCCTCCCTCCGCCTTCGGGTGGGTGGACGGGTCCTGACTGTTGTTTGTGCATATGCACCAAACAGCAGCTCAGCATACCCACCCTTTTTGGAGTCCTTGGAGGGTGTGCTGGAGAGTACTCCTGCTGGGGACTCCATTGTTCTGCTGGGGGACTTCAATGCTCACGTGGGCAATGACAGTGATACCTGGAGGGGCGTGATTGGGAGGAACGGCCCCCCCGATCAAAACCCGAGTGGTGTTTTGTTATTGGACTTCTGTGCTCGTCACGGATTGTCCATAACGAACACCTTGTTCAAACATAAGGGTGTCCATATGTGCACTTGGCACCAGGACACCCTAGGCCGCAGTTCGATGATCGACTTTGTAGTTGTATCATCAGATTTGCGGCCGCATGTTCTGGACACTCGGGTGAAGAGAGGGGCGGAGCTGTCAACTGATCACCACCTGGTGGTGAGTAGGCTCCGATGGTGGGGGAAGATGCCGGTCCGTCCTGGCAGACCCAAACGTATAGTGAGGGTTTGTTGGGAGCGTCTGGCGGAATCCCCTGTCAGAAGGAGTTTCAACTCCCACCTCCGACAGAGCTTTTCCCATGTTCTGGGGGAGACGGGGGACATTGAGTCCGAGTGGACCATGTTCCGTGCCTCTATTGTTGAGGCGGCCAATCTGAGTTGTGGCCGTAAGGTGGTTGGTGCCTGTCGTGGCGGCAATCCCCGTACTCGCTGGTGGACACCATCAGTAAGGGATGCCGTCAAGCTGAAGAAGGAGTCCTATTGAGCCTTTATGGCCTGTGGGACCCGAGAGGCAGCTGACGGGTATCGACTGGCCAAGCGGACCGCGGCTTCGGTGGTCGCCGAGGCAAAAACCCGAGCATGGGAAGAGTTCGGTGAGGCCATGGAAGCCGACTTCCGGACGGCTTCGAGGAAATTCTGGTCCACCATCCGACGTCTCAGGAGGGGGAAGCAGTGCACCACTAACACTGTGTACAGTGGGGATGGGGCGCTGCTGACTTCGACTCGGGACGTTGTGAACCGGTGGGCAGAGTACTTCGAAGACCTCCTCAACTCCACCAACCCGCCTTCCTTGGAGGAAGCAGAGCCTGGGGACTCTGAGGTGGGCTCTCCTATCTCTGTGGTTGAAGTCACCGATGTGGTTAAAAAGCTCCTCGGTGGCAAGGCCCCAGGGGTGGATGAGATCCGCCCGGAGTTCCTCGAGGCTCTGGATGTTGTGGGGCTGTACTGGTTGACACGCCTCTGCAACATCGCGTGGTCAACAGGGATAGTGCCTCTGGATTGGCAGACCGGGGTGGTAGTCCCTCTTTTTAAAAAGGGGGACCGGAGGGTGTGTTCCAACTACAGAGGGATCACACTCCTCAGCCTCCCTGGTAAGGTCTATTCAGGGGTGCTGGAGAGGAGGGTCCGTCGGGAAGTCGAGCCTCAGATTGAGGAGGAGCAGTGTGGTTTTCGTCCTGGCCGTGGAACAGTGGACCAGCTCTACACCCTTAGCAGGGTCCTTGAGGGTATGGGGGAATTCGCCCAACCAGTCTACATGTGTTTTGTGGACTTGGAGAAGGCGTTTGACCGTGTCCCTCGGGGAGTTCTGTGGGGGGTGCTTCGTGGGTATGGGGTACCGAACCCCCTGATACGGGCTGTTCGGTCACTATACCACCGATGTCAGAGTTTTGTTCGCATTGCCGGCAGTAAGTCGGAATCGTTTCCAGTGGGGGTAGGACTCCGCCAAGGCTGCCCTTTGTCGCCGATTCTGTTCATAACTTTTATGGACAGAATTTCTAGGCGCAGCCGAAGCGTTGAGGGGGTCCGTTTTGGGGGCCTCAGTATTACATCCCTGCTTTTTGCAGATGATGTGGTGCTGTTGGCTCCTTCAAACGGGACTCTCCAACTCTCACTGGAGCGTTTCGCAGCCGAGTGTGAAGCGGTTGGGATGAAAATCAGCACCTCCAAATCTGAAACCATGGTCCTTAGTCGGAAAAGGGTGGAGTGCCCCCTCCGGGTCGGGGAGGAGATCTTACCCCAAGTGGAGGAGTTCAAGTATCTTGGGGTCTTGTTCACGAGTGGGGGTAGGAGGGAGCGGGAGATCGACAGGCGGCTCGGTGCAGCGTCTGCTGTGATGCGGACGTTGTATCGGTCTGTCGTGGTGAAGAAGGAGCTGAGCCAAAGGGCGAAGCTCTCAATTTACCGGTCGATCTACGTCCCAACCCTCACCTATGGTCACGAGCTATGGGTCATGACCGAAAGAAGGAGATCCCGGATACAAGCGGCTGAAATGAGTTTTCTCCGCAGGGTGTCCGGGCTCTCCCTTAGAAATAAGGTGAGAAGCTCAGTCATCCGGGAGGGGCTCAGAGTCGAGCCGCTTCTCCTCCACATCGAGAGGAGCCAGATGAGGTGGCTTGGGCATCTGATTCGGATGCCTCCTGAGCGCCTCCCCGGTGAGGTGTTTCGGTCATGTCCCACCGGGAGGAGACCCCGAGGAAGACCCAGGACACGCTGGAGATACTATGTCACCCAGCTTGCCTGGGAACGACTCGGGATCCCCCGGGGAGAGCTGGAAGAAGTAGCTAGGGAGAGGGAAGTCTGGGCTTCCCTGCTAAAGCTGTTGCCCCCGCGACCCGGCCCCGGATAAGCGGTAGATGATGGATGGATGGAGACACCAGGAATGTAACTCAAGTTGGCTGGGCTAAGTGAACGCTCGTTTGGATGGGTGACAAACTTAAAATCATGAGTGTGCTCACGATTTCTCCAAAGTGTGCTTTGAACGACTGTAGAAGACTGAATGTGAAGCCAAGCCTGCTGGTGGAGATCAAAGTTTTGAATGGACTCACTTGCTGTGCATGCATCTGTAAATTGGCTCAGTTTTTCAAAATGTAGTAACCGCCCAGCTTCAAGATCCATGATGAAAAGCTCCAGCTTGTTTTCAAAAGCAAACACAGCTTGTTGAAGGGATAACAATGTATTTCTGATGCCTTCCATTTTCATGTTGACCTGGTTCAGCTTTTCGGTCATATCTATGAGAGTAAAACTTGAGGAGCCACTCAGTTTCGGCTAGCTCAGGATGCTCGATGCCTTTCATTTCAAGGAAAGTCCGCATTTCGTTCAGGCAGGCCGCAAAACGGTAAAGCACCTTGCCCTCTTGACAACCAATGCACATTGCTGGGCAAAAGCAGACCAGGATAGTCATTTCCAACTTCATCCAGCAGTAGGGCTGTTCACACGGCAAGATTTGGTCCGGTGCTGCGCCGGGGCTGCCCCAGTAGAGCGTTCACACGTGCAAATTAGCTCCGGCGTAGCCCCGAAAAAGAGCTAATACCGGACCAAATTTGACCCACCTCAGGGAGGTGGGTCAAATATTTGCTCCGGGGCAAATGCTCGTTTGCGAAGCAGCACTGGTGTAAATTTGCACGTGTGAACGCAACTGGGTTAAATTTGCTCCAGAGCAAATGCTTGTGAAGAGTACTTATGGCGAGAATGCGTTGCTTTCGTGCTCTGTCGGACTTCCGTAATGTGTTTGTTTCATAACGACACAAGACTTGGCTAGTAACATCTTTTCTTTGGCAGGAGACTGGACTGTCTCGGAGTTGTTTGTTCCTTTGTTGTTTGTTCACAACCCCCCGCCCCCCATAGAATTTATTTTGTGATTTCCTCTCTTGATTTTCTGTTTGGCGCATTAGTGTTTGCTTTTCTGAGTGTCATTGAAGTCATCGTTCATTTACGTTTTCTTGGGCGGTCACTCTCGAGCAGAAGGCATGGACACCGAGAAGGAGAAGGACGTGCCGGTCCAGTAGTCGCTTGAGTTGTGTATATACAGTACGTTTTAAAAATAACCAACACGACAGCTCGTTTGTTTTCTGTCGTTTTGCTACGCTGCAGAAACTGCCGTGTGAACGCAAGTGGCACTTTGTGCTCAGATGTGTGATGGGCTGAGCGGGGCAGCCCCGACACAGTGGCTGCCCTGCTCAGCGGCTTTGTACGTGTGAACGCTCCACACAATTTGCTGCGGTGCAAAATATCCCGCAACAAAATATCTCGGTGCAGCACCGGAGCAAATGTGTGCCGTGTGAACGGCCCTAGTGTTTCAAACTGCCGATCATTTAAGGCTCAGGCAACAATAAAGGTGATCACACGAATGACCAGCGACATCACTTCGCCAAACCGCCCATCACACATCTGAGCACAAAGTGCCTCTTGGTGTAGAATGCAATGGAAACTAAGAATGGGTCTATTTTCATGTTACGGAGAAGCGTCACAAATCCTTTGTTTTTCCCCACCAAACACGGAGAACCATCAGTGCACACTGAGAGAAGTTTATCCATAGGTAGATTTTTTTTTTCTTGGGCAAACTCCATGAAAGACTTGAATAAATCCTCACCTCCTGTGACCCTATTACACTGGCACAACCTCAGCCAAGCCATTTGGCTTTCCTACGCATAATTCTCCAAATGGCAGCCAACTGGCTAGATTAGTTTCACCATTGATCTGCAAATGATGCAAACTCTGGTGTGAAAAACACTTATCGGCAATGATCGTTCGCATGTCAATGTGAAGAAAAGAATGTTGCCAAATTTGTCGGGGGTGATGAAGCTCCCTTCGGTGCCGCAAGAGGAGAATAGCAATGGACGCCATTAGTTCAGGGAGGGCCATGCGCCAACTGACATGCTCTGTCTGATGTCCATGCTAAACAGTGCACTCCTGAATAGTTCGTGTCACGTTGTGCCCGAAGCGATAAGATGATCGCTTCGTGCACAACAAGATAAGGAGGTGGATCCCCGAAATAGCAGACAAAGAAAAGATGGTCCGAGAACAAATGAGTTTTAATACAAAACACAAAATACCCGTCCGGGAGCAACAAACAGAAAACGCTGGTCAAAATCAGAACCAGGAATAAAAGGAAGTAACAGAAAACGCTTGCGAGAAAATGGCAAGGAATATAGTTGGCAACAATAGGAATTCATAAGAGTAGATTTAACGACGCGCAATCACAGCCACAAGGCTACACGGCAACGAATAGATTAGGACAGTAAGCGAGAGAATTGGCACGGCGTGGAATACTCCGGCAGTAAGTCAACTGCCCGAGCACAAAGATAAAGCCTGTGTAATCAGTCCCTAATGGGTGACAGGTCTGTCGGCGGTAGGCAGGAAAAGCCTGCCCCCTGCTGGCAAACACGGGATGTGACAGTTCGAAGCATGTCCAGAGTCATGAAACAGAAGAAACTCTGTTAGCGACTCGACACTGTTTTTCAGACCAAAGCAGTTGGCTCTCCATCTGCAGCATGAGGCTCAATTGGCTGTGACTGAGATGCCTTCCCCTAGTGTAACCAACACAGCAATGACCCTTCGCATGCTAATGTGAAGATAAGATTGTTTGGTTCGGGACAAGTGAACGTGTTTTTTTATATTTTAATGTCTGTGCTTTTTGCTCTTTTACACTGCTGTGATGCTATGTTATGTTTTCAGCTCTTGTTTCAATCTGAAAAGCCCATCCAGGGACAAGGGCTCAGCGCTAAATACTCTATATGCAACACATCAGAGTTCTTATTATGTTTATTGCAAAGGCCTTGACAAATAAATAAACATATAAAATAAAATATAATAAATGAAATACCCACATTTCTTTCTGCAATTCAGTTTATTTATACAGAGCCAAATAGACAATGGGGTCACAGAATATGCAAACAGGGGACATGCTGGACTTGACTGATGTTTCAGTGCTTCATTACTCTCCCTTGTTTGAACATACTTGGCACTTCCACACCACCTCCTTTCTGCATTTGGTACATGTATTCATGTAGCACTCCACACAGTGCCTAGCAGCGTGACTGTTCTTGCACTGACGGTTCACTTGGCACATAGCCCTTCTCCCATGGCCAGGTGTGGGAGGTTGTTGCCATAGAAGGTTGTCCTTCATCACCTGATGGTTGCACTTTTACATACACCATGATGACACTCCAGACCTTGATGCAAACGAAGAAAAAAAAAAACATTCTAACACTACATAAAACAAAATATCTGCAATATATCTGAGTGCTAAATTCACTGTGGTTCAAAGTCTTTTGAGGTGATTCAGGAAGCTCCTGGCGAATTTTATTGACTGTGCCATGGTGGCTGGTCTTCCGGCTGAGCAGTCGTTTTACCAGTGAAAGTGATGTGAGGAAGTTGTCTGGGGTAACCATTCTTCCTTTGTCCATGAATGGTGTTTTCAGCTGCATCACCACATTTTCTGAGAGTCTTTCCCCTGTGAGACGGCTGAGGTCTTTGCCAAGATATGGGATGATTTTGCACACATACCGTATTTTCACGATTATAAGGCGCCATTAAAAGTCTTAAATTTTCTCCAAAATGGACAGGACGCCTTTTGATGCGGAGCGTCTTGTGTATGCGCTGAGTTCCAAAACCTGACTGACAGCCGACACGCTGTTTATATAGAGAAAAGGCGGAAGTGACTGTGGACAGGCATGCGGCAAAAAAGTCGGCCAATCAGTGAAGGGTGGGCGTGTATATATACATATATGGAGAGAAAGAGAGAGAGAAGGCAGACGTGAGAGAGGACAAGCATGCGGGGGAGAAGTCCGCCAATGAGTGAAGGGTGGACGTGTAAGTGGACTCTAAAGGGACGCCCGAAGCAGGTACCAACACCTGTATAGAGTGTGGCTATGTGCATTGTTGCAAAACAACTTCGGTTTTGGTTTCTAAGAACCCCCGAAAATAAATTCTACAAAGAACACGCCTACGAAGCTCAGTTCAAACTTCAAGCCATCGGTTATGCTTTTGGCATGCGTGCCCATCTCACAGCAGCGGTGAAAAACCAAGTAAAGCAAATGAATTCTGAGTTTGCCATTATTCCCAGAGGCTTGACAAAAGAACTCCAACCGCTGGACATCGGCATCAACCGGGTGTTCAAAGTAAAGTTGCGAACGGCATAGGAACAATGGATGACAATGGCAAACACAACTTTACAAAGAGTGAGAGGCAGCGCTGGGCGAGTTAATTTTCCAAGTCCTTGGCCTTGGCCTCGGAGTCAAGTCCTTGGCCTTGGCCTCGGAGTCAAGTCCTTGGCCTTGGCCTCGGGTTGCCGGTCCATGGACACAATACTGGAGGATGGAAGTGGATGTTATTACACCTCTCCACTGTTTTACTCTTATGAATTAAAATGGCTACCCCACTGACTTTATGGGTGCTTCTAACTACTTCCACTACTAGAGGCATGGTACTGAACTGTAATACAACACTTCCATCACTAGGGGCACTGCACCACACTGTAATACAATTACCTGCATCTGTAGGATGGCAACACAATAAACCAACAGGAAAAAAAAAATGAACATCATCAAAGGTAAGTGTCAGTGTATTGTTCTCTATCTAGTGTCCTTGGGAACCATGAAGAAAAAACCAGCTGGTCAGCTGGTAGGGTCCAGGTGGCATGATCAGCTGGGTTGTGGTCAGTGGACACCTTGTTCCACTGATTTGGCTTTAGGGCAAATTTGCTTTGCCAAAGATGGACGCAACTCCCTCGTGACCTCTGTCGTCTATCATCTTGGGGTAAGCAACAGCGCTTACTGATTTGGTGTATGCGTCGCGAAGGATGCACTCTTCTCTGAGCTTGGATGCTGACAGGCATCAGGTGGATGATAGATGTCGAAGCTTGGCAGATACCAGCACTCTTCACCGGATGTAGGAGGAGGAGTCGGTTTTGTGTGTCCGGAATGTACATTCTTTTACCATGAATTCTCCATTGTGATCTTTCGTCCTCAGCTTCTTCTTCAAATTACGCCGCAGGAACGGGAGACGGTTGAGGGCTTGCTTTCTGTCGTTTGGAAAGCGTTGCCTTGGAAACCGTAACAGGAGGGGAGCTACTGAACTGTTGGAGTCATCCTTTGAGAACTCTTCATTCGTGATTTGGAGGGAGATCTCGTCTTCGACAGAAAGTGACAGTTTATCATCTTCAATGGTGTGCTTGAAGATCTGATCAAAAACCATCTGGTACCAGGTTTCGAGGAGGTTGTTTAGGGTGCTTTCCTGTAGACCTCACTGTAACATAGATGCTGCTCTCACAGGGTTTGAAGCAGCTGACTCGACCATTCTCCAGGATACTGGTCCTGAAAGTGTTCACAGAGGGTTTGTGGGCTCCCCTGAGGCACACGTCTCCGATTAATACCCATCCTAAATCAAGGCGTTGGGCATATGGCTGTGAACCTTGTGGACTCGAATGATGTCTCTTCTGTTGCTGTAGACTGTGAATGTGGGACTAATAAAGGATATCTTATTCCAAGCAATAGAAGGATTTCAGCTGAAGCGTCAAGCGGTGGTATCCTGTTAGCAATGGTTTTGAGGTGGCGATGGTGTGAAGCAGCCTCTGGAGTTGGTATTTCCTCTCTGTTATTCGGTATCAAATTGCATTCAATGAGTGTTGGAAGTGCCAAGGATACTCCACCATCAATATCCTCTATGACGAAGTTTGTGGCTCTTCTTCCTCTGGTTTCTGTCGTGCCAGAACATGTTTTCAGTGTATAGGGAGAGACCATTCCCTGAACGTTAAATATGTCGAAGAAGGCGGATTTGGCGAATGACAAGTTACTCTGGTCGTCTAGCATTACGTACATTTTCTTTTTTGTTCAGGACAGCCTTTGGGATACACAGTGACTAGGCATATCTTGGAACATGACTTTCCGTGCAAGCCCTCCCCACAAAATTCAGTTCAGCTGGATGTACTTACAGTTGAGTTCTCCTCATCTTGCTCCCCACCATCACTGTGATCTTAGCCTCCAACGGGTCTTTTCCATGGTGGATAATGTATCTCATGGCTCCCTTGGTTACTCTTATAGCCAAGCATCTCTACGATGCTGCATATATCAGCTCATTGGTTTCCGTGATCGTTATGGTTGGGACCATTCTCAGTGCTGCATTCACAGTTTCCATGAGACTTTCAGGTGGTACTTCACATAGCCATTGTAATTGGTTTCTCGGTTGCCCAGCCTTCACCCTCACCATGATCTTAGATTTCAGGTCAGGGATCTCGCTCAGCATTTCATTCATTGAGGCTGGCTTCACAATCTCATCATTTGCATTCATTGGGATTTGCCTCCCAATCTGTGGTATAACCTCCTTATCTGATCTGGCAGCCTGGGGCCCTTTACCATAGAATCTGTGTCGTCCCTCATCAATCTCAAGTTGTGATAGCAACTAGTGGATGTTGGAACACTTAGCCACTAGTTGTTTTGTGGTCAACTGTGACTGTGGGTTTCGAAGTAACCATTCAGCCCACATTCTCTGTCTGTAACGCCTCTGACTCGGGTTGCTTGAGTAGTAGCATTCCAACAGAGCCACGTTATGGCTTCTAGCCCATCTCCGCACTCAAAACTGCCAAACAAAGGCTCCAAGCCTTGTACAGCCGCCTAAAGCGGTACACGAAAGAGAATGAGGCCAGACGAATAAACAGGCTATTCGCAACACAACCTGCGAAAGTGTACACTCAGTGGCAGGGCCCTAACAACAGAGCTGACCTACCAAGACTGGAAATTGAAAGGTACTGGAAAGGCATATGGGTGAAGGAGGTTGCACATAACAGCAGTGCACAATGGCTGGTGACCTGAGAGAGGAGCACAGCAACCTCCCTGAACAGAATCCAGTTACCCTAACAGTGGCAGACATACAGGAAAGAGTCTCAGTATGAATAACCTGTCTCTCCACAACATGGAAGCTCATGTCAGGCATCATTGCGGCTAAGATAAGTGGACAAATGGATCAATACATGAGCGAAGCACAGAAGGGCATTGGTAGAGATACCAGAGGAGCCAAACATCAGCTCCTGGTTGACAGAACAGTCGCACAAGACTGCAGGTCCCGACGTACCAACCTGTGCACAGCTTGGATTGATTACAAGAAAGCCTATGACACAATGCCACATACATAGATCACTGAATGCTTGGAGTTGTATAAGGTGAACGGGACCCTAAGAGCCTTCGTTGGGAACTCGATGAGGATGTGGAAAACCACACTTGAAGCCAATGACAAGCCACTTACCCAAGTGTCCATCAAATGTGGCATATACCAAGGTGATGCACACCCCTAAGCCAAGTAATCACCAATACAGGCTATGGATACCGCCTCAGAAATGGAGCTACAATCAGTCACCTCCTCTACATGGATGACATGAATCTGTATGCTACGAGCAAAAGAAACATAGACTCCCTGAGAATGTCTCAGACAATGGGGAACAGAGGATGAGGCGCTGGAAGAGGGACCATCATGGGAGGACAAGCCCCTACACGTGATGGACCAACGGACCATTACAAAAGTGGCTGATCTCAAGAAGTCCTATCAGTGGCTAGAGAGGGCTGGCCTGAAGGACAGCACAGAGGCACTCATCCTGGCTGCTCAGGAGATGGCCCTGAGCACCAGAGCCATTGAGGCCCAGATATATCACACCAGACAAGACCCAAGGTGTAGGTTGTGCAAAGAGGCACCTGAGACGATCCAACACATTAACTGCAGGGTGTAAGATGCTGGCAGGGAAAGCCTACATGGAACGCCATAACCAGGTGGCTAGCATAGTCTACAGAAATATCTGTGCGGAGTATGGACTGGAAACCCCAAGGTCAAAATGGGAAACACCTCCGAAGGTGGTGGAGAATGACAGAGCGAAGATCCTGTGGGACTTCCAGATCCAAACTGACAAGATGGTAATGGAGAACCAACCAGATATCGTGATCATAGATAAAGGGCAGAGGAAATCTGTTGTCGTGGATGTAGCGGTCCCAAGTGATGGAAACCTCAGAAAGAAGGAACACAAGAAACTCGAGAAATACCAAGGGCTCAAAAAGGAGTTGGAGAGAGCCTGGAAGGTAAAGGTGACAGTCGTGCCTGTGGTGGTCGGAGCACTCGGGGCAGTGACCCCCAAACTAGATGAGTGGTTGCAACAGGTTCCGGGAACAACATTGGACATCTTTGTCCAGAAATGTGCAGTGGGAACAGCAGGGATACTGCGCAGAACCCTCAAGCTTCCTGGCCTCTGGTAGAGGACCTGAGCTGAATGAGTGACGGACACTACCCGAGGGGTGAGACAAGGATTTTAAAAATATTTTTTATATATGCTTGCAAGTGCGCGATTGGATCAATAGCTGGAGGATGGTCGCTTCAAAAGTCGATCTTCGGTCAAAATTGGTTTGCCCTATGCGGCAAGCTGCCCCAAGTAGTAAATAACCGCTGCAGCTCACATGCAGACAGTACCTGCTTCAAGTGGCAACAACGGAGTACAAGCCAAATTTGAGGATTGTTCAAGAGAAGGAATACGAGAAGTCCCTGTACTAAGGCGCTAAGCAACATGCATAGTTAGAGAAAAAACTTTATATTTTTGTTTGTGGACTTGGTTGAACTGAGAGTTTGTGTGTGTGTGTGTGTGTGTGTGTGTGTGTGTGTGTGTGTGTGTGCGTGCGTGTGTGTGTGTGTGTGTGTGTGTGTGTGTGTGTGTGTGCGTGCGTGCATGCGTGCGTGCGTGTGTGTGTGTGAGACAGTGCGAGCAATATTCATTGTTCAAAATGACTGGCCTGAGGTCTTCGTACCGAAGGAGTCAATTTCTGTCATTATCATATTGGTGTTTTACAATAAATCCAACTGATCAGAGGTGTGTTTGTGTGGGTGTGTGTGTGTATGTGTGTAAGTGCGTGTGGTGTGTGTGTGTGTGTGTGTGTGTGTGTGTGTGCGTGTGTGTGTTTGTGTGTGTGAGTGAGTGAGTGAGTAACACAGTAAAAAAAAAAAACTGGTTGGCCTCCCCTGGCCTAGATTTTTGATGCCAGAATGACAAGGCTCCTATCTAAGAAGGGATGCGGTCCGAATTGTCAGACCAACATTTTGGAAGTGTATATTGTACCTCAGATTTTATTTTAAGTTTGACAGAGATAAAGAAAACACTTGAGTGCAAAGGCTCTCGCTCATCAAGCCTAATTCATCGCAAGACTTCACACAGTGCTGTATCAAGGCATCTGCTTCTCTCGCACATCTTGTCTCCTTGCATCGCATGCTGCAAGCATAGCATAAACACCTTACTGTCTGTGTTGTCATGGTAATCACTCCTGCAACACAATATAGTCACTTTGCATAACCTTTGGATTAATGTACTAAATAATTCAAACAAAGTCATTTGCCACTGTTGTTACATTGCAGGTCAGTGCTCTAAGTGTTTTAATGCATTACACTCCTCCAGGTGGGTGATACTGAGCAGACACACTTAACATTTTTCTGTCCACCCGACGACCTCCAGTTATCTATCTACCTAGCTGGCTAGCAAGCACGCTATTTATTTTTGTATTGGTCAAATATTTGAATTGCCCCTCTCCCACCGGATTGGATTCCAGAGTCTACATTCACAAACATGATTTTGTATGATTAAACACTGACAAAGATTGACTGGTTGTTGCCTTGTTTTTATCTTGCATGCTTTTAACCTTTTTGTGGTGCACTAAAATGTTTGAGTTTTGTCACAGTAGCATTAATGTGAGACAGCACATTTCATCCTTCGTTGTTGAGTATGGCCTAGTTTGGGGTTTGTCTGCATGCTCAGTACAATAAAAAGAGTTGTTATTTACTGCCTGGATCAACCCTGTGAACGGTGCTGTAATTGGAAACTCTGTTGAAGCTGTAAATACTCTACCATTTACACACGGACACACACATTCACACCACAGCTGTTATTTATCTGGCTGACTTTGGAGCAGACGTTTGGTAACACTTAGGACAGCCAAATTAGCAAGAGAAAACCGAATGAAAAATCGGGATGGCAATATTGAAGGAGACATTGTGCTTCATGCTTAAGTTCTGTTCACGCTACACAAGGTGACTTAGAGCAGTGGAGGGTGAATAGAACACCAGCAACCGGAATGGCCAGCAACACATCTTGTTTATGATGTCGTGAAACTAAATGGATTTATTTGGACCTGCACCTAATTTGAAATGCAGTAATGAAGCAGCCTGTTACAATACACCGGCCTCTTATCACACAGCATCCTACAATTAGAAGGGTTCTTGCATGCGTTTCAATTGTATAATGGCCATTATATTGCTGGTCCAACATATTGAATGCATATTAAAGCATGCTGTCTTTAATTAGACACATAACCAAAACTAATTCGTGGTACCAGGTCTTCCGAATTTTTGTGATTGCTAATGTGTGTATAGCTGTCTCTTGATCACACAACCAGTTGACTTTTACTGGCTTGTGGAGTGCAATTTATTTATTTTTAAATATTTTGGAAAGGAAAAAACACTGATTATTTGTAAAATCGAATACTGGAAATGCACTCCTGTGCTTTCAATTTGTGAATGTGTAAAAGGATTTTCATGGAGAGACTGCTTTTGTGGCCTTGTTAAATTACGATATACACTTAGCCTCACAAAGTATAGTTTTTGATTGCCGCATGAACGTGATTGTGTCCGTTGATCATTTTATTTGGGGTAATGGTGTCTCTTACTTCTATCCACAGATTAACAGGATTTAGCATCCCTCCACCTGTGACCAGTTCTGGCTCAATTTTTTCACTGAGGCTTACCAGTGACTTTGCAGTAAGTGCACATGGATTTAAAGCATTCTATGAAGGTAAGAACATTAGAACTGTCTTCAAATGACACATCGTGACTTGCATCACATAGCCACCCTCAATAAATATGGAATATGTGTGTTGGAATCACTTCCTGCTGTATCCCACTGAGCTGCAAAGGTTTGCAAGTGTGTGCACACATAGCAAATGATTTTATTTATTTATTTATTTATTTATTTTGGGTCAAGTTTCGTTCAATGTCGCAAAGATGTTGCCAGGCATCCCAAACAGCATGAGTGATTTGTGTTTTTCTTGTTGCCTTCAAATTACTTTGTGACAAGAAAAAGCGAGACCATTTAATGTCTTGGCAAATGTCTTTGAGACCGTTTGCGACCTTTAACAAACCATGATAAAAAAAACATTCGCTAGGTGCGCACACGCTAAGTGAGATACAACATTTAGAAGAAATACTAAATATATTTATGCAAGGAGAAATTATGCAGGGAGGTTAATGTGATTCCTCGTGGGTTTCCACCAATTAGTTATCAAAGCATCTGGTATTTCAATTAACTAAGTTAATTTCACATTTTACAAATCAACAACCCTCACCCCCAAAGTCCTGAACTTTTTCTTCCACTCCAGAGGTGCATCAGGAATTGCATGGCAGATGGCGACTGGAATTAGTTGAACTAATGGATGCACAAAGTTATGTGGGCTGAAGCAGAGCTGAGTGCAGTAGGGAGCTAAATGTGAATTATTCTTCTGTGACCATCTTGCTTGCCCATTTTCCTGTGCGCCATTTTCAGTAACCTGACCATTTCTGGTCTTTTTTAAAATCCTGTGTCTTTCTTTTTAATGCGAGACTTAGCCTTTTTTATCGAGAATGTAATTTTAATGTAATGTCTGACACTTTTCATCCTTTTTCCCCTTAGTCCCATTCCGCTATTCTTTACAGCTTGATCTATTCTTTACCAGCTTTGACAGGCTGACCGCATCCACACATTTCTCCAATTCTCAAAATACCGTATTTTCACGACTATAAGGCGCCACTAAAAGTCTTAAATTTTCTCCAAAATGGACAGGACGCCTTATAATACGAAGCGTCTTATGCGCTGAGTTCCAACACCTGACTGACAGCCGAAAACGCTGTTTATATAGAGAAAAGGCGGAAGTAAGCGTGGACAGGCATGCGGCAAAGAAGTCGGCCAATCAGTGAAGGGTGGGCGTGTATATAATAATCCTCATCTCACCCCTCGGGTTGTGTCCGTCCCTCATTCAGCTCGGGTCTTCTACCAGAGGCCAGGAAGCTTGAGGGTTCTGCGCAGTATCCTTGCTGTTCCCAGCACTGCACATTTCTGGACTGAGATGTCCGATGTTGTTCCCGGGATCTGTTGCAACCACTCATCTAGTTTGGGGGTCACTGCCCCGAGTGCTCCGACCACCACAGGCACAACTGTCACCTTTACCTTCCAGGCTCTCTCCAGCTCCTCTCTGAGCCCTTGGTATTTCTCGAGTTTCTCATGTTCCTTCTTCCTGATGTTTCCATCACTTGGGACCGCTACATCCACTACAACGGCTTTCCTCTGCCCTTTATCTATAATCACGATATCTGGTTGGTTCGCCATTACCATCTTGTCAGTCTGGATCTGGAAGTCCCACAGGATCTTCGCTCTGACATTCTCCACCACCTTCGGAGGTGTTTCCCATTTTGACCTTGGGGTTTCCAGTCCATACTCCGCACAGATGTTTCGGTAGACTATGCCAGCCACCTGGTTATGGCGTTCCATGTAGGCTTTCCCTGCCAGCATCTTACACCCTGCAGTTATGTGTTGGATTGTCTCAGGTGCCTCTTTGCACAACCTACACCTTGGGTCTTGTCTGGTGTGGTATATCTGGGCCTCAATGGCTCTGGTGCTCAGGGCCTGCTCCTGAGCAGCCAGGATGAGTGCCTCTGTTATGTCCTTCAGGCCAGCCCTCTGTAGCCACTGATAGGACTTCTTGAGATCAGCCACTTCAGTTATGGTCCGGTGGTACATCCCGTGTAGGGGCTTGTCCTCCCATGATGGTCCCTCTTCCAGCGCCTCATCTTCTGTTCCCCATTGTCTGAGACATTCTCTGAGTTCGTCATCCGTTGGAGCCTTCTCCTTGATGTATTCATGGAGCTTGGATGTTTCATCCTGGACAGTGGCTCTCACACTCACTAGTCCCCGGCCTCCTTCCTTTCGGCTTGCGTACAGTCTCAGGGTGCTGGATTTGGGATGGAACCCTCCATGCATGGTTAGGAGCTTTCGGGTCTTAACGTCCGTGGTCTGAATCTCTTCCTTTGGCCACCTTATTATTCCTGCAGTGTATCTGATCACTGGCAGGGCATAGCTGTTTATTCCCCGGGTCTTATTCTTGCCATTGAGCTGGCTTCTTGGGACTTGCCTCACTCGCTGGAGGTATTTGGCCGTAGCTGCTTTCCTTGTTGCCAGTTCGAGGTTGCCATTGGCTTGTGATATACCAAGGTACTTGTAGCTGTCCTCATTGTCTGCTATTGTTCCTTCAGGGAGTGAGACCCCTTCAGTGCGGACTACCTTTCCTCTCTTAGTCACCATCCGACTATATTTCTCAAGCCCGAATGACATCCCGATGTCGCTGCTGTAGATCCTGGTTGTGTGGATCAGGGAATCTATGTCCCTTTCGCTCTTAGCATACAGCTTTATATATATATATATATATATATATATATATATATATATATATATATATATATATATATATATTGGCTGGATACCACTGTTGGTAAGGCATCGGTTTGGCATACGGGAGACGGTGGTTCGAATCCCGCTTGGGGCAAAAAATTAGCACATAACACCATCCAGTGTGTGTCCTTGGACAAGATCCTTCACGCAAATGCGTACCTCATACAATGATGAGTGACAGTAAAATGAATGACATGCCGGCTCAGACGTCGCTCCGCCAAACAAGGTCTGCGTCAGGCGCTGGGTAACCAGAGCACCTTGATGAAAAATGGGCTACTGGAACAAAGTGGAGATGGGCGAGATGCGATAACATGGCTCTGTTGGAATGCTACTACTCAAGCAACCCTAGTCAGAGGGGTTAGATGCAGAGAATGTGGGCTAAATGGTTACTTCGAAACCCACAGTCACGGTTGACCACGAAACAACAAGTAGGTCAGTGTTCCAACATCCACAAAACGGCAACTGCTGTCACAACTTGAGACAGCAGTTGCGTTGAGGTAAGATAAGATATCCTTTAAGTGTCCCACACTGGGGAAATTTACAACGCAGGTTCCATGGTGAAGGGCCCCAGGCTGCCAGATCAGAGGAGGAGGTCATACCAGAGATTGGGAGGCCAGCCCCAACGAATGAAATGCTGAGCGAGGCAGCAACTGACCTGAAAGCGAAGATCATGGCAAGAATGAAAGCTGGGCAACTTAGAAACCGTTTACAACGGCTATGTGAAGTACCACCTGAAAGTCTCATGGAAAGTGTGAATGCAGCACTGAGGGCGATCCCTACCGTAACGATCACGGAAACCAATTAGCTGATACATGCTTCAGCATCACTGATCCGAGAGATGCTTGGCTATAAGAGCAACAATGGAAACCATGAGATACGTTACCCACCATGGAAACGACGGTTGCAGGCTAAGATCAAGGCGGTTTGGAAAGATGTGAGTCAATTGACGGAGGCCCAGAGGTGTGATGAAAAGGCCAATACCCGAGAGGTACATCCAGATGACCATACCTGAAGCACTCAAAAATGTCAAACAAAGGCTCCAAGCCCTGTCCAGTCGCCTCAAGCGGTACACGAAAGAGAATGAGGCCAGACGAATAAACAGGCTGTTCGCAACACAACCTGCGAAAGTTTATGCTCAGTGGCAGGGTCCTAACAACAGAGCTGACCCAACAAGACTGGAAACTGAAAGGTACTGGAAAGGCAAATGGGTGAAGGAGGTTGGACATAACAGCAGTGCACAATGGCTGGTGACCCTGAGAGAGGAGCACAGTAACCTCCCTGAACAGTACCTTCCCATAACAGTGGCAGAAATACAGGAAAGAGTCTCATATATGAAGAACCGGACAGCACCAGATCATGGACATGGTCCACACCTACTGGCTAAAGAAACTCACAGCACTCCATGAGTGCCTAGCAGCACAAATGAACCAGCTGCTGAGGGATGGGACTCACCCAGTATGGCTAACCGAAGGGCGAATGATCCTGATCATGAAGGATCCCTCAAAAGGTGCAGTCCCATCTAACTATCGGCCAATTACCTGTCTCTCCACAACATGGAAGCTCATGTCAGGCATCATTGCGGCTAAGATAACAATACATGAGCGAAGCACAGAAGGGCGTTGGTAGAGATACCTGAGGAGCCAAACATTAGCTCCTGGTTTACAGAACAGTGGCGCAAGACTGCAGGTCCCGACATACCAACCTGCGCACAACTTGGATTGATTACAAGAAAGCCAATGACTCGATGCCACATACATGGATCACTGAGTGCTTGGAGTTGTATATGGTAAACAGGACCCCAAGAGCCTTTGCTGCGAACTCGATGAGAATGTGGAAAACCACACTTGAAGCCAATGGCAAGCCACTTACCCAAGTGTCCATCAAATGTGGCATATACCGAGGTGATGTACTCTCCCCACTGCTGTTCTGCATAGGACTGAACCCCCTAAGCCAAATAATTACCAAGACAGGCTATGGATACCGTCTCAGAAATGGAGCTACGATCAGCCACCTCCTCTACATAGATGACATAAAGCTGTATGCTAAGAGCGAAAGGGACATAGATTGCCTGATCCACACAACCAGAATCCACAGCAGCGACATTGGGATGTGATTCGGGCTTGAGAAATGTAGTTGTATGGTGACTTAAGAGAGGAAAGGTAATCCGCACTGAAGGGGTCTCACTCCCTGAAGGAACAATAGCAGACATTGAGGATAGCTACAAGTACCTCGGTATACCACAAGCCAATGGCAACCTCAAACTGGCAACAAGGAAAGCCGCTACGGCCAAATACCTCCAGCGGGTGAGGCAAGTCCTAAGAAGCCAGCTCAATGGCAAGAATAAGACCCAGGCAATAAACAGCTATGCCCTGCCAGTTATCAGATACCCCGCAGGAATAATAAGGTGGCCAAAGGAAGAGATTCAGACCACGGACGTTAAGACCCGAAAGCTGCTAACCATGCATGGAGGGTTCCATCCCAAATCCAGCACCCTGAGACTGTACGCAAGCCGAAAGGAAGGAAGCTGGGGACTCGTGAGTGCAAGAGTCACTGTCCAGGATGGAACATCCAAGCTCCATAAATAAATAAATATCAAGGATAAGGCTCCAACGGATGACATACTCAGAGAATGTTTCAGACAATGGGGAACAGAGGATGAGATGCTGGAAGAGGGACCA
Organism: Hippocampus zosterae; assembly: GCF_025434085.1. Taxonomy (NCBI): domain Eukaryota; kingdom Metazoa; phylum Chordata; class Actinopteri; order Syngnathiformes; family Syngnathidae; genus Hippocampus; species Hippocampus zosterae. The sequence goes on along the minus strand of NC_067455.1, from coordinate 24,350,383 downwards.
TCATGAGAGGACAAGCCCCTACACGGATTGTACCACCGGACCATAACTGAAGTTGCTGATCTCAAGAAGTCCTATCAGTGGTGAGATATGGCTGGCCAACATCGGACATCTCAGTCCAGAAATGTCAGTCATTTATCTCATGACATATTGCTCATCCTCGTTATGTAGTTCAAGCGCTACCCGTCCTATACATTCACATGCCTGAAAATGTTCAATTCTGGCGGACAGAACAAGCTGATTATATCACACATGTAATTAAGTGCATTGACTTTGAAATCCAGTCATGGGCCCTGCCAGAGCGAATCGAATTTCTCCACTGTAATGTGGATGTCTATCTAACATATTGCAATCCAAAAAGTTTCAAACCCCAAATGTACATCAATTGTGACAAAGAAGGCTGAAACCAAAATTGCCTCCAAGAGGTCAAGCTGTATTTAGAAAAATGAGGAAGGCTGACTTCACGTCACGAACACACAGGGAGTCGTAGTTCCCTCATAGCTTTTACTAGTGATTGGAACAGGCTGTAGCTATGCTCAGTAACTCTGTCAATATGTTTCAAAAACATTCCTACATTCCTTGTTGAAGGTTGTGTCTGAAGTCAAAATGTCTTAAAATCGGCCTGCCACTACTTGAGTACCATTTCGACCTGCCACAAAACTTGAAATCAAGTCCATGAAACATCATCGTTTCGAGGGAAATGTATTCCGTTTGGGTGTCTGTGGCAATGAAGTGCACCCAAGTCATTTGCCCATGATGGAAAAAAAACATGAACTCAGTATTTGCCTTGTCTGGTTGAAAGTCTTGCTCAGTAGTCCGTCAAAGCGTCTCACTCGCAAGCCAGAGTGTCACTCGGCACATGTGGCTGCTGTGGAGAAATAGCGCAAACACCACCTCTCTGTGTCAAAAATCCATTTTCTTTAAAGACCTTCAGAGGTATTAGATACACAAGTGAAATAAATAGCTCAGCCTCTGAGAAATCTTCCACCCAACTAGCTTATTTCGCTACTTCGCAGAACTCACTCGTTGCCTGTGTAATGCGGATGAATGCAAGTTCATCTCTCTCTCTCCCTATCTTTTTAAAGATTTCCTATTTGGTGCTAGGTCAGGCTCTGTACACCTTTAATATCGGAACAGTTTTTCTTTGCAAGTGGTGTTTAATAGACTGCTTCTGTGGTTATTTATAATGTGATGACTTTCGAGGAAATAAACAAATCCGGACAATGGCAGACAGACAATTACAACAAATTATGATGTAAATTTCAGCTGTCACCATTGAATATTGTCCCAATTGAATAAAAAAAAAATGCATTTTTTAATGCAATTTTTGTTGTTGTTTTTTTGCTATTCTTTAATCATTAAACAAAACAGCAAAAATCCTGAGGGTTCTCGTGTTAATAATTTACCTGCATGGTTTTGACCTTCATGCAGACACAGAGTGGCCAATCTGGAGCAGGATTCTCAGTTGGCCATTATCCTTTGTGGGCTGCTGTTCAAGCCCGGAAAGCCGATTCTGATGGCATGCTGGTTCTTGCCAGCCAATCGCAGGGCACACATAGACAAACAACCATTTGTGCTCATAGTCACACCTACAACCAATTTAGAGCTTTCCATTAACCTGCAATGCATGTTTTTGAAATGTGGGAGGAAACTGGAGTACCCGGAGAAAACCCACACAGGCTCTCCTTGAGCCTGTGTGGGTTGGTTCTTGCCAGCCAATCGCAGGGCACACATAGACAAACAACCATTTGTGCTCATAGTCACACCTACAACCAATTTAGAGCTTTCCATTAACCTGCAATGCATGTTTTTGAAATGTGGGAGGAAACTGGAGTACCCGGAGAAAACCCACACAGGCTCAAGGAGAACATGCAAACTTGACACAGGAACACCGGAGGCCAGTTTTGAAAACACGGCCTCTGCACTGTGAGGCAGACATGATAACTAGTCAACCACCATGCTGCCTTCATGCAAATACATTATTAAATAAAATTCAATTGACTAAGTCCCTCAATCAATCAGGCTCTATATTGCTCCATCTTCTGATCAAATCGTTGATCCAGAATCATTTTTTTCAAACTAGATGATCGCTGATTGCTAATCGACCCCAAAAAGCCTGCTCACGTATTGCCGAATACACACACTCACACAAGTGGAGGGGCAGAGCGCCACAGAAGATGGATGCCAAATAGTAAACGTAAACTGAGTATGAATAAAATTAAATGGTAAGAAAAGGTGCTGCGAAAACAATATCAGAAAAATGCAGTCACAGAGAAACAACACAGGTGACATAAGCGCAAAAGAACTGTTGTTTAATAATTGTGGGACGAATATAAAAATAATTTGTGCACAAAAATATATGGCCATTCAATGCAAATTTATAGCTCCCCACTGAACACCAAGCTAAAGAGATCATTTTATGCAAAAAGTCAAGTAGTGGCAGAACCCGAAGTGAGAAACAATGGACAGGGATCCTGAAGTCGGATTGAATTTTCTTTTAGGCAGGAAATACTTTTCAAGGAGACTCAAAAACCTTCCAGTATAAGATGGTGATGAGAATACTCTTCTCATATTTGCCTTTAAAGAGAATTTCAAAATTTTCTTCACAGTTGTATGATCTATGAAGCTCCACGAGTCTGAACACGGCATTCTGATTAACATTGCGTTTGTGGAACATGAATTAAATAGTAAAACCCATTGTTGTCCATCTGAGGGTGCGGTGCGGCCCTTTTGCCACTTTCTGTCGACTGAAAATTTACATCACTGTTGCTCAGGGCTTAGATAACAAACAATCATGGATCAGCTTTAGAAAACAGGTTTTCCAACCAAAGTGAACAGTGTCATTGAGTTTTTCGTCATCGCTATACACCCCTGGTAATCGTTAGCAAGAAGCCCAGAAGAGTTTACCCTTCCAAAACAATGGACCACAATGTCTCCATGTGACTGTCATGGCTCAACATTTAAAGGAAATGAGAGAAGACATTTTGATAGGCTGTCAATGTCGGCTGTGTTGGTTTGCACATGTTGACATTACAAACGATTGGTCCAACTCACCTCCTTGCAGAGTGACTCCAACTAATTAGCACAAAATGTTTCAAGAGAAAATCTCCACCATTTTAATCAAACACTAGATCCATGTAAGGGAAGTTATAGTTAATGTTAATTCCTCGCCCCCTGTGTTGGAGTTAATGTACATACATTGTCTTTCTGCTCAAAATTCCAGGTAGAAATAATGTGTTGAGCTATTAGCACAACCACCATCATGTTTTATATATCTGGTTCAACAATTTCTCTCTCTCTCTCTCTCTCTCTCTCTCTCTCTTTAGAGCTTTGGAGCAGCTCATGTGGATATCCGGGCATTCCACCTAAAGGCATACTGAATGGAACTCAGTTCAATGTAGGGGCGAAGATCCGTTACAGGTGTATCTCTGACTATGTCCTGGATGGCCATTCATTGCTCACCTGTGTCACCAATGCAGCTGGTGTGTCCGTATGGGACTTCCCTGTGCCAATGTGTAGAGGTAAGACTCTTAAGCAGTGTGATGTTGTCATTGAAAAAGGATCAGCCACATCATCTGTCTTATAGTAGATTCACTGTATGTCCTGTACAAAAAGTAGCTTTTAGACATTCGTAAGGCAAATTTACCTTGTATGGAAATTCATGGATGGAATTCAACTTCTCTAGAAAAGATTTTGAAATTTTGGGAGTGCATCCATGTTTGTATTAACAAAAAGAAGAGAAAGTGAATGGTGACGACTGAGGTCATATTTCGCACTCACTTAAGTCATTATATTTTCATAGAAATGTGCTGACTTGATTCAGTGTTGTTTTGATCTTTTGTTTTTTCCATCTTTACCTGGAAGATGCAGATGTTCCAAGTGGCGAAATTATTCGCGGTTTTTGTGGTTACAGAAATGACCATAAATTGGTGTACACAAATTGAATTTCTTTGAAACATGTTTTGAAAGCCGACCCACACTCCCCCATTTAGTTTCTTTGAAAGCTGTTCTGTCAAGCAAAATAGAGCATTACATCGTTTTTTTTCATCTTTAGTAATTTAACGTGACTGATTACGCTGAAAGCAAAAAAAATCAAAGTAATTACCATATTTCCTGCACGATAAGGCACACTTTCAATGAATGACCTATTTTAAAACTGTTTGGATATATAAAGCGCATAGAATAGAAGCTACAATACTGACTGTGGTTGCGTTATACATCCACCAGATGGTGCTTTGCTAAAGGAAATACAATACAAAACAGATTTATTTATATAGGGCAGTGGTTCTTAACCTGCGTTCAATCGAACCCCATGGGTTCGGTGAATCAGGGTTTGACAGAGCCTCTGCCATGGAGGTTAAGACATACTCAACTCAACATCAGAATCATTTTTATTGGCCAAGTATGTAGAACACACAAGGAATTTGTCTCCGGTATAACACGCTGCATGAGTATCATCATAAAGAAGGACAAGACAATGGAAGGACATTTCATAATGTAAGTGAACCGTAGTGCAGTGGTACCACGCAGTGACATCAAGCAGAGCTAAAGTGATCAGTGGTAGAATACAATACGATGACAGTTGTACAAAATAATCATTGAACCATTTTAGAGTGACCAGTAGCAGTATTTGTTGGACACAAAGGGTTGTACAAGAAGAGTGACTACGTCAGTGACTGTTTAGGGAGTTAATGGCTAGAGGGAAGAAGCTGTTTAAGTGTCTGCTGGATTTGGTGCGCATGGATCTGTAGCGCCTGCCTGAGGGGAGTAGCTGGAAAAGGTGGTGGGCAGAGTGCAGGAGGATTTTCCGTGCCCTTGTCTTGATTCTTGCAGTGTGCAAGTCCTCAAGAGTGGGTCGGGCGGTGCCAATGATTTTTTCTGCCGTCCAAACTGTCCGTTGAAGTTGGATTTTGTCCTTTTTTTGTGGTGGCCCCAAACCAAACTGTGATGGAAGAACACATGATTGATTCGATGACTGCCGTGTTGGCCTGCCACCTCCTGTGGCAGGCCATGCTTCCTCAGCATCCTCAGGAAGTACATGCTCTGCTGGGCCCTTTTCGGGATGGAGATGGTGTTGACTTCCCACTTTATGTCCTGGGAGACTGTGATTCCCAGGAACTTGAAGGTATCGACGGTTGACACAGGGCAGTTGGATAATGTGAGGGGCAACGGTGGAGAAGAATGTTTCCTGAAGTCCACAATCATCTCTACAGTCTTGAGAGTGTTCAGCCCGAGGTTGTCCAGAGCTCCATCTGCTCCACTTGTTGTCGGGACGCAGACTCGTCGCCGTCTTTGATGAGACCGATGACCGTGGTGTCGTCTGCGTACTTTGAGTTTGACAGCTGGATTTGTTGAGGTGCAATCGTTTGTGTAGAGGGAGAAGAGGAGTGGAGAGAGGACACATCCCTGTGGGGCTCCAGTGTTAGTGGTGCGTGTTGATGATGTTGTTCCTCCCAGTCTCACCTGTTGTGTCTGTCCCGTCAGGAAGCTGAGGATCCAATGGCAGATCGTAGGGGACACGCTGAGGTGGAGAAATTTGGGGGTGAGGAGTTCCGGGATGATGGTGTTGAACACAGAACTGAAATCCACAAACCGGATCCTTGCTTAGGTCCCTGTGCTGTCGAGGTGCTTGAGGATGTAGTGCAGACCTATGATGACTGCGTCCTCCACAGACCTGTTTGCCCGGTAGGCAAACTGAAGAGGGTCCAGCAGGGGTCGGTGACATTCTTTAGGTGGTTCAGCACAAGGCGTTCAAAGGACTTCATGACCACAGACGTCAGGGCGACAGGTCTATAGTCGTTCATTTCCGATGTTGCTGATTTCTTGGGAAGTGGGATGATGGTAGACTGTTTGAAGCAGGATGGGACCTCACACATCTCCAGGGATCTGTTGAAGCTTTGTGTGAAGACCGGAGTCAGCTGGTCAGCGAAGACTTTCAGGCAGGAGGGGGACACTTTGTCGGGTCCCGCAGCTTTCTTGATCTTCTGCTGCTTGAAGAGCCGTCTCACGTCCTGTTCGTGGATCTGTAGTGGAGAAAAAGAGGGTGGTGGTGGGGGGGTAGATAGAGTCGTTTCTGGTAGAGGTGGGTGTGTGTGGGAAATGGGGGTGTCCTTTTTCAAAAACATGTTTAGTTCATGAGCAATACCCTTATTGTTCACTGTTTGGGGGGGGGGGTGGCATTCGATAGTTTGTGATTGCTTTCAGGCCATTCCATAAAGATGCAGAGGCGTGAGTAGAGAACTGTTTTTTCAGCCTCTCTGCATAGCTTCTCTTAGCGATGTTAATTTCCTTTGTCAATTGGTTTCGGGCGTGTTCGTACAGTGCCTGATCTCCACTTCTAAATGCGGCCTCTTTCTCTTTCCTGAGTTGCCTTAGTTTGGGAGTAGACCATGGCGTGTTATTGTTGAAGGAGCGGAAGGACTTCGTTGGTACACACATATCCTCGCAGAAACTGATGTATGATGTCACAGTGTCTGTGTATTCATCCAGTGTGCCCATTGAAGTTTCAAAGACGCCAGAATCAGTGCAGTCTAAGCATTCTTGTAGAGCTAGCTTTGCTTCATCTGTCCATTTTTTCACAGCCTTAACAACCGGTTTAACACATTTGAGTTTCTGTCTGTATTAAGTGGATTAAATTGTGGTCAGAAATTCCCAATGCTGCATGGGCGATTGATGAGTATGCATTTTTGATTGTTGTATAGCAGTGGTTTAGAATGTTGTCTTCTCTGGTGAAACAGCCGATGTGCTGCTTATATCTGGGAAGCTCTATTAAAATCGCCCAAAATTATCAGGGGTAACTCTGGGTATTTTAGTTCGAGTTTGTTTACTTGTTCAGCTAGCGTTTGTATCGCCGTGTTAGCGTTAGCTTGTGGCACAATGTAAACGCCGACTAGTAAAAAGGAGCTGAACTCACGTGGCGAGTAGAATGGCTTGCAATTTAAAGACAGCGACTCCAGGTCCGGGCTGCAGTGTGCGTGAAGCTTCGTGACATCAGTGCACCATTCTTTGTTGATATAGAAGCAAATCCCACCGCCTATCGATTTCCGTGGTAGCTCCGTGTCGCGGTCGGCTTGGAGAAGGCGGAAGCCGGGTAGATGTAGCGCGGAATCCGGGTGGCGGTCACTGAGCCAGGTTTCAGTGAAGCAGAATGAAGCAGAACGTGCAATGGTTTTGTTGGTCTTTGTGAGAAGAAAAAGTTCATTCATCTTGTTTGGCAGAGATCATAGATTAGCAAGATCGTAGATTAGCCGGCTCGCTTTCCCCTCCTCCGGCGGCGTTTCCATGCTCCGTACAGCGCAGCCGCTCCGCTCGCGATTAGCTCCGAAAAACCTTGTGGATTTTCGTGTGCTGGTGAAAAAAGACCGAGCGTAGACTCCCCAATGCTAAGCAACTTTTCCCTCGTATAAGTAAGCCGCTCAGGGTCGCCAAAAACTCACGAAAATGACAAAAACAAGGATAATACAAGGGAGCGTGTAACCGGGGCTGCCATTCCAGTCGGCGCCTGATGACATGTCAATGAGTTATGACACGCCCACTTGGCCATCACTTGCTGTAGATCAGGGGGGGGGGTGCCCAAACTTTTCGGATCAAAGATCTACTTTTCGATCAACTAACCTCCTGGGATCTACCCTTGCCGGCACGCGCGCATACACACACACGCACACACACACGCACACACACACACACGCACGCCATGATGAGAAACAGCCTGAAACTGAGGCATGCGACGCACTTTTGCAGCCTGTTAACTATCGTAGCTCACACGTACCGTTTTAAAGTGCTTCCCTGGACTCTCCTAGATTCCAATTCTTTGCCAGTGCCCTCAGTGAATTGTACACGAAGCAAACTCTGAATGAGAATAATGACGATAAAAGATATATATATATATATAGCGCAACAGCTCTGATCACAAGCTGCAATTGCAGACCGCTGAACGCTAACAACTTACGGTGACGTAATCACAAGCCACCGTAAATTCAGATTTACCTGCTTTATTTTATTTTTTTAATATTTTTGGGGTGAAAATGAGACTGATAAGATGATTAGGGTGCAGCGTACATGAACACAAAAAAATATGTTATGAACATGTACAAAGACACACAAATGGGTTTTTTTTTTCTCCTCAACTCTCTTCGGATCTACTTGGGACCTGTTTTAGATCTATCGGTAGATCAGGATCGACGTAATGGGCACCCCTGCTGTAGATGATCACATTACTTTGCTTGTCCAATCAGAGCTGCGGGAAATTTATTTAGCTCAGAAGCCAACGTGCGACTGTTGTGATAATTTGTTGTTTAAAAAAAAAAAAACTCAAAAAGTAGTTGTCTATTTGACTGTGTGTTGGTGAATGCACATGTCAACCCTTTTTGTCACAATTAGTGCCTGCTAATAATCACCACAAGATGTCATCGGAACATTATCCGGGAAACAACTTAATGGGGAATATAAAGAGAGTCATAGTCTTTGGCGCATCGCATTAGAGGGCGCACTGTCGGCTTTTGTGACGAAATTGAATGCTTTTAGGTGCGCCTTATAGTGTGGAAAACACTGAATGTAAGTTTCGTGTGCCGGATAGGCTTGAGAGGGTTATAATTTGGGAAATTGAATATAATCAATGTGTTGTCAATTCCACCCTGCTTGGAAGGGTCCCCCAATTTAGAAAGAATATCAGAAATGATTTAGAGAATTATTAAAGCACAATACAACCTAATCATACTCTGTGGCCACCTGCACAATGGCGAAATGACATAAGATCATGTGGCTAGCTACATCAGGTCAAAGACAAGATTTTTTTCTCATGTTTAGCAGACCATTAAAAGAAACACACAATTTCTCAGTTATTCATATACTATAGCTTCAAACCTTGAGATGAATGGCATCTTAAATTCATCTGTACAGCAGAGAGAAAAGGCCCTCTGAAGATTTGACACATTATTCATTTGGCACAGGCACATCTAGCTGAAATATTAACGATCACTGTTTTAATCTTGCTGGAGCTGGGACTACACTTCAGCAATTTGACTGAATTTGTTGGGTACCAGAACATTTCAATTATTCTGCTTTTGGTCAACTGCAATAACTATATGCTGTGCTGTTTACCTTGACTCTCAGTACTTCTGAGGAGCTGATTTTTGATAGCCCTGATACATTAGCAGGGCACGACAGATATGGATTTTTTTAGGCCGATGCTGATTCCAATATTTGATAGACAACTGAGTCGTTGGCCAATTATTTTGAATAACATAAAATAAATAATTTGTGTTTTTGGTCCCTTCAAAGTCACAAAAATAATGATATGAATTGCAGGCAAACCATTTGATTTTTTTTTACCATACTTTGTCCTATAATATTTATTTTTTACTTTAAATATGCAAAAAAATGAACTGATGAGATTAGCTTTTAATTTAGGCCATAAATGTATGCAGTGCCTAAGCACTGAAGGTACTGGCAAAGCATGATTTCTGAATGATTCCCAATTTTTTTTACCATACTTTGTCCTATAATATTTATTTTTTACTTTAAATATGCAAAAAATGAACTGATGAGATTAGCTTGTAATTTAGGCCATAAATGTATGCAGTGCCTAAGCAAAGCATGATTTCTGAATGATGCCCTCTAACTTCACATTTCTTCTGCATCGTTATTTCCTTTGCCTTGAACAGAGTCACATTTGAAATATACTGCATGATGTATAGAGAGTGCAATCAACTGAAACGAGACAATTTTATCACTAACAATGCACACTAATAATACACACTCAACTCAACTCAATTTTATTTATCAGAGCACTTGAAAATAACCTCCTCTGCTCACAAAGTGCTGTGCAAAGAACAAAAATGAGTCATACAACAACAAAGGCAGTTAAAACAATAAATTAATAACATAAAAACAGTGCCACACCACCACAAAACACGCATGCTGAGTCAAAAGCCAAACAATAAATAGGAGTTTTAAAGATGGGCAAATAGAGCGTTTGCTTATTGTTTAACGGGAGGTTATTTCAAAGTGAGGGATACATCTCTTAATGATGTAAATATCACAATATTCAACACCCATATCACACATTGCTTGTTTTTCCCAATATTGTGCTAACCCTAATTCACACAGTATAATGATCTGTCGGCCATTCATGTCCTTTGCTTACTGCTTTAAATGACCATCCATCCATCCATCCATCCATCCATCCATCTTCTACCGCTTATCCGGGGCCGGGTCGCGGGGGCAACAGCTTTAGCAGGGAAGCCCAGACTTCCCTCTCCCTAGCTACTTCTTCCAGCTCTCCCCAGGGGATCCCGAGGCGTTCCCAGGCCAGCTGGGTGACATAGTCTCTCCAGCGTGTCCTGGGTCTTCTGGGTCTCCTCCCGGTGGGACATGCCCAGAACACCTCACCAGGGAGGCGTTCAGGAGGCATCCAAATCAGATGCCCAAGCCACCTCATCTGGCTCCTCTCGATGTGGAGGAGAAGCGGCTCGACTCGGAGCCCCTCCCGGATGACCGAGCTTCTCACCTTATCTCTAAGGGAGAGCCCGGACACCCTGCGGAGAAAACTCATTTCGGCTGCTTGTATCCGGGATCTCGTTCTTTCGGTCACGACCCATAGCTCGTGACCATAGATGAGGGTTGGAACGTAGATCGACCGGTAAATTGAGAGCTTTGCCCTTTGGCTCAGCTCCTTCTTCACCACGACAGACCGATACAACGTCCGCATCACAGCAGACGCTGCACCGATTCGCCTGTCGATCTCTCGCTCCCTCCTGCCCTCACTCGTGAACAAGACCCCAAGATACTTAAACTCCTCCACTTGGGGCAAGATCGGAGGGGGCACTCCACCCTTTTCCGACTGAGGACCATGGTTTCAGATTTGGAGGTGCTGATTTTCATCCCAACCGCTTCACACTCGGATGCGAAACGCTCCAGTGAGAGTTGGAGAGCCCTGTTTGAAGGAGCCAACAGCACCACATCATCTGCAAAAAGCAAGGATGCAATACTGAGTCCACCAAAACGGATCCCCTCAACGCTTCGGCTGCGCCTAGAGATTCTGTCCATGGTTATGAACAGAATCGGTGACAAAGGGCAGCCTTGGCGGAGTCCTACCCTCACTGGAAACGATTCCGACTTACTGCCGGCAATGCGAACCAAACTCTGACATCGGTGGTATAGTGACCGAACAGCCCGTATCAGGGGGTTCGGTACCCCATACCCACGAAGCGCCCCCCCACAGAACTCCCCGAGGGACACGGTCAAACGCCTTCTCCAAGTCCACAAAACACATGTAGACTGGTTGGGCGAATTCCCACATACCCTCAAGGACCCTGCGAAGGGTGTAGAGCTGGTCCACTGTTCCACGGCCGGGACGAAAACCACACTGCTCCTCCTCAATCTGAGGCTCGACTTCCTGACGGACCCTCCTCTCCAGCACCCCTGAATAGACCTTACCAGGGAGGCTGAGGAGTGTGATCCCTCTGTAGTTGGAACACACCCTCCGGTCCCCCTTTTTAAAAAGAGGGACTACCACCCCGGTCTGACAATCCAGAGGCACTCTCCCCGTTGACGACGCGATGTTGCAGAGGCGTGTCAACCAGGACAGCCCCACAACATCCAGAACCTTGAGGAACTCCGGGCGGATCTCATCCACCCCTGGGGCCTTGCCACCGAGGAGCTTTTTAACCACATCGGTGACTTCAACCACAGAGATAGGAGAGCCCACCTCAGAGTCCCCAGGCTCTGCTTCCTCCAAGGAAGGCGTGTTGGTGGAGTTGAGGAGGTCTTCGAAGTACTCTGCCCACCGGTTCACAACGTCCCGAGTCGAAGTCAGCAGCGCCCCATCACCACTGTACACAGTGTTAGTGGTGCACTGCTTCCTCCTCCTGAGACGTCGGATGGTGGACCAGAATTTCCTCGAAGCCGTCCGGAAGTCGGCTTCCATGGCCTCACCGAACTCTTCCCATGCTCGGGTTTTTGCCTCGGCGACCACCAAAGCTGCGTTCCGCTTGGCCAGTCGATACCCGTCAGCTGCCTCTGGGGTCCCACAGGCCATAAAGGCTCGATAGGACTCCTTCTTCAGCTTGACGGCATCCCTTACTGCTGGTGTCCACCAGCGAATACGAAGGTTGCCGCCCCGACAGGCACCAACCACCTTACGGCCACAACTCAGATTGGCCGCCTCAACAATAGAGGCACGGAACATGGTCCACTCGGACTCAATGTCCCCCGTCTCCCCTGGAACATGGGAAAAGCTCTGTCGGAGGTGGGAGTTGAAACTCCTTCTGACAGGGGATTCCGCCAGGCGCTCTCAACAAACCCTCACAATACGTTTGGGTCTGCCAGGACGGACCGGCATCTTCCCCCACCATCAGAGCCTACTCACCACCAGGTGGTGATCAGTTGACAGCTCCGCCCCTCTCCTCACCCGAGTGTCCAGGACATGCGGCCGCAAATCCGATGACACGACCACAAGGTCGATCATCGAACTACGGCGTAGGGTGTCCTGGTGCCAAGTGCACATGTGGACACCCTTATGTTTGAACAAGGTGTTCGTTATGGACAGTCCGTGACGAGCACAGAAGTCCAATAACAAAACACCACTCGAGTTCTGATCGGGGGGGGGGCGTTCCTCCCAATCACGCCCCTCCAGGTCTCACTGTCATTAGCCACGTGAGCATTGAAGTCCCCCAGTAGAACAAGGGAGTCCCCAGCAGGAGTACTCTCCAGCACACCCTCCAAGGACCCCAAAAAGGGTGGGTATGCTGAGCTGCTGTTTGGTGCATATGCACAAACAACAGTCAGGACCCGTCCCCTCACCCGCAGGCGGAGGGATGCAACCCTCTCCTCCACCGGTGTGGACCCCAATGTACAGGCACTGAGCCGGGGGGCAATAAGTATGCCCACACCTGCTCTGCGCCTCTCACCGTGAGCAACTCCAGAGTGAAAGAGAGTCCAACCCCTCTCGAGAGGACTGGTACCAGAACCTAGGCTGTGTGTGGAGACAAGTCCGACTATATCCAGTCGGAACTTCTCTGCCTCACACACCAGTTCGGGCTCCTTCCCTGCCAGAGAGGTGACATTCCATGTCCCAAGAGCTAGCTTCTGCAGCCGAGGATCGGACCGCCAGGGTCCCCGCCTTTGGCTGCCGCCCAGCTCGCATTGCACCCGACCCCTTTGACCCCTCCCACGGGTGGTGAGACCATGAGAAGGGGGACCCACGTTGCCTCTTCGGGCTGAGCCTGGCCGGGCCCCATGGATGTAGGCCCGGCCACCAGGCGCTCGCCAACGAGCCCCACCTCCAGCTTTAAATGACCAAATGTCCAAAATATGCAAAGTCCGACAAATTGCTGTGGAAGGGATTTTCTATTGGGTGGCAACTTTGGAGTGTGCATGTCAGTTTTGTATGGATGAGATTCCAGTTCAAATTCTCTGCACATCACTGCACGATATCAGATAAACTGCTCTGACTGTTCGCAATTAAATAATGTACACAGAGTCTGTAACTACCTGGCTCGCAGTCTCAGTGTCAAAGAAACCTTTATTTTCCACCCTGCCATTTTAAATAGCATGTTGTCCAAATTAGAATAACTGGAGCCCATCCTAGCTGACCTACTGTGAAAGGCAGTGTACACTTTGGACTAGTCACCGGCCAACTGTGGGAGAGTAGCATTTTCATTTCTTAATTTCTAACCAACAACCAGATATAAAAGTGATATCATCTTTTAATCTTTAAACAAAAAACTAAAAATTCTAAAAAAAAATTCAGGTAAAGTTTTAGGTTGCTCTCTTCAGTGTGCTGCATAGTGAAACACAGTGCTATGAAAAACTATTCGACCTTTTCTCAAATGTCCTTCACAGTTCATTTTCACTGCCCACACCTATGTCTGATGACTTTCATACCTGTTTGATCAAGAAATAGTGTCGCTACTGTCTGTCTAACAAAGTTAAGTTGGGCAAAATATCTCAAAAAGATGCCACCTCCCCCGCAAAAAAGAACAAAAAACAACAACAAAGAAAGAGACTTGTATGAGTCTGGAAGCAAACAAAGCCATTCCTAAAGCTTGAGGTCTCCAGTGAACCACTATGAGAAACACTCCAGTGAACCACTATGAGAAACACTTTCCACAAAGACATTTAGAAAAATGGAGGAGTGCTGAGCCTTCCATGAAGTGGCCAGCTACACAAATTACCCAGGAGTTATAGTATTTGTAGTCAAGACCACACCAAATGAGGCCAAATCATTATGGAAAACTCCGGTCCTCATGGGCCACTATCCTGCATGGATGGATTTTGTGAATCCTGCATGGATTTTTCCCCTCGTCAAACACACCTGGTTCAAATGATCAGGACATGCTATCTTTATCAGGTTTCTGCAGAGCTTGCTGATGAGCGAAACAAAAAGGACACTTTCCCTCGAAAGAGCACTTGTGTTCTGTTTGCCGGAAATCAAAGCCTGGATGGCATCAACTTCTTGAAGATATGGTTTGGTCACGCTGGCCTTTGTACACTTTACCCTGTTGACTTGGGCCGGCTGGCATCTTATCTGAAGCCAGCAGTTTAGAATTTGGGCTTTAAAAAAGACAGTGATTGTAATTGGACTGGCAAAGTGCTGCTGCGGTTCAAGCCATCTTTTTTCTTTTTTATGTCTCAGGCAGCTGGCTGAAGTAAAGCCTCTTCTTTCACAACAACATTTAGAAACAGTAATGCATGCATTTGTTACATTGCGACTGGATTTTAATGTAGGGGGAACATATAACTCCAATTCTGGCCTCCCCTTAGTAGCTCCCCATATGTTTTAGAATTCATTTCAAGATTGGTATTCATCTTGAAATGGTGTCGCTGCACCTTTTTTTCTTCTCCGAGACCTCCGGCTCTACGTACCTTCGCGGTGTCTCAGGTCAGTGGACCAGACGCTACTGGAGGACAAAGCGTAGCCTCACAGGGGATCAAGCATTTTCCGTTGCCAGGCCCTCCCTTTGCAGTATGCTTCCATTAGACTTAGGCACGGCACCTCTCTGTGTATCTTTGAAACTCGTCTTAAGACACATTTTATTATTTTGGCTTTCGCCTCAGCATTGTTTCTGTGCTTTATTGAGTTTACTGTTTGTATGTATTTGTTTCATTCAATTCATATTTTTACTTTTTGTACAGCACTTGGTTTGCAGCTGTGCTTGTTTTTAAAGTGCTCTGTAATCAAAGTCCAGTTCAGTTTCATAAAAGAGAATAATAATAATGCATTGAATAAATTGCTAAAAATTGCCTGGTCCTCCAAAGGTGAATGCATAACACCACAAAACGTAAATGATAGACATACCGTATTTTCACGACTATTCGACGCATCGTACTAATGGCCGCAGTCTCATTAATGCGTGACATTTCTGTATTTTACACATACACAGGACGCATTGTACGAATAGCCGCAGTTTTACAGTGGTAAAACATACGCCAGCTTAAACATACGGCATGCATGCGCGCACTCTAACACGTTAGCTTGAAGCATACGGTAGCATGCCAAAACATACAAATAAGATAAAAACACGTTTTTAAAAGGGCAACGAAAGCAGAACTGAGTTCGGGTGTATTTTATTTAGCCATCGTACAATGTTCTCACGTTTTTCGATCAATCATCACCTAGAAATCCATCAAAGTCCTCATCCTCTGTATCAGAAGCAGAGGACTGCACATCTCAGTTGTCATTGAATGCATCACATGCTAGTGTGAGTTGCTACGCATTGCCGAGCGGAAAGAAGGAGTAGCAACAGCAAAGTCAACATTTCTCTCGTGTGAAGCTTTCCCACATTTGAAAGTAAAGAACAGAGCGAAACATGGTGGCAGCGCGTGTGTGTGTAGAAAGAATTGAACAATTGTGCAAGTACCGTAATCCATCAAAAACGCCGCGTTCCCTCTCGTTGTTGCGTATTGTGGCGTAACTCGCCAAGCGCTGCCTCTCACTCTTTGTAAAGTTGTGTTTGCCACCGATCATCCATTGTTCCCATGCCGTTTGCAACTTTACTTTGAACGCCCGGTTGATGCCAATGTCCAGCGGTTGGAGTTCTTTAGTCAAGCCTCCGGGAATAACGGCAAGCTCAGAGTTCATTTGCTTGACTTTTTTTTTTCACCGCTGCTGTGAGATGGGCACGCATGCCAAAAGCATAACCGGTGGCTTTAAGTTTGAACTGAGCTTCGTAGGCGTGCGTGTCTTTTTGTCGAATTTATTTTCAGGGGTTCTCAGAAACCAAAACCGGAGTTGTTTTGCAACAAAGCACATTGCCACACTCTATACAAGTGTTGGTACTGGCTTGAGGCGTCCACTTACACGCCCACCCTTCACCATTGGCGGACTAGCTTGTCTGTCCTCTCTCTCCCTCTCTCTCTCTCTCTCTCCCTCTCCATATTTGTATGTATACACGCCCACCCTTCCCTGATTGGCCGACTTCTTTCACAGTCACTTCCGCCTTTTCTCTATATAAACAGCGTGTCGGCAGTCAGTTAGATTTTGGAACTCAGCGCATATAAAGGACGCTCCGCACCATAAGGCGTACTGTCCATTTTGGAGAAAATTTAAGACTTTTAATGGTGCCTTATAGTCGTGAAAATACGGTACTTTTTCAGAGGGGACATGCTGGAAGAAACAAAGAGCTGCAGCTGGAGAGTTCATGGTCATTTAAAGGAGTGTGTTCGCACATGGGCCCGAAATTGTGCTTTTACAGGCCAGGCCACCTCTTGAGCCCTCTTTCCCTTCATCTAAAGCCAGTGCGTCTCCTGTGTGTTAGCAGATGGTCTTTTGATCTCACGTCCTCGGAGATCCTGCCCTCCATGCTCACCAATTGTTTCATACAGCAAAACATACTGTACATTTCCCCGAATTACTAAACTAACTGTCATGTAACCTTCTCTTTCTTGTCGCGGTCCTAAAAACTTTTCATTTATTCTTTTACCCTTGTGCCCTTTTATCTTATTCGAAATGCTTATCTTCTGCAGACCATAATTTGTGTGCATGTGTTTGTGCGTGACATTTGAAGAACTGAGCTACAGGGTAAAAATTCAATGTATTTTCAGACTGTAGCTCTATTCCCCAAGCCTGCTCTGTTCTTATAGAAGCATTGTAAAGCAGTGGCAGTCTCCTTGCAACATATTCTGCCTCCTCCTGCTATTTGATGCCATTTACAAGCTTTATGTTACTTTCCAGAAAATGTGAGAGTTGTGAATCCATTTATGTGTTTGTGTGTTTGTGTGTGTGTGTGCGTGCGTGCGTGCATGCGTGCGTGTGTGTGTGTGTGCGCACGCTAGCACTGTAATAGTCAAAACTGTAGTTGGAAACATTTCATCTTTTGCAACATTTGATTAATAAACCGATACTTAATACTAGTCACACGTGTTAAAAGGGTCATCTCTCTTCACTCATAATGGCATATACGTCATCTTATGTTTTCCTCATTGACAAGAAAAAGGAAGAAGGCACGCTTGAAGGGATGTAATGCTGAGCATTGACTGAACTGTACATGAGAGTTGGAGAAAGAATGAGCAAACAGGCTCAGTGAGCTCCAAGGGGAACAGCTGTGCAATGGGAAATTAATCATTCTAATAATGAAAATGCCGCTACTCATTGGACCAGTGGTGGCTCGTACAGTCAGTCCTTGCACGATACACATGCTTGTGGCACTGTTGGGTGCTGAATTCCACCGCCCATAGCCAATCATGTTTAATCCCTCCCAAACCCCAAACATGAATTTGCATTAGCCAACATAATTTCCGGTTGGGCTTCGAGTGAGCTGAGTGACTTCGAATCGGAACTTTCCGGCTCCAATATGGCTGCCACAGGAGACGTTTCTTCGGCAGGCTGCTGGTGCAAATCTATTATAGTCTCATCTTCATATTCAAATCAGTGGAGTCTCTTCAATGTAGGATAGGAGAATGTGGAGCCGGCATAGGCGTGCAAAGTCCAATTTTGGGAGTGCTGAATTACCCCTAAATTAAATCCAAATACCCTCCAAAAACGACGCGACTCCCTTCTCATTCATTCCAGCAGGTTCACTGTGCTTTAAACAGTGGATGCTGAGCGCCCGCAGAGCGTCTACTGCCCGGACACCGAGCGTCTTGAGAGTTCAGGGTAGGTTGTCTTGATGTGTTGAACGGAGACAAGTAATTGGATACAAGCTGGGTTTTGTCCCGCCCATGGACACTCAGTGTCTCCAGGACTGGATGGCAGTGGGCGGGTACCGGACCCCAGGCTTTTCTGCATCAGATTGGATGATCTGTCTGAGCCTGTGTGCCAGTTTGATTGACATTGAAATGAACCAATCATCGATCTTTCATTATAAGCATCTGTGTGAAATTTTTTTCCATTCGCATTCTGTTCTGATTTGAGCTGGAGACTTCTACTAATCATTTTAGCGACACTCTTTGTTGTAAACAACTTGCGACAAATTAATCTTTTATTTCTGATGGGTTTTATTGTAGTTCCTGTAGTTGTAGGACACTAATTAAGTCCCTAGAAAAGAAACCTTGTTGGTATGACAAGTTCACAGATCATTTTCTTGAAAAAGAACGGAGAGTAGAATTCACGGATAAATAAACGGACACATTTTATGATGTCGGCCAAAATTGAGCTTCCCCTCTTTGACAGACCAGCATCCGCCACTGGTATATTAGAGCTGTCAGTTTAGTGCATTTTTATTGGCCTTAATTTAAATGAATTTTAACGGGATTAAATTTTTCCCCAATTAACGCGGATCTCACTTTGCTTTATAAATAAACAAAGCAGCCACGGCAGCGCGAGACACCGAAAACTGATACATAAAGAGTTTATGAATGGAAAGTTTACTTTTAAAAAGTTGCCAGATTCTTCCACTAACAAGACCAAAGTTACTTGTATTTTTTTCAGTAGTAAACTGAGCTATCATCATAGCACGTCAAGTCTGAAATATCACTTAATGGTCAAGCACACAGCTGACGTGAGTACTCCGCCCCCTCGTCGAAGACAGACAGGTATGGCTCATTTCAAAGCGAAGAAAATGGATAACACGACAAAGAAAGAATTTGCTGAAGCCAAAGCTAAATGTATGGCGACTGCATGCGAGCCTGTCAAAATTGTCCAAAGCTCGACTCAAGCTGAAATGATTCGCATTGCATCTAATGACTCCACTACGGATTGCTAGCGAGAGCCTCCATTAAAAGCTATGAACAGAAATTGCACGTAGCGGAAAAGGCTAAGTTACACCAAACGGAAGAAGACACTGTTTCGGGAGAGAAATAAGAGACTAAATTGATGAGTCTCTGGTGAATAAAGAGCAGGCATTCTGTTCATTTCGATGTATGCCACTGACGCGATTGTTACTTGTTGGAACTATTTTGTGTGGAAGGTTACAGTGTTCCGTGTCCATATAAATAATGGCGGTGGAGCTTCCCTGTGTTCGTCTGACAGCGACGGTGTGCTGAGGCATGTCGAGAGTTCAGCGGTGCAGTCGTAGCGACCATACTGAAAATAAAACGTCTCCCGTGTTGTCATCGAACCAAGTGTAGTCATCAGAAATGATGTCTACACAAAACCGTAGAGAGACTTCTGCGCAAGAAGGACCATCAGAATCAACATAGCCTGACTGCTGTGTTCAAAGCAAATTTGAGAAAAACGAAGTATGCAACCATGCCTTAAATCCACTATAGGCCGAGTCCTAGTTTACCTTACTGTCATTTTAGCTCGTTTTAATTGGCATTAATTTAAATGATTTTTTACGGGATTAAATTTTTTCTCGCGAGATTAACGCGGCACACGTCACAAGCGGATGTTACGGTACTCTATAAATACACCAGAAACAAGACAACAAGCGCACTGCGGATGTCCACGCCCATGTCTGTTTTTGCCAGCCATGGCAGCGCGAGACACCGAAAACGGATGCTTAAAGAGTTTATGAATGGAAAGTTTACTTTTAAAAAGTTGCCAGATTGCTCCACTGACAAGACCAAAGTTACCTGTTCTTCTCTCTCTGTGTATCATACAGATATACGATGTATGCCACTGACGCGATTGTTACTTGTTTGGAACTATTTTGTGTGGAAGGTTACAGTGTTCCGTGTCCATATAAATGGATTGGGTGGAGCTTCTCTGTGTTTGTCTGACAGTGACGGTGCGCAGAGGCGGTGACATGACAACGAAAGTTCAGCGGTGCAGTGGTAGCGACCTAGCGAAAATAAAACGTCTCCAGTGTTGTCATCCAAAATGAGGTAGATACAAAAACCGTAGAGGGACTTCCGCGCAAGAAGGACCAACATAATCAACATAGCCTGACTTTGTTAGGGGGAGTGAAACCTCCCCTCTTTCAGAATGGTTTGCCCCAGCAGCACGGGGGAAGTGCTTGCGCTTGTTTGTACGGCCGGCAGTTTTGAATACAGCGGCACATAACGAACACTGGTGTCCGGGGTCTCGTTATTCTCTAACAAACATACAGAAACAGACTGCTGTGTTCAAAGCAAACTTGAGAAAAACGAAGTATGCACCCATGGTTTAAATCCACTATATGCTGAGTACTAGTTTACCTTAGATGTGCACTTTATAATGTTATATTGCTCTGTTTTGATTTCATTAAAAAAGATGTTAAAGCAGCTGTTGTGTGACAAAATATTTTTTTTCACTGTTGTTGATGGACAGTAATATTGTGTGAGAGATTATGTGTGAACAACTGCTCCAAGTGAAAAATGTTCATGTAAAATTGAAATTGTTATTTCAGTAAATATTTGCATTTGGCACATAGAAAACTGATTCATGATTCCAAGTTGATGAGAGCATTAAAATGGGGAAAAATAGGACAAAAAATGTAAAAGGAAATTCAGAAACGATAAAAAATATGTGAGTAATCCCGATTAATTTTTTAGTTCATTTGAGTTAATTATGACAGTTGTATTTCTAATTAGATTAAATATTTTAATCGTTTGACAGCTCTAATATATATATATATATATATATATATATATATATATATATATATATATGTGTATGTATATAGTACCGTATTTTCACGACCATTCGGCGCACCGTGTTGTTGGCCGCAGTCTCATTAATGGGTGCTGTTTCTGTATTTGACACAGACAAAACACACTGTATTATTGGGCGCAGTTTTACAGTGGTAAAACATATGCCAGCTTAAACATACGGCATGCATGCGCGCACGCTAAAAACACGTTGGCCTGAAGCATATGGTAGCATGCCAAGACATACGGATACAAGCTAAAAACACGTTTTTAAAAAGGCAACGGAAGCAAAACTGAGTTCCGTTGTATTTTATTTAGCCATCGTACAATGTACTCACGTTTTTCATTCAATCATCATCCAGAAATCCATCAAAGTCCTCGTCTTCTGTATCAGAATTGAACAATTGTGCAAGTGGCGGTAATCCATCAAAAACGCAGTGTTCCCTCTCGTTGTCAGAGTTACTCTCATTGCCATGTGGCTCCACAGAAATGATGCCGGCTTTGCCAAAAACTCGAACAACAGTGCAAGCAGACACGTTCGTCCAACCAGCCGCAATCCATTCGTAAATTGTGGCGTAACTCGACCAGCACTGCCTCTCACTCTTTGTAAAGTTGTGTTTGCCATCGATCATCAATTGTTCCCATGCCGCTCGCAACTTTACTTTGAACGTCCGGTTGATGCCGATGTCCAGCAAAAAATGAGCACATAACACCATCCAGTGTGGGTCCTTGGGCAAGATCCTGTCACGTTGTGCCCGAAGCGATAGAAGGATCGCTTCGTGCACTACAAAATAAGGAAGAGGATCCCCGAAATAGCAGACACAGAAAGATGTTTGTCAAAGAACAAAAGGAGTCTTTAATACAAAACACAAAATAACCCGACAGGGAGAATAACAAAAAGCGCTGGTCAAAATAGGGACCAGGTATCAAATAAAAGGACAACAGAAAACGCTTGCGGAAAAAGATAGCAAGGAGGGTCAGATTAGACAAAGAATATAATTTCACTCGTAAGAGGAACAACGACGCGTAATAACTGCCACAAGGCTAAGAGGCAATGTATCAATGCAAGTAGGAAATTGGGCGAGAGAAATGTTGGCACGGCGTGGAATTCTCCGGCATTAAGTCAACTGCCAGAGCGCACAAATAAAGCCAGTGTAATTAGTCCCTAATGGGTGACAGGTGTGTAGGATGGCAACAGGGCCTGCCCCCTGCTGGCAAACACGGGATGTGACAGATCCTTCACGCTAATGCCTACCTCATACATATGATGAGAGACAATAAAACGAATGACATGCCGGCTCAGACGTCGCCCGGCCAAACAAGGTCTGCGTCAGGTGCTGGGGAACCAGAGCACCTTGATGAAAAATGGGCTACTGGAACAAAGCGGAGATGGGCGAGATGCGATAACATGGCTCTGTTGGAATGCTACTACTCAAGAGAATGTGGGCTAAATGGTTACTTCAAAACCCACAGTCACGGTTGACCACGAAACAACTAGTAGCTCAGTGTTCCAACATCCACAAACGGCAACTGCTGTCACAACTTGAGATTGATGAGGTACAACGCAGGTTCCATGGTGAAGGGCCCCAGGCTGCCAGATCAGAGGAGGAGGTCATACAAGAGATTGGGAGGCAAGCCCCAATGAATGCAGATGACAAGATTGGGTGGCCAGCCCCAATGAATGAAATGCTGAGCGAGGCAGCAACTGACCTGAAAGCTAAGATCATGGGGAGAATGAAAGCTGGGCAACCTAGAAACCGATTCCAACGGCTATGTGAAGTACCATCTGAAAGTCTCATAGAAAGTGTGAATGCAGCACTGAGGACGATCCCTACCGTAACGA
This sequence comes from Hippocampus zosterae, assembly GCF_025434085.1. Classification (NCBI taxonomy): domain Eukaryota; kingdom Metazoa; phylum Chordata; class Actinopteri; order Syngnathiformes; family Syngnathidae; genus Hippocampus; species Hippocampus zosterae. The sequence goes on along the minus strand of NC_067455.1, from coordinate 24,327,594 downwards.
TCACAGAAACCAATGAGCTGATATACGCTTCAGCATCAGTGATCCTGGAGACTCTGGGCTATAAGCGCAACCATGGAAGCCATGAGATACGTTACCCACCATGGAAAAGACGGTTGGAGGCTAAGATCAAGGCGGCCCGGAAAGATGTGAGTCAATTGACGGAGGCCCAGAGAGGTGTGATGAAAAGGCCGATACCCGAGAGGTACATCCAGATGACCATACCTGAAACTGCCAAACAAAGGCTCCAAGCCTTGTCCAGTCGCCTAAAGCGGTACACGAAAGAGAATAAGGTCAGACGAATAAACAGGCTGTTCGCAACACAACCTGCGAAAGTGTACGCTGAGTGGCAGGGTCCTAATAACAGAGCTGACCCACCAAGACTGGAAACTGAAAGGTACTGGAAAGGCATATGGGAGAAGGAGGTTGCACATAACAGCAGTGCACAATGGCTGGTGACCCTGAGAGAGGAGCACAGCAACCTCCCTGAACAGAACCCAGTTACCATAACAGTGGCAGACATACAGGAAAGAGTCTCAGATATGAAGAACTGGACAGCACCAGGCCCGGACATGGTCTACACCTACTGGCTAAAGAAACTCACAGCACTCCATGAGCGCCGAGCAGTACAAATGAACCAGCTGCTGAGGGATGAGACTCACCCAGAATGGCTAACCGAAGGGCGAACGATCCTGATCATGAAGGATCCCTCGAAGGGTGCAGCCCCATCCAACTATCGGCCAATGTCAGGTCGGTCCAAATTGACACTCAGGAATAACCAAAAGGAGGAGACAGGAGACTCGATTCTGGTACCGGGAGGGAACGAGGAGAAGCGTTCGGTTTCAGTTCTCCACACGTAACCCTAACGATGTCCCCCTTCACCTCCTCATTTATTGGGAAGATACTACATAGGTGTGTCCAACCTAAAGGGTGGGGGCTGTTGACCACACACTGAACTTGTTTGACTATGTGTGTGTATGTGAGTGCAATTTACGTACATGTGTGCAAATATCACATAAACATCCCGTTGCAGCTGGTGTTGATTCAGCCTTGCTCGCTGTTTAGTCTTAACAGTTATCTCTTCCCAGCCACGTCCTCGGAAAGGTGGTTGCGACCCTAACTTCTCACACAGTACAGCAAGCAAAAGTGAGCACATAATGAAGAATATATAATGATTATAGATGTGAGTAAATAATAAAGGATATATCTTTATTGCAAGCATAAGCGTTCTTCTTTGCAAGCAAAATCAAACTACACTGACAGGCATAAGCATTCTTCATTGCGAGCATAAAATGACGACACGAGAATCAACCGAATAATACGTGAATGTATGATTACTAAAAAATAATAAATCCAACATTCCCCCCTGTTCATCCTACATTTGCTCGTATCATCACACAGAACCTTCCCGAAGGACTTTATTCAGTGGAGTCATGCCGCACACACAAACATAGTTACACCTAGGGGCAGGGAGCAAAACGACTAAAAACCATCTATGACCCCCTGATGCCGAAGCGAAATCACGTCATCATCCGAAGAGGCATAATCAACCTCAGAATCACTGCCATCAAACAACAACAGAGGATACATCTCATTCACTTTAGACGTCGTGGGCGAGACAGCCGTAGTAATAAGCCGGATAAGCAGCACTCTGATACAGGGAATGCAACAGCATCCACACAACGTCAAGACAGCTGCAAAAAGAGCAAAAGAGATTAGTACATAACACACCAAATCCTTGTACTCTCCGAAGGCTTTATGCCACCACCCGCCCAGAAGGACGTATTCACGCCGGAATGGGCCCTTATCTTGCGATTCAGGGTGCGGAGGCCTTCAATGGCCTTGGTGAGGGCGCCATCAGGCGCGGTGTTGTTAGGTATGAACGTACAACACTGATCACCAAACTTCGTACATACTCCATTGGTCTCTGCCAACAGCATATCAACCGCGATGCGGTTCTGAAACGCCATCAGGGAGGTGGCCGCCAATTGCTCTTTTATAGCCAAGACGGCTTCTTCAGTAAAATTTCCGAGCCTCTGGACATTGTAGTGGAGGTAGTTGATCCTGTCAACATTTTTATTAGGGGTAACCCAAATGAAAATGGATTCCCAACCGGCAGCAATCTGGTTAACCAACTTATACTCATCTGGCACGCCACGAGGAACCCCAATTGCGTCTATATAGGTGGGATCGCCATCCCTCCAGGAGGCGGCACGCCGGAACCGGAGAAGGTTACTTCCCGTCATCGACGATAACGCAGCCCCCTGTATATCCTCCGCTGTTGATGGAAACACAGTTTCACACATTGGCAAAAGCAGTGATACCAACGCACAGACACCGCTAGCACCCTTCAAAGTATCATAAAGCTTAATTCCCCCACACCACCACCACACATCGCCTCTAGGAACAAGGGGCACCGCAACATCAAAGACAGCCTGACACCACCCGGAGCTCAGAAACCCCACCGACCGCCGACCCCAGCCACCCTGACGCAAATAAAATTCGCGCGCGCCACCTTTGCTGAAAAAATTGGTGTAACCGATACAGCCTTAGTCAGAGGGTACGTAATGTGCCATTGACGACAAGAATAGATCGGAGTTCTCTTTGTCATTATTTCCAGAAAACAACGATCGGGTAGTAATGTAGGAATTATTCGTAACAGCGGCCTCGGCCCCATACAGGTAACAGCTATAATTTACCAGGGAGGAAGCATGCTCCATTAACAATAACCAGTTATTCCCGGTTTGAGAAACTCCGGTTATCGACAAAATTTTATCATCTGTAGTCACGTCGCTTTCCAATTTTACCGTAACGCCATGCGACCGAGAGAAATCGTCCAACGCCTTAATGGGTCTCGCCAGGCTGGGGGAAACACACAAATTTATCACGAAGTAGGGGCATCTCCCCCCATAGGGGCTCAGATAAAACACCAAACACGGTTCCGAGTCGCAAGAAAAACCTTGGAAAGTTCGTATGGTCACTTGCATGCCCACTTTAACGTGGACCATTTGTATTAAAGGCCTCAATTTCCTAGCACAGCTGTCTGTGGTCCACTTATGCCAATTTGTCCCCTTTTCAGCAACTAAATTCGTACGTAGATTTGTACGTCAAATATAACCTCGAGCATAACTATGGGCACTATACGAATGTGCTTTGGGCCCGGAACTAAATATCGTCCCATCTTGTGTCAACTTAATCTGCTCCCAAGGAATAGTCATCACAACAGTTGTGTTATGTGGGAGGCAAAGCTTTACTCCTCGTTCAATCTTTTTAGGTGTATTGTCCAACGCACATACCGTATTTTCACGACTATAAGGCGCCATTAAAAGTCTTAAATTTTCTCCAAAATGGACAGGACGCCTTATGGCGCGGAGCGTCCTTTATATGCGCCGAGTTCCAAAATCTGACTGACAGCCGACACGCTGTTTATATAGAGAAATGGCGGAAATGACGGTGGCCAGGCATGAAAGAAGTCGGCCAATCAGGGAAGGGTGGGCGTGTATATATACATATATGGAGAGGGAGAGAGAGAGAGAGAGGGAGAGAGAGGACAGACAAGCTAGTCCGCCAATGGTGAAGGGTGGGCGTGTAAGTGGACGCCTCAAGCCAGTACCGACACTTGTATAGAGTGTGGGAATGTGCATTGTTGCAAAACAACTCCGGTTTTGGTTTCTAAGAACCCCTGAAAATAAATTCGACAAAAAGACACGCCTACGAAGCTCAGTTCAAACTTAAAGCCACCGATTATCTTTTGGCATGCGTGCCCATCTCACAGCAGCGGTGAAAAAACAAGTCAAGCAAATGAACTCTGAGCTTGCCGTTATTCCCGGAGGCTTGACTAAAGAACTCCAACCGCCACAATACGCAACAACGAGAGGGAACGCGGCGTTTTTGATGGATTACGGTACTTGCACAATTGTTCAATTCTTTCTACACACACGCGCGCTGCCACCATGTTTCGCTCTGTTCTTTACTTTCAAATGTGGGAAAGCTTCACACGAGAGAAATGTTGACTTTGCTGTTGCTACTCCTTCTTTCCGCTCGACAATGCGTAGCAACTCACACTAACATGTGATGCATTCAATGACAACTGAGATGTGCAGTCCTCTGCTTCTGATACAGAGGATGAGGACTTTGATGGATTTCTGGGTGATGATTGATCGATAAACGTGAGAACATTGTACGATGGCTAAATAAAATACACCCGAACTCAGTTCTGCTTTCGTTGCCTTTTTAAAAACGTGTTTTTATCTTATCTGTATGTCTTGGCATGCTACCGTATGCTTCAAGCTAACGTGTTAGAGTGCGCACATGCATGCCGTATGTTTAAGCTGGCGTATGTTTTACCACTGTAAAACTGCGCCCATTCGTACGATGCGTCCTGTGTATGTGTAAAATACAGAAATGTCACGCATTACTGAGACTGCGGCCATTAGTACGATGCGTCGAATAGTCGTGAAAATACGGTAGTTTAAAATTATGACCCGGGTGTATTGCTGTCTCTGTGTCTATCTTTATCTTCCTGACAGAATATGAACGCTTAGCCCGAACAGTAACACCATCCGGAAAATCCCCCCCCTGCACAGAGACAGCAAGCATCAAAACCAAAATAAAGCCAACCGCATAACAGGAACGGGGGAAGCGCAACAACCGAAACATGGACATGTCGACAGAAACAATCCCTAATCGAGGGAGAGGTGTCTTACAAAATCTTCCGCCGGCCGTTTGATGTTTTCAGTAACTAAAATACTGCTCCCACCGCGTCACCGGTCTTGCTCACCTCCCCCGATGGATGTTCCTATCGAAATGACCTTCTTACAATGCAAAAGGTGTATCCAAGTTCCCCTTTCCGCTATCCGCACGGCAGTCGTAGTAGACAGCAACACTTGGTGAGGGCCCACCCACTTCGGAGAGTCCCAATGTTTCCTTTTGATGCTCCGAACCAGCACCCAGTCACCAGGAACAACCAGGTCGTCCTGTTGAGAAGAAGCACAATCGCCCTCCGGTAATCTCAAGTCATTCCTTGTTTCTAAAGTCTTTCTCATGTAATCAGTCAAATTAGCCTCATTATCTAATTCCCAACGTGTGGAAAACACCGGCAACTTCTATGGCCTCCCAAATAAAATTTCAAACGGCGACGGAGCCGCCACACCCGTAATATTTATATGCAGTTGAACTAAATCTATACACTGCGTCCATGGCCTATGGGTCTCAGCCATGCATTTCTTTAACCTATTTTTAATCGTAGAATTCATCCTCTCCACCAACCCAGCAGATTGCCGATGGTACGAACAATGGTGTCTAAGGTTTATAAGAAACAATTGCCCTATTTTATCAATGATTTTGTTCACGAAATGCGTACCATTGTCACTGTAGATGGTCTCAGGGATACCATATCGAGGTATAATATCCTCACACAAAGCTTTAGCCACCGTCAAAGCATCTGGGTTTTTTGTAGGGAAAATTTCAACCCATTTTGAAAAAGCATCGACAATGACCAAACAATATCGCTTCCCTTCGCTTTTGTTCAATTCAATGAAATCCATGTGTAATCTTTGAAATGGGTATGTAGCCTTAGGAAATTGACCCCGTCTCGGACGCAAATTTCCCTGAGAATTATGCTGTGCGCAAATTAGACAGGCCCTACAAAAGGCAGTCGAATATAGATTAAACCCATAAGCTGTGAAATGTTTCTCAACCAGAGACACCATTGCTCTCGCTGAAACATGTGATGTCCCATGACTTAATCCAGCAGCCCAATTAAAAAGGTTTTTTGGCAAAATAGGTTTCTTTTCAGCGCCGACATAAATCCTGTCCTGCAACGTAGCCCCCCTCTTCTCCCACATTTTCTGCTCACTGATTGGACTTTGTTGCTGCATATCAAATAAGATATCATTTTGCAAGATATTATCATTTTGTTTACAATCAACAACTGCCAAAAAAGGTCTAGTGGCGGCATCTCTCGCTGCTTTGTCTGCAAAAGCATTTCCAAGACTGATGAAATCAATGCCTGAGGAATGCGCTGTGCACTTACATATGGCGATCTGCTGTGGTAACTGAACCGCATTCAGCAAATTTGACAGAAGTTCCGCATGTGTGACAGGTTTCCCCGTGGAATTTACCATCACCCTATTTTTCCAGTATTGTGCAAATACATGACATGTAGAAAACGCATACTGACTGTCCGTAAATACAGTAACAATCTTATTCGCCATCAGTCTGCATGCTTCAGTTAACGCCACCAATTCCGCAGCTTGAGCCGAGTAATGTGGCGGTAAAGGCTCGGCCTTTAATATTTTGTCTGCAGTTACCACAGCATATCCCGTTTGCGTTTTTCCATAAGTGTTCTTTTTAGATGAACCATCAATAAAAATGACTTCCCCCGTTTGTAATGGCTGATCACTCAAATCAATCCTACATTTCGTAGTTTGTTCCGCCAGTTCCTGACAATCATGTCGTTCACCATCATCAGGAAGTGGCAACAGTGTGGCTGGATTCAAAGTAGTGCACCTCTCCAAGGTGAGATGCGGCTGAGACAGCAATATCGCTAGACAAGACAAATGTCTCGCAGGGGACAAAAAGGTCATGTTTGTCTGCAGAAGCAGAGCGGCAACTGCATGGGGTACTCTCGGTATTAAGGTGTGAAATAGCACAATTTGGGAACTGCATTTTACTGCCACAGACGCCGCAACTACAGCCCTGACACAGTGGGGAAGTGCACAAGCCACACTGTCCAGCCTACTTGAGAAGTAAGCGATTGGTTTTAGCTTATCTCCATGTTGTTGAGACAAAACAGACGTCATGTATTCATCCCGACACTCAACCATTTGAATGAAAGGCTTTGAGTAGTCGGGCAATGCTAAAGCAAGATTCGACGTCAGCATTTGTTTAATTTCACAGAAAGCTTCTTCTGCCTCTGTTGTCCAATGTAGTAATGATGTCATCTTCAGGTCCTTTTCATACATCAATTTAGACAGAGGGGCGACTATCTCTGCATAGTTTGGAATCCATCCCCTGCAATAATTAGTCAATCCCAAAAAGGACATCATTTGTCTTTTTGTCCGTGGTTTCGGTGCTTGCAAAACAGTTTCCTTCCTACTCTCCAAAATAGTTGGACCCGATTTACTGAGACTGTGTCCCAAGTATTTTACTTGTTCCTTACACAACTGCAGCTTGTTTTTACTGACTTTGTGACCCTCCTGAGCTAAATGATTGAATAATGCTTGAGTGTCTGTCTTACAAGCATCTAGATTAGGTGAGGCTATTAGGACATCATCCACATAGACTAAAATTTGGCTCCCTCCTGGAGGAACGAATTTTGACATGCTGGCGGTCATCATCTGGGAAGAAATTGTTGGGCTTTCACAATACCCCTGAGGTAATCGCGTAAAGGTATATTTTTTACCTTCAAATGTGAATGCAAACCAAAATTGACTATCTGTATCAACTGGTACGGAAAAGAATGCATTACTATTATCTACCACAGTAAACACCATCGCATCAGGATCTAAACTATTCAAAAGTGTGTGTGGGTCTGGCACACAAGGTGCTCTTTGAACTACAGCTGAATTCACCGCCTGCAAATCAAGAATCAATCGCCACCCCACGGAGGGAGGAGCTTTCTTAACAGGAAAAATGGGTGTATTACACGGTGAATCATTACACTCCGTTATAACTCCTGCCTTAATCAAATCACTAATCACTGGTCTGATTCCGTCACGTGCATCCGATTTTAAAGGGTATTGCCTCACACAAGGCCTATATTCGCTTTTTGGTCTTATCTGAACAGGGAGCGCTCCTTTTATCAAACCAACATCCGAAGGGTTTGTAGACCATAAACCATCCGGTACATTTTGCAAAAAGTCTCCTTCATCTGTGGTTAAGAGCAAATGAGGATGATCATTCTTAAATCAATAAAGGTGTGTACCTTCTCGGACCTGGACAGTCCAAAATAGTGGTTTCCTGTACACCTCAGCTCTTGCACTATACTCCAAACCTCTCCCGTCTGGCATCCAATCAGACATCACTTGCCCTTCCTGGACAAAGGGTCCCAAGCTGGACCACTCCACCCCATGCACTTTGTACAAAGAAATATGGGGGACAAACCGTTCTTTATAGAGTGATTGTAACTTTTCCGAGAGCCGTACTCCTGCAGCCACAGTAGAAACACCATCGAAATGCAAATAGTCAATTGTTATCTTAGCAGGTGTAGCTCGATTTAGCGCTCTTTCGTAGTCTGAGTTGTGACCCTCTGTGCGCTTACGCCACAATACAACATGCAAGCAGTCACTGAGTGTAGGAGCCCCTCAGACAGGAGTGTATCACAGGTTAGCGAAGGTAACTTATCCGGTAAGTCCAATGTGTAATACAAAAGGACGGAGGGTCTGCCTTTTATCACATTGATGTTAGCCATTTTTATTTCATGTCGCCTCTTTATTTCTATGGCACCTGCCGGTGACGGGACTAACGACAATCCTAGCAAAAGTAAACCATCTCTCCCCAGTAAATTGATAGGACACTGGGGCATCAATAACACCGACATTCTACAAGTCTCCCCCTGTGGATATCTGATCCACACTGGGTCAGTCTCTAAAGCCACGGTGAGCATGCCGCTAGCTGCTCTAACAAACCTCTGCTTAAAGATGGTGGAAAAGGGTCCCTGCAAGCGGTCTGGCAGGCTCCGGAATCACACAAAAATGTTAGCGCTTTACCATTTACCATCAATGTTACTTCAGGGTTAACAGAAGTCAGAGCCAAAATCTCCTGCAGATTGAGCGCCACCTCTAACTCCTCATCTGCGTCATGAGTTATCTTTTGCTGAGACCCAGTCATGTCTAGTCATGCACTCGCAAATTTATTATTGGGACAGTCACGGGAAATGTGTCCTGTCTCTCCACAACACCAACAAACTTTCTCCCTCTTCATCTTTGACATGCCTCTGCTCCGATGGCGGCTCTTGTTGTCATTGTCAGCCCCACGGCCACGCCCTTTGTACATCGGTTCTTTTCTCACAAGGAAGCTGTCGGGTCTCTTAGATTTTTCTTGCAAAATTCTTTCAGCGTGCAATGCCTGGTTTATATACTGCTCAAGACTACCAGTTGGTTTGTCAACCCAGTGTTTGTCAATCCATCGTCGAATGGAACTATTAGAGTGGGCATGGAGAACGTTTTTCAATTGTTCTTGAAAAACACTGCCCGGAGTGTGGTCTTCAAGAATACCACTGTTGGCCTTAAAGCAACCAGTCATTCTGGTGCGGTACTCTTCAAAAGATTCACCTTCTTTTTGTTTCGCCCTACTGATGGTAGTATAATTTGCTCTCTGTTTATATCTATCCTGTGTACGTTCTGCCAGATCTCGCACCCTATTTGTCAATTCACTGCTATCATGAGGAAGTATCATGCCCCCCTGCTTGTGGTCCCAACCTCCCCTTACACTATGCCAATCGCCCCGCATAGCCGCCATCCAAACTTGTTGCACCTCAGCTCCATTTAGATGATATGATTTTCACAGATCTTCCATTTCCTGGACAAATTGTACCACATCAATTTTATGTGATGTAATGCAGTCTACGGCTTTTTTTACATCTTCTTGTGTCCATGTTCTATAAACAAGAATGACAGGCGACTCATCTTTTGTCTGGATTTGCAACTTCAATCATGGGAAAAGCGTCTCGTACCTCGCTCCCGGATGAGTCAACCTTCGTCGCAGCAGGGGAAAAAAAACTACCCCAATTTTTTGAAAATTCCACTCCCAAATCTCCTTTTCCCCTGGTGGCCATCGGGTGGCCCCCTCTGTAAGAGGGTGGAGGGGATGGTGGAAAAGGAGGAGATGTCGGAAGAGTCGGATATAACGGTGGTGTAACAACAGTATTTGTGTATGCCATATCCTACGCATTTTCTCTTTCTTCTTTCTGCTCCAATGCATTCTCTCTTTCTACTTTCCGTTTTCCCCCTGTCAATATACCTACCGGACCCGATTCGTCGTCTTCTTTCCTGTGAAACATAACGTCTCCCGCAATCTTTTCACTTACACAATCCCCTCTTTCCACTTTCTCTAAACCCCTCTTTACTTTCACTTTCCGCCTCTTTTCAGCCAAGGACACCCAGAAATCAATGTCTCCAAACCCATCCTTATCTATTTTCGTTTTGTCATTCTTGCACATTGATCTAATATCATCCTGCAAGCGCATCAACGTTTGTATATTCAGCTGTCCAGCGAATTTGTATTTTTCTATCCATGTATCTAAATGTTTTATCTTCGAAGGACATTGGCTCTCTACGAATCTCCAGTCCTTACATGTTAACTTCTTTTTGGGATCACCTCTCTCCACGGTCTTACTATTATGAACCCCCATTGCGAATTTGGGGGTGGAACTTTGAGAATTTGAGAATTTTTGTTTAGAGTCAGCGATTTACCTAGGGTAACTAGGCTGACTATTCCCTTGAACAGGGTGGCAATTTCTCCGACTGAGGTAATTTCCAACCTTCTACCACCAAGGTGGCGGGAAATTCTTGCATCTGCTTCCTCAGACAGTTGCCACAACAAATGTCCTGTTCAGATGAGGTAGCGAACCTCCACTCACACAGTTACACAGTCATTCATTTATGCGCATTTAATTTGGTTTTATCCTATTACCTTGACCAGAGGTAACGCACTATACACACATTATTTATACCCGGGGTTTAACACACATTATTTACACACGGAGTTTAAGCACGTGCAGGACACCGTCGCCCTCACCAGTTTATGAGACTTGCCGGTCTGTATGCCTGATATGGGACTAGTATGGCTCAGGGCTTTGCGGCTTAAAAAGACCACGTCTTTTTGCCGGCGCGCAAACACTCAATCACTGTTGAAAGAGTTCCTTCTCAACAAACCCCTTTCAGGCTCACATAGGGTCTCGAACCAGGCGTTCGAACCAAACTACAACACCTGTCCTGAGAGGGTTTCAATTAAAAACAGGTTTAAAGACCACCCCGACCTCCGTCTTTACAAACCCGGCGCGCAAACACTCACCTGGAGTGTCGATGCGGAGTTTAAGTACGTACAGGACACCGCCGCCCTACTTACCACCAAGAGTAGTCCTCTCTCCTCTGGGATTCGCTTCAACCCTCAGCCCCCAGACGAGGAGCCGAAACCCAGTCCCAGAAAGGGTGTCTTTGCCGTGGCCACGGTCTTCCTGGTCCTCGACTTAGCCTCTGGAGGCGTCAGGTATGTTGCGATCCCGGACGAGCCCCCAAAAATGTCAGGTCGGTCCAAATTGACACTCAGGAATAACCAAAAGGAGGAGACAGGAGACTCGATTCTGGTACCAGGAGGGAACGAGGAGAAGCGTTCGGTTTCAGTTCTCCACACGTAACCCTAACGATCTCCCCCTTCACCTCCTCATTTATTGGGAAAGCTACTGCATAGGTGTGTCCAACCTAAAGAGTGGGGGCTGTTGAACACACACTGAACTTGTTTGACTATGTGTGTGTATGTGAGTGCAATTTACGTACATGTGTGCAAATATCACATAAACATCCCGTTGCAGCTGGTGTTGATGTCTCCATTCACGGTTCAGCCTTGCTCGCTGTTTAGTCTTAACAGTTATCTCTTCCCAGCCACGTCCTCGGAAAGGTGGTTGCGACCCCAACTTCTCACACAGTACAGCAAGCAAAAGTGAGCACATAATGAAGAATATATAATGATTATAGATGTGAGTAAATAATAAAGGATATATCTTTATTGAAAGCATAAGCGTTCTTCATTGCAGGCAAAGCCAACTAATGATTGCAAGCATAAGCGTTCTTCTTTGCAAGCAAAATCAAACTATACTGACAGGCAGAAGCATTCTTCATTGCGAGCATAAAATGACAACACGAGAATCAACCGAATAATACGTGAATGTATGATTACTAAAAAATAATAAATCCAACAGCCAATAACCTGTCTCTCCACAACATGGAAGCTCATGTCAGGCATCATTGCGGCTAAGATAAGTGGACACATGGATCAATACATGAACGAAGCACAGAAGGGCATTGGTAGAGATACCAGAGGAGCCAAACATCAGCTCCTGGTTGACAGAACAGTCGCACAAGACTGCAGGTCCCGACGTACCAACCTGTGCACAGCTTGGATTGATTACAAGAAAGCCTATGACTCGATGCCACATACATGGATCACTGAATGCTTGGAGTTGTATAAGGTGAACAGGACCCTAAGAGCCTTCGTTGCGAACTCGATGAGGATGTGGAAAACCACACTTGAAGCCAATGGCAAGCCACTTACCCAAGTGTCCATCAAATGTGGCATATACCAAGGTGATACACTCTCCCCACTGCTGTTCTGCATAGGACTGAACCCCCTAAGCCAAGTAATCACCAAGACAGGCTATGGATACCGCCTCAGAAATGGAGCTACAATCAGTCACCTCCTCGACATGGATGACATAAAGCTGTATGCTAAGAGCGAAAGGGACATAGATTCCCTGATCCATACAACCAGGATCTACAGCAGCGACATCGGGATGTCATTCGGACTTGAGAAATGTAGTCGGATGGTGACTAAGAGAGGAAAGGTAGTCCGCACTGAAGGGGTCTCACTCCCTGAAGGAACAATAGCAGACATTGAGGACAGCTCCAAGTACCTTGGTACAAGCCAATGGCAACCTCGAACTGGCAACAAGGAAAGCGGCTACGGCCAAATACCTCCAGCGAGTGAGGCAAGTCCTAAGAAGCCAGCTCAATGGCAAGAATAAGACCCGGGCAATAAACAGCTATGCCCTGCCAGTGATCAGATACCCTGCAGGAATAATAAGGTGGCCATAGGAAGAGATTCAGACCACGGACGTTAAGACCCCAAAGCTCCTAACCATGCATGGAGGGTTCCATCCCAAATCCAGCACCCTGAGACTGTATGCAAGCCGAAAGGAAGGAGGCCGGGGACTAGTGAGTGTGAGACCCACGGTCCAGGATGAAACATCCAAGCTCCATGAATACATCAAGGAGAAGGCTACATCCGATGACGTACTCAGAGAATGTCTCAGACAATGGGGAACAGAAGATGAGGCGCTGGAAGAGGCACCATCATGGGAGGACAAGCCCCTACACGGGATGTACCATAACTGAAGTAACTGAACTGTAACTGAAGTGGCTGATCTCAAGAAGTCCTATCAGTGGCTAGAGAGGGCTGGCCTGAAGGACAGCACAGAGGCACTCATCCTAGCTGCTCAGGAGCAGACCTTGAGCACCTGAGCCATCGAGGCCCAGATATACCACACCGGACAAGATCCAAGGTGTAGGTTGTGCAAAGAGGCACCTGAGACGATCCAACACATAACTGCAGGGTGTAAGATGCTGGCAGGGAAAGCCTACATGGAACGCCATAACCAGGTGGTTGGCATAGTCTACCGAAACATCTGTGCGGAGTATGGACTGGAAATCCCATGGTCAAAATGGGAAACACCTCCGAAGGTGGTGGAGAATGACAGAGCGAAGATCCTGTGGGACTTCCAGATCCAGACTGACAAGATGGTAATGGCGAACCAACCAGATATCGTGATCATAGATAAAGGGCAGAGGAAAGCCGTTGTAGTGGATGTAGCGGTCCCAAGTGATGGAAACATCAGGAAGAAGGAACATGAGAAACTCGAGAAATACCAAGGGCTCAGAGAGGAGCTGGAGAGAGCCTGGAAGGTAAAGGTGACAGTCGTGCCTGTGGTGGTCGGAGCACTCGGGGCAGTGACCCCCAAACTTGATGAGTGGTTGCAACAGATCCCGGGAACAACATCGGACATCTCAGTCCAGAAATGTGCAGTGCTGGGAACAGCAAGGACACTGCGCAGAACCCTCAAGCTTCCTGGCCTCTGGTAGAGGACCCGAGCTGAATGAGGGACGGACACCACCCGAGGGGTGAGATGAGGATTTATATATATATATATATATATATATATATATATATACACTGTATGTACAGAGAGAGAGAGAGAGAGAGAGAGAGAGAGAGAGATACCCACTATTATATGCCACATAGGTTGAACATAAAAAAGTAATTATAATTTAAATAAGAATACAGTGACAACGTCCGTAGCTCTCATGGTATTCACATCAATCAGTGCCACCCCTCCCAATTTTATACTACAGTGCACTCCGCTTAATAGAACACCATTGGGCCGAAGCGCTTCTGTTCTACTAAGCGGGGTTTCTATTAACCGGAGACACTTTATTAGGTACACCTTCAGACACGTCGACGACCAAGTTATGCACGCAGAAAAACCCCTGCTGACGAGTTAGAAGAGATATTTCGACTGTGGACGTCCATATCTTTAATCAAACAACAAAACAACAACTTTAATCAACTTCAGTCAAACATCTCAAATCACGAGAAAAATTTACTTTTGTCTGGAAACAGGAGTCCGTAATTTTGCGGTTGACTTCCCTCTCAATGCGCTGGATAAGAGTGAAGTCCTGGAAACCGCGGGCGTACCTTCTGAGAATCCGGCAATGCATCGTATCGTCTGAGTATGTCCTTCTTATCCGCACGTGATAGCCCTCGTCTCTTGAATGAAGTTGAAGCCATTGTGACGTGCGTGTGTCTATCTGTGGAGTGTCGCGTGCTACCTGTTACTGTATACTGCTAGAACTACCGCGTTTTCTCGCGATAGTGGTACAGTATCGCGATAGCTACACTTCGTCTCTCTCTCGTCTCTTGAATGAAGTTGAAGCCATTGTGACGTGCGTGTGTCTATGTGTGGAGTGACGCGTGCTACCTGTTACTGTATACGGCTAGAACCACCGCGTTTTCTCGCGATAGTGGTACAGTATCGCGATAGCTACACTTCGAAAACCACTAGTTTACAATGTTCATTGCTTACGGCCTGTTCTATTAAGCGGAGATCTGTTCTACTAAGCGGAGTATCTTTATAGGAAATTGCATTAGGCAAATCTGTTCCAGAGCCTTTTGCTCTATTAAGCGGATTACTCTATTAACCGGTGTTCTATTAAGCGGAGTGCACTGTATTGATATTCAGTGCTGTTGACAGGTAGGTATGAGTCAAAACAATGAGAGAGGACTTCCGTGTATCATCCAGAGAGAGGACTTCCGTGTATCATCCACTGTGAATTATGAACTTCACTTTTTCTTTTTTTTTTCTTTTTTTTATATTATAAGACATGACTAAGTTTTTGAAAATCCAAGGACCGTGAAAACCGTGAGAACAAAATCAAGAACCAAACCAAATAGTGTCGTGAAGATTCACTCATTTTTAATTTAATGCCAGCAAAACATTTCCAAAATCTGGGGCAGGGGCATGTTAGAACATTGTGTAAAATTTAAATGCAGTATCAACAGAATTCAATGATTTATAAATAATCTACAACCTATCTTCAGTTGTGTTGCCGACAAAGACAAATATATAATGTGCAAACAGATAAACTTTCTTGAAGGTTTTTGTTTTTTTCATGTTGATGGAGGAGTGAGTCCGGTACAGTTGTACCTCTTCTTATGAAATTAATTGTTCCTGGAAGAAATTTCTTAACTAGAAAATTGTGTAAGTAGAGACGCCGTTATCTGTATGGTTGCCCTAATCTGTTACAAGCCCCCCCCCCCCCCCTGCCCCCATCCTCCCAAACAATTCTGACATGTTTTCTGACATGTTTAAAACTATCGGGACGCCTCATGACCCAAGGGGCGAATGACGAAGACGCTGCATCGACATATCTATCTATCTCCACACATAGACATGTTTGGAATAGGTCCCTCTTAGCCAGTGCTTCTCAAATAGTGGGGTGCGAAGCGTATGTCACACTTGGCTTCAATGTGACTACGGTGGGAGACGAGGAAAGACCAGTGTGCTTACTGTGTCTAAAAATGTTGGCAGTGGACAGCATGAAGCCAAATAAATTAAGGTGTCAATCACGATAAGCCGCTTTAGTTTTTTCAGTGAAAGTGTGCCGAATATTGCCAACAATCATCCCGCTTTGTGACTTTGTGTTTACTTCAGGTAATACAGGTCTCACACATTGAGCAGGAGCTGAGAGTTGCTGTGTCCTGCTTCAAACTTTGCTTTGAAAAACGTTTTGCTTTGCAAAACGTGTTCATTGTAGCCATTAATCCAGACATCATCTTTGATTTAAAAAAAAAAAGCACAAACAATTTTATATATTTTTGTTTTGCAGGCTAAAGAGTTTTTTTTAATATTGTGGTGTTGGTGATCAGTTTGAATGTATTATTTATTGATTTTATGGACTTTTATTTTTCAGTATCGTATGGTTTGACATGGTCAGTCAAAAAGTGTTTCCAGTTTAATTAAGGATTTAATTTTATTTTTGAATTTCAGATGCACTTTAAATCTTTTCTGTTACAGTTAATGAAGCTATTCTTTATTGTAAGTCGTTCCATATTTCTTTCTTTTTATTCTCTTATACATTAATAAGGATACCGTGTTTTGCAGAGGTGTACTTATAACAACTTCATCAACAAATTATACTATTTATAGTAGTGCGGGGGACGTGAGATGTTTTCTTCTTCCTGAGGGGGGCAGGATAGAAAATAATTGAGAAACTCTGCTCTAAAACAAGGGATGCCTTGGATGATGCAGTAGCCAATTGCAGAGCATCTATAAGTATGTTGCTTTCAGGAAACTCAGAGCTGTGAGTAACAGCCCATACTGTATTTTTATTATTTGCATAACTTGAAATTTCTTTCAATATTTTCCTGTTGAGATGTTTCATAACTTGAACATATCGTATGAAGAGACATTCGTAAGTTGAGGTAGCACTGTATTCACTCATTTTGAATTTGATGCAAGCAATATGTTCTAATAAAACTGTGAGAGGGGCATGTCACTGTGTGATAGTAAATCGACTTTCCTCTGAACAATAATCAAAAAGTGTTGAGGAAATGAGTGCACTAATTGTTGAAGCTCTGTAAGTGGAATTATTTCCAATTCCTGCTTGATGTCCAGCTTGAGTTGCTCAACACTCCGGGGTCTCTGTTGTCGAATTTTTTGCTTCATAATGTGCTACACATTTGTCATGGGAGACAACTCTGGACTGCTTTTACTCCCACGAGTACTCAAACTCTTTCTTTTACAGCAAAGCCACGCTGTTGTAACACATGCAGAATGTGGTCATTGTCTTGCTGAAATAAGCATTGATGTCCCTGAAAAATATATTACTTGGGTGGCAGCAAATGTTGCTCGAAAAACAGTTTTAGCTTTCATAGTGTCTTCGCACATGGCATTAGCATTAGCAAACTCTCAAACCAACAAGATGCTGGCTTTTGAGCTTTGTACTGATAGCAATCCGAATGGTCCTTTTTCACTTTGGCCTAGAGAACATCTGTAATTTCCACAAGGAATTTGAAATGTGGGCTCGTCAGACCACATCACCTTTTTCTGCTTTGCATCAGTCCGTCTTAGATGAGCTTGGGCCCAGAGAAGCTGGCAGCATTTCTGTGTGGTGATCTATGACATTTGCTTTACATAGTCAAGTTTTAATTTTCATCTGTAGATGTAGATGTAGATGTTAACCTGGTTAACTGACAGTGGTTTTCTGAAGTGTGCCTGAGCCGACATGGCAAGATCCTTTTCACAATATCCCCCTTCAGAGCTTGCAATGTCCTTGCTAAAGAGGGGACTGTGGAGAGTAACTTCATAACAAATAAATAAATACATCGTCTTAAATGGGCTATGGCAAAAAACAGCAGAAGCATCACACAAGAATAACACACCAGCTCGGTGACATCACTGGTTCAATGAAGTTTTGCAAACAAAAATTTTGCAAACTATGATCAGAGAGTGCACATTGCAAATAATTTAATTTCTAGAAAACAAATCGTTGGGTCTCACCCATCAAATGACAAATGTATCAACCAAGTTAATATTTTATCATCCGCTTTTGCTATTTGCTGCTATTGCTGACACTGTGTTTGTGAGTGAGTTGTTCTTGTGGCATCACTATTTTATAATAACCGTCCCCGCACTGAGTTTATCCGCCCAGCAAGGGTCACTTTCAAGTTACGGCCAAAGTCTAAACACCAAATGAGGCAGTACTGTTGGAAACGCAATCTTGTCAAAGCCCGATGGTAAGTCGAGCTGTTTTGAGTGGGGTGCACAAAGTGTATGCTTGTTGATGTAGTTGTGAGGGGGTTATTTATGTCATGCAATATATCTGCTGCACCACAATGTCCAACCTTTATTGACTGAAGATCTACCTTTCGAGAAGCCAACCTCCTGCAATTGACATGCACACATGCACGCATACACACATATGCATGGATAATAACATGAATGAAACGGACAAATAAACTAGATACAAGACAAGATGGAGTTTGTAAAAAGGAAATGACTGCTGACCTTAGTGGGAGACCTAACACAGGCAGCCAGGTATGCACTTTTGTTGCGTGTTATGAGCAAAAACATCAGTATCATAGCTCGTGTGTACCATTTTAATACACTGCCCCTCACGCTCCAGATTCCTTTCCTTTGACAATACCACCGGTACATTGCAAATCAAATAAACTGAATGAGAATGAGCAAAAAAATAGCAGACTGATGACCGCGACCAACTTCCTGTGATGCAGGTCATATGCCACCATTGGTTAAGTCACCACATTTTTTTTTTATGTTTTGTAAATACTTTTTTGTGGACATGAGACTAACAGGGTGGTTAAGGTGTAGCGTACACATAAACCGATACAATATTAATGACACACAAGTACACACAATGTACTTGTTGTACATTGAGCCTTTTCCGTTGCTGGTCCCTCTCTCCGGAATGACCTCCCACCGAACATTCGGCAAGCCCCCCTCGCTGCCCATCTTCAAAACCCTCCTCAAAACTCACTTGTATTCTTTGACATTCGTCTCAGCATGACTTAGATTTGTTCTTGGTTTTACCGTTTGGTGATTTCTACCGCCTTTATTACTGATTTGTCTTACTGTTTATTGTGCATGTTAAATTGCTCCATGTACAGCACTTTGTATGCAACGATGGCTGTTTGAAAGTGCTCTATAAAGACAGTTGACTTAACTTGACTTGACAAAAATCTATTTATTTATTTATTTATTTTGTTATTTTGTTCCGTGGTCCACTTTGGACCAGTCCACAATCGACTAACTAGGCACTCCTGCTGTACACAGTGTAATACAGTGATCCCTCGCTATTTAAATGTTTTCCAGACCATAAACTTGCATCAAAATGTGCAAAAATACATGTTACAAATAGATTATTGCACAATAAATGAGAGTTGTGCAAAATGTAAAAAACACAGAACAGAGTGAAGAATAAAAATGATCGTCACTTAACATTTAACTGTGTTCTCATCGTTTTTTGCCCTCTTTAGTTCATGTTCGAAAATGTCCAAGGCAAACATCAGTATAGTGAGCGATCGCCGGACTGGTGAAGACTTTTTATGGGTCATTCACGTTTATGTAAAGCAATCTGAATGGGGGCGAATAACGAGGACGCTGCATAAACACGTTCTATCTCCACACAGACACATGTGGTTGAGGTCCCTCTTAGCCAATGGGATGCCAGGAAGATGCTAGGTAATAGCCATAAGTATAAGTAGCTATAAGTATGTTGTGTTCAGGAAACTTGGAGCAGCGAGAAGCAGCCCATAATGTATTTTTACCTTTCGTATCTTGAAATTTCAAAATAGAAAATGGTAGGTTACTTGCTCCTATCCAACATGAATTATGTCTTGCCACTTGGAAAAATGTTGGACTTAATGTAGACATGGGGATTATTGCATCATGAATTGGTGATATCAGAAATTAAACACAAGTCCCTCCCTCCCTCCCATCAGGGTGAGTAATTCTGCGTAGGAAGACAAGTGTTATGTATCTTATCAAAATCAAGGGGAGTGAGGATTAATCCCTCCTCAAGTAGCATTAGATTACTGATGGCAAGGATGTAAATGAGCTCAGTTAAAGCAGTTCTAATCCTCGCCTTCTCTCTCCCTCCCCCCACCACTGATTTTTAAAAGGTACAGGTCCTTTTTTTTGGTCTCCAAATCCACAGCATGCTCTAATGATTTGCTCATGAATACACTGTACAGCATTCAGTGCCAATTGTATTTCAGTGAACATTGTTGGAATCCTTACTCCACATTCTGCCAAGCATCCCACTGAATACTGGTGGCTATTAAAATGTGAATACACAAAAGCTTTAAGGCATTATACCATTGAAATTATGACCAACTTTGTGGAAGATTTTTGAGCTACTGTCTCATGATTAATTGGAACATGGCCGCTTCTCAACGAAACCTCAAAGAAACCTCCCATCTTAGGCTAGTACAGCAATTACTCCCAAACACCTAATACCATTGTCTAATCTGACTAAAATACAGCTGCAGACAGTTTATTCATTTTTTTTTGTCTCAGGAATTCTGGTCATCGAAATATTCCTTTTTGTCTTGGCCTTCATTTCATTCGAAGCTTTGGGCTCTATTGTCATCCATAGCACATCTGCCGTATGATCCTTATTTTCGGCAAGCACCCGCCTCACTGCCCGTGTTTGCCAATAAGGCAAACCACTCTCTGCCAAACTGGGTGCAGCATTGCGGGTGTCGTTAAAGATGTGCCTGGATGAGTCACAATTTGGTCACAAAAAGTCAATCTTAACTTGCCTGCTCAGACTGGGGTGAGGTGCCGATGTCAGTTGGACAGCTGGTTGTACGGGAATTTGGTCAATTTGATTGGGGTGAAGGCAGACCGATATCGAGCTCCAAGGGCACGTGGTGGATGTCAGATGTATTTTATTCATTCAAACATCTGAACAGCAGGCATCAAACTCTTGACCATGTTCCTGGCCTCCATTGTTGAGGGCTTTGGGCGAAAGCGATGTTCAATCTGATCTGTGCACGTACGCAATTGCACCTTGCCCTCACCCGCCCCCACACCCGAAAACATACCAAACAGACCACAACCTGAGCTGTATTGGCATTTTGCATTTTCATATTCGCCTAATGCAACAAAATTGAAAAGAAGATTTGGCACATGTGGATGATGGAGCGGGAAGAAAAATGCGTCCAAAAGACTGATAATTGGTGCAGTTGTAGGAGACTGATTCTGCATCAGTCTGTTGTGTTGAAGAAGGACCAGAAATGAAACGTCAAGCTCTAGATTTTCCTGTCGATCAATATCTCGGATAAGGATTTCCTCAGCAGGGTGTCTGGGCTCTCCCTAACAGAAAGAGTGAGAAGGCATTGAGAGTCGAGCCGCTGCACCTCTACATTAAGAGGAGCCAGTGACTTGGATATCTGGGTAAGGATGCCTCCTGGACGCCTCCCTGGTGAAGTGTTCCGAGCACGTCTCGACTCAGGACACCATGGGGAGAGGGAAGTCTTGGCTTCCCTGATATGATAAAGCTGCTTCTCCCGCGACTCGACCCCAGATAAGCAGAAGAAAATGGATGAAGGGATTATTCTTGTCATACATAGTTTCTTTAACGATTCCAATTGGCGGATCATCTTACGGGAGGACACATGAATGATCTCTGCGAGTGCACTCTTCAATGCACAAATGTGCACTCCGCTATCCATGACGAGTGCACCACATTTAAAAGGAATGAGACGAGCCACTGTGATTGCTCATAATTGAAGTTAACTGTGACCATTCCTAAAGCAATGCTGACACCATTCTCCCAAATCTGCCAGCGTGTGCTCATCTGCAAAATTGTCAACAGTCGCTCTAAACTCTCGACGGTGTCACCGTTCACAAAGATACAGCCCTTTATTTCATGTAACGTTGGTGAAAAGTGTGTTTGTGTCCAGTTGACTAGCTGTGAACAATCGGCCTGTCAAAGAGGAGTTTACACTTGTTTTTGACTTTGGAATAATTCAGTGGGTCGTCATTATGTCAGGCGATAGTATAAATCCTGCATTTTATTGTAAACTTGATGCAAAACGTGGATGGTTGAGCAGAAAATGTATACTCCCAATTTATTCAAAGTCCATTGATTCAAATGTTAATTGTGATCTGTTCTGTATAGTTTACTATTGAAATGTGTTTAATATGTTAATTATTAGGGCGGCCCGGTAGTCCAGTGGTTAGCACGTCGGCTTCTCAGTGCAGAGGTACCGGGTTCGATTCCAGCTCCGGCCTCCCTGTGTGGAGTTTGCATGTTCTCCCCGGGCCTGCGTGGGTTTTCTCCGGGTGCTCCGGTTTCCTCCCACATTCCAAAAAACATGCGTGGCAGGCTGATTGAACACACTAAATTGTCCCTAGGTGTGAGTGTGAGCGTGGATGGTTGTTCGTCTCTGTGTGCCCTGTGATTGGCTGGCAACCGATTCAGGGTGTCCCCCGCCTTCTGCCCGGAGACGGCTGGGATAGGGTCCAGCACCCCCCGTGACCCTAGTGAGGATCAAGCGGTTCGGAAGATGAATGAATGAATGAATGAATGAATGAATGAATGTTAATTATTGTTTATTGTATTGTGAGCTTTGCGGAATTTACATTTCTATGCGTGTTTTTCCTGCAAGCAGTTTCCCCAGTGTTGCTGCAGCAATCAATACAGTATGAAGTGTGCAGTACAATGACCCAACACACAGATAAAAATACCCAAGAATAACGAAGAGCACTCACACAGTTATTTTTAAAATAATTCTGTTGAACCACAATTGAAAAGCAATGTCTAATTTTCATTTGTGATTATTGATATTTTTTTTCATACCAATCATTTGCCACTCAATCAAAGCTGTGTCATGATTCCTCTTGTAGTACTCTTGGAGTTGTAAGGCAAGTTATGATGAAGACATGAAAGCTTGGTGGAGATGTGATTGGAGGAATGGAGTGAATGTCAAAGTAGGTTGCCTGATTCATCATCTCTAACCTCTGCAGGGATGTAGCTAACTACAACCCTTGCACTATTATAATTGCACTTTTTTTAATCAATATAGCTCTTTGAATGTTGTCATCTTCCCAGTACCTTGTCCCACTGCGGAATGAAGAACACAGGAATGATTTAAGGCTGGTGACTTTGACTTACACTATTGATCCTTCAAAGACATCGGCCGACCAGCATGACAGAATTGGATTGTTTGAAAACTGTGAAACTCCTGTCATCATTACAATCCTTAAAAGAAAGAAATCCAATAAGGGGTGTTGTGAAAAATAGAGGGTGATCCGAGAAACCCCGGAAACAGGGGAATGGGAAGAAGATTTGGAAGAAACTGAAAAAAATATGTAGCGTGAAACACAACCACGACTATTTTATCCATCCATCCATCCATCCATCCTCTTATTCTCACGAGAGTCTCGGGCATGCAATTTGTCATCGTGCAGAACTGGTTCCCAGCCAATCGCAGGACACACACAGACAAACAACCATTCACGCTCACACTCACATTTAGGGACAATTGAGAACAGGGGTGGGCAAACTTTTTGGCTCGGGGGCATTGATTTCTAAATTTGACAGGTGGACCGAGTCAACACAAGATACGTTACATATAAAAACTGTATATGTTGACAGTTCATACCAAACATCAACAGAACAAAAGCAGTAAAGTATTATCATACTTTTTTCATGAGAACAGTGAACCAACTAAGATATATGTCCTCTATGAATTTCCAAGTATGTTAACAACATACATGCATGACAACACAAGCCACAAAGTACAACTATATATTGCCCAAAAACTGCAGCATACAGTACAGGAATATGACAAAATAAAACAAAGTTAGGACTATTTGCTACAAAATGAGACAAGGCAAAGACCTGGTGGCTTTCTTTCGACTCACTCACTGTCTAACTTGACCTCCCCTCAATCACCACACAAGACAGCGTTGATCAGCTCATGTCGTGCAACAAACTTTTGAAGCCAGCCACGGTACGCTTCGAAGTCTTCGATGCCCATAGCGCTATGGAACTCGCTTCCTCTTATTAGCGGTCCAGTTTGCAGAAAATCTCTCGCACGATAACTGTCAAACCATTACAGGAAACGTTTATTTACTCGACTGTCCATTGAGCCGCAAGCAATTCACTTGAGGCATGGAAATAGCCAGAATCAGACTGAGCAAGAATCGCTTCCTCGTTGTCTCGAGTCTCGTTGATTTGAGTCTTTCACACTCCAAGCATCTCCTGAATGTTTCATACTTTGTAACCCGCTTCATTTAACTCATTCACTCCCAAAGACGTTTTCAAACGTCTTTTCAGACTTGGTCCAGGATTGGCTGGTGCTCTATGAGATAATCAGATACACTTCACTTTCTCCTCCGCGGCCATTACTTTTCCTCTTCGTATGGATGCCATGATCTACAGAACGTAAAAAAATTCGCAATTCCAGTGAAACTCGCTGCAATAGTCACTTGCATGTCGCTGTTTTGGATCCAATGATAAAAAATAGTGGCGTGGACACACTTTTCCGTCGTATTCAGCGGGAGTTGCTTGAGTTGGCGCTACTGCAGGCTTCCGTATCGTCTCCCCCTCCCTCCCTGTGTAAGTAACTGCGCCACCTGGTTTTGAAATGCCTGTCATTACAAATCCAAATGAAATGTATGCAATCATTTACATCAAACCTTAATTGTGTACCAAACTTCGGCGGGCCGGATTAAAAAGACCAACGGGCCAGATCCGGTGGCTTCATATCAGAGGTTTGCCCACCCCTGATTTCGAGTGTTCCATTAACCTGCCACGCAGGTTTATGGAAAGTTGGGAGGAAACCACACAAGCACAAGGAGAACATGCAAACTCCATACAGGAAGGCCGGAGCCAAAATCGAACCCTGCACCTCTTCTGCACTGCGAAGCTGACATGCTAACAAGTCATGCACTGTGCCACAAAACTACATTAACCCTTTCATGCATCCTGTACTTAATATTCAAAGACATTAAAAAATGTACAATTTCAGAGCTTTATAAGATCTGTTAATCACCATTTGCTAGTTTCCTGCAACATGAGGTCTTGCTCAGATTTCACAAACGAACCACTTCATATAAATGGAGACTCTTTGTCCTCTAACATCGATAACGTACTGAAAAAAATGATTTGACAATAGTTGAAAGACCAATCGAGGTGTATCCATGTTTATCTCATGGTTTGAGAAACACCTTAATTTTTGTTCTGTTGAAATACTAACCAAAATGGGTTGTGGTTCCAATAATTTCCGCACTTTTTTTTTCTCCCCGCATACATGTATCTGAAAGCCTAGCCACATATATATGTAGGTTGAATTTCACATTTGAATAAACTGTTATCTCGTTATTTGTCTTTTCTCTTTGGTACCTGATAGCGGAGAACACATGTGGTGGAACCGTGAGGGGTTCCAGTGGCTACATATCCAGCTTTGATTTCCCCAGCTGGAGCTCCCCTGGTGCTGGAGGACTGGGCAGCAGTGGAGAGTGTAAATGGACCATCCTCGCTGACCCAGGGGACACCATCTCATTGGTGTTTACAGAATTCCAAATGGAAGAGAAGTCTGATTATCTTGAAGTAGAAGGATCTGAATCACCAGCAATCTGGTAAGTGGAGTTCAAATTTTGCTTTGGATGGTGGCTTGTCACTTATATCTGCACTGTACTTATTCACATTTACAGCCAGGTTAGGTGTTTCAATCGCAATGTGTGTGTTATGAGTTCATGCTGCCAATACTGCACTTACAATGATGCTACACAAAATGACAAAATGGAATTTTCCTGCCCATTCATTCAGGGTCACACCCAACAAGCCACATCCATTCATCCATCCATTTTCTAATCTGCTTATCCTCGTGAGGGTCGCGGGCATGCTGCAGCCTATCCCAGCTGTCTTCAGGCCGCAGTAGGCGGGGTAGGCATTAAGCTGGTTGTCAGCCAAACGCAGGACAAACAACTACTTACGCTCAAGATGACACCTCAGGCTAGAGCATTCAGTCAAGACACCATGTTTTAGGAAATATACAGGGATGGCAATGGCTAGTGATGAAAAAAGCGGGCGTGGCCTGGACGGGGCGACCAATCACAACAAGTAAGACAACATACACGTCCAATCGCAGGGCTGTTTACAATCGGAAGATGGAAAGACTGATCGGGAGAGCTCGTGAAAACTCGACGATAAGGGACATGACCCCCCCTAAAATTTTCTCAACGGATTTAGACGATTCACAAAAATTATCAATTTAATAAATAAAACGGCGGATTTCTGCATATCCGCGGAAAATTGCCATCCGTGAATATAGAAGGAAATCGGAGTGCCCAGAGAAAACCCATGCAGGGAGGGAGAAAACGTGCAAAATTGAACCCATGACCTCTGCACTGTGAGGTGGACGCACAAATCAGTTGGCCACAGTGCCACTCACTTCGTCACTTAATTGACAATTTGTGTCAATTGATATATATACAGCCATTTAAGACATGGTTAATAAGCTTCAACTTTTTTTTTAAATAGCTGTAAGAAATAGCAACAACTTTTTGTGAATTTGAATTTAATCTGCTCTTTAATGTTCTCCAGCTTTCCCCACCAGGAGAAACATACACATTATTAACCCAATTTATCTTCCATTTTATAGGCTATTTATTATGCATGCAAGTGAGTTGGTGGACATTGTTTCTCTTGAACTCTTTTCTATCGCATAGCTTAGATTGGCTAAGTGTATTTTTAGGAATAGTGTATGTTCAAATTGGTCGGGCGTAAAAAAAAATAAAAAAAATAAAAAAAGAAGAAGAAATCACACTGCGCAATTGCCCCTTGCCCATTAAATTAATAGTGCTGACTTCAAATTTTTATGTGTCTCTGACTGGCCATTGGCCAAATATACCTGCTAGTATCTTAGCACACTTATAGTACATAAAAGGGCTAAACATTTTATTGTTGTGGGATCAAAATCGTGATCTCAGATTATGTGATTTTGGGATGGTTAAAATTGCGTTTTTTTGTGTGTTTTTCTTTTTTAAGTGCTCCTATCCACTTTCCCCCAAGCTCATCAATCAGAAGTGGGACACTACTAGTGGATAGATCACATAAACCAATCAATTCCTCGCTGGTTAAAAAAGTGTCACATGCACGTGACCTAGTCACACATCCGGCTGCTCGCAAATGTGGGCCGCTGCGGTGAGCTACGTGGTGCGGATCGTCTCCTCTATTACATAATCCTCGCCTTTGTGGCAGCAAATAAGCTACATTTGTAACAACTGGCGCTATCACTAAAGGCAGATGAGATGTCGCTAAGCATGCAACACTGAGCCAGAAGACAACATCCAAAGATGGATTAGCTCATGCTTTTTCGAATCATAAATATGAAATGCATTCAAGAAAGATCAGAGAAGGTGCAGACACAACCCTTCAAAAGACTTGAAGAGGGAAAAAAAACAACAACAAAAAACTCCCTGAAATGCTAACTGTGTGAGTGTCAAGTTTTGGCGTGATGGTAGTTCGAGGACCCCAAAAAGCAATGAGGCAGGAGAACCAGGGTGGGCTGAAAAAAATATGTTAACAAATACTTGCTGGAGTACACTGAAAAGACTAACTCAAGTATACAAAAAAAGTCCTGAAAACCACAAGAAACCAAAGTAGCAAACAAACAACTGACTGTTTTACACAAGGGGCCTGGATGACGAGAATAGGCAAAGACAAAAAGGGCACGGAACAAAACCAAATGAAATCTAAACAAAAACATAACAGTAACCCTCGCTCAACGGACGGATCCCAGATGTCCCAAAGTCACCCAGCAGTAGCCGCACTTGCACCACAGGAACGTGTTGGCGGACTCAGTACTTGCGCCCCCGGAAAAGGGTCGCAGCCGCAACACGTGTGCCACCGGAATCGGGTAGTAACCACAACACTTGCGCCGCCAGAACTACTTTGAAGTTTGGTGTCGGTGGGACCAGGCCCCTGGTTCTGCAGGGTCCATTTGCTGGTTAGATCATTTCGTCAGGGTTTTGCAAAATGGTAGGTAGAGGGACCCCAAAAAGCAGGGAGGCAGGAGGTGCAGGGTGGGCTGAACAAATGATATAAACAAATGCTTGCAGGAGTACATAGGAAGGCCTAGTGGTCGACCTCACAGTGACGAGGTTGTGGGTTTGATCCCGGTTCCGGCCTTCCTGAGTGAGTTTTCTCCAGGTACTCCGGTTTCTTCCCACATTCCAAAAACATGCATGGCAGGCTGATTGAACATGAAAATATCCCTAGGTGTGCGTCTGAGCGCGGATGGTTATTCGTCTCTGTGTGCCTGGCAATCAGTTCCGGGTGTCGCCCGACTACTGGACAAAGACAGCGTGGATAGGCTCCACCATGCCCCACGACCTTTGTGAGGATGAATCGGATCAGAAAATGGATGGCTGGATGCAGGAGTACACTGGAAAGACTAAATCTAAGTATACAAACAAAGTCCTGAAAACCACAAAAAAACAAAGTATCAAACTAACAGAAAACCTATTAGAGAAGCACACAATCATCCGACCAAAACTGACAGAACCCAGGGAACTAAATACAAGCAAAGTGACAAGACAAAACCTGGACAAGACACAAAGGGTTGAGGGATATCACTGGTTTAACACGAGGGACCCGTAGGACGAGAACAGGCAAAGACAAAAAGGGCACGAGGGAACACATCCAAATGTAATCCAAACAAAAACATAACAGTGAGCCTGTATCATCATGTTTTTAAGCATTAAAAAAATGTAAACACGTTGCACAACATACTGTATGAGGAGCCTGAGAACTCCTCATACAATATGTTGTGCAACGTGTTTACATTTTTTTAATGCTTAAAAACATGAGTCAATCAAGGAGGACCCAGTTTGCTACAGAAAGAGAATCTGGGTAAGAATAAAAATGAAAAAAAAAAAATAATATATTGAAAGCTGGGGCTCCCTTCTATTCACTTTGTCATCTCTGGTTCATAAGAAATTATCAGAATCAGAATCATCTTTATTGGCCAAGTATGTAGAACACACAAGGAATTTGTCTCCGGTATAACACGCTGCACTAGTATCATCGTAAACAACAAAATCATTGAACCATTTTAGAGTATACCAGTAGTTTTGTAATACAATTTTGTGGTGCAAGAAGAGTGACTATGTCAGTGACTGTTTAAGGAGTTAATGGCTAGAGGGAAGAAGCTGTTTAAGTGTCTACTGGATTTGGTACGCATAGATCTGTAGCGTCTGCCTGAGGGGAGTGGCTGAAAAAGGTGGTGGGCAGGGTGCGGGGGATCCAGGAGGATTTTCCGTGCCCTTGTCTTGATTCTTGCAGTGTGCAAGTCCTCAAGTGTGGGTAGGGCGATGCCAACGATTTTTTCTGCCGTCCTAACTGTCCGTTGAAGTCGGATTTTGTCCTTTTTTGTGGCGGCCCCAAACCAAACCGTGATGGAAGAACACAGGATTGATTCGATGACTGCCGTGTAGAACTGTCGTAGCACCTCCTGTGGCAAGCCATGCTTCCTCAGCAGCCTCAGGAAGTACATTCGCTGCCGGGCCCTTTTCAGGATGGAGATGGTGTTGACTTCCCACTTCATGTCCTGGGAGACTGTGATTCCCAGGAACTTGAAGGTCTCGACGGTTGACACAGGGCAGTTGGATAGTGTGAGGGGCAACTGAGGAGAAGAATGTTTCCTGAAGTCCACGATCATCTCTACAGTCTTGAGCGTGTTCAGCCCGAGGTTGTGTCGGCCGCACCAGAGCTCCAGCTGCTCCACTTGTTGGCGGTACGCAGACTCGTCGCCGTCTTTGATGAGACCGATGACCGTGGTGTCGTCTGCGAACTTTATGAGTTTGACAGCTGGATCTGTTGAGGTGCAATCGTTTGTGTAGAGAGAGAAGAGCAGTGGCGAGAGGACACATCCCTGTGGGGCTCCAGTGCTGGTGGTGCGTATTGATGATGTTGTTGCTCCCAGTCTCACCTGTTGTGTCCGTCCCGTCAGGAAGCTGAGGATCCACTGGCAGATCGCAGGAGACACACCGAGGTGGAGTAGTTTGGGGGTGAGGAGTTCCGGGATGATGGTGTTGAACGCAGAGCTGAAATCCACAAACACAATCCTTGCGTAGGTCCCTGTGCTGTCGAGGTGCTTGAGGATGTAGTGCAGACCTATGTTGACTGCGTCTTCCACAGACCTGTTTGCCCGGTAGGCAAACTGGAGAGGGTCCAGCAGGGGTCCAGTGACGTTCTTTAGGTGGTTCAGCACAAGGCGTTCAAAGGACTTCATGACCACAGACGTCAGGGCGACAGGCCTATAGTCGTTCAGTTCCGATGTTGCCGATTTCTTGGGAACTGGGATGATGGTAGACTGTTTGAAGCAGGATGGGACCTCACACAGCTCCAGGGATCTGTTGAAGATCTGTGTGAAGACCGGAGCCAGCTGGTCAGCGCAGACTTTCAGGCAGGAGGGGGACACTTTGTCGGGCCCCGGAGCTTTCTTGATCTTTTGCTGCTTGAAGAGCCGTCTCACGTCCTGTTCGTGGATCTGTAGTGGAGAAAAAGAGGGTGGGGGGGTAGGTAGAGTGGTTTCTGGTAGAGGTGGGTGTGTGTGGGAAATGGGGGTGTCCTTTTCAAATCGGCAGAAAAACATGTTTAGTTCATCAGCAAGACCCTTATTGTTCACTGTTTGGGGGGATGGCATTCTATAGTTAGTGATTGCTTTCAGGCCATTCCATACAGATGCAGAGTCGTTAGCAGAGAACTGGTTTTTCAGCCTCTCTGCATAGCTTCTCTTTGCGATGTTAATTTCCTTCGTCAATTGGTTTCGGGCATGTTTGTACAGTGCCCGATCTCCACTTCTAAATGCGGCCTCTTTCTCTTTCCTGAGTTGCCTGAGTTTGGGAGTAAACCATGGCTTGTTATTGTTAAACGAGCGGAAGGACTTCGTTGGTACACACATGTCCTCACAGAAACTGATGTATGATGTTACAGTGTCTGTGTATTCATCCAGTGTGCCCGTTGAAGTTTCAAAGACGCCCCAATCAGTGCAGTCTAAGCATTCTTGTAGAGCTAGCTTTGCTTCATCTGTCCATTTTTTCACAGTCTTAACAACCGGTTTAACACATTTGAGTTTCTGTCTGTATGTAGGTATTAAGTGGATTAAATTGTGGTCAGAAAGACCCAATGCTGCACGGGCGACCGATCGGTATGCATTTTTGATTGTTGTATAGCAGTGGTCTAGAATGTTGCCTTCTCTGGTGAAACAGTCGATGTGCTGCTTATATCTGGGAAGTTCACGGTTAAGATGTGCTCTATTAAAATCGCCCAAAATGATCAGGGGTGACTCTGGGTATTTTAGCTCGAGTTTGTTTACTTGTTCGGCTAGCGTTTGTATCGCCGTGTTAGCGTTAGCTTGTGGCGCAATGTAAACACCGACTAGTAAAAAGGAGGTGAACTCACGTGGCGAGTAGAATGGCTTGCAGTTTAAAGACAGCGACTCCAGGTCCGGGCTGCAGTGTGCGTCGAGCTTCGTGACATCAGTGCACCATTCTTCGTTGATATAGAAGCAAATCCCACCACCTTTCGATTTCCCTGATAGCTCCGTGTCGCGGTCGGCTCGGAGAAGGCGGAAGCCGGGTAGATGTAGCGCGGGATCTGGATGGCGGTCACTGAGCCAGGTTTCGGTGAAGCAGAGCGCAGCAGAACGTGCAAATGTTTTGTTGGTCTTTGTGAGGAGAAGAAGTTCATCCAACTTGTTTGGCAGAGATCGTAGATTAGCAAGATGGATCGATGGGAGCGGGGTTCGAAATCCACGCTGCCGGAGCTTGACGAGCACGCCGGCTCGCTTCCCCCTCCGGCGGCGTTTCCATGCTGCGTACAGCGCAGCCGCTCCGCTCGCGATTAGCTCCGAAAAACCCTGTGGATTTTCGTGTACTGGTGAAAAAAGACCGAGCGTAGACTCCCCAATGAGCAGCAACTTTTCCCTCGTGTAAATAAGCCGCTCAGGGTCGCCAAAAACAAACGAAAATGACAAAAACAGGGATAATACTAGGGAGCGTGTGACCGAGGCTGCCATACCTGTCGGCGCCTGATGACGTATAAATATGGTGAAGCATTTTTGGGATTTATATATGAGTAATGTTTATACTATTTCTCATGTTTGGAGGCGTGTGGTGGGTGGCTGTGTGTCGCTTGCTTATCACCCAGAAATTACTTTTTTGCCTGTGTGAAAGCTTCCATGCATTTTGATATATGTTGTCATTTGTAATGTAACTGCATCCTGCACATCCTACTTGGAATCACTGCAAAACCAATGGCTGACACTTGGCCACTTTTCACACAAATCTTGTGTGCGGTAGCCTTTTAACAGAATGTGAGAAACATGAGGGACCCCATCAGAACGTGATGGGCCAGGAGAGTTAGTACTTGCGTCTTGGGTAAGCTGCAGGCTGAAACCGTAGTGCACCTTTGAGCTTCCGGGACTCAGCAGCAGCTGTTGCCCACCACATCCTGTTTGGGATACCTTGATTAGAACTTGAGAAACTGAGACATACAGAGGAGAAACACTGGGATTCTAAATTAAAATGAGCATGACACAAACTATTACTCTTGTTGTTCAGGTTTTCAGAGGGTTCTTGAAATTGTAGGAAAAGGTTGAAACATCATATCAGCTGCCACTTGAACCAGGAACAATTTCCTTCTGTTGAGGATACGGTCATGATAGCCGAATCGTTTTGTGTTGCAGATTGCAGTGTCAGGTTTGTTTTTTTTCCCTCTTGATGCAATGTCTCATATCATTTCCACTTTTCACATCTAATTTTTCAGAACAGATATTAGTTTATTGATTTCATGGTCTTCACAAAGTGGTGGAAGGCTATGGTTCAATTAAGGTGAGAGTAGTCAAGAACATCATGCTTCTAACTCTAAGGTGCGTCTGGACTAAAGAAGACTTGTTATGATTGTGACCTTTAAATATGATTGCACAGCCCTGCTCACAAAGGGCAAAACAACAAGCTGTGGATTACATGCCAGCCATTGCAAAACTATAATTGTGGACTAAAAATATATATTTTATGCAGTATGTTCTCATAAGTGTTTTCTCTTTTAATTGCCTTTTGCTCTGAACTACAGTGCTTTACACAGGTTGCTGATTATCATAACTTGGCTTTGAAATATCATGATGTGTTTTTTTTTTAATTTAAACTCAGTTTGGGTATAGGTTGTGCTACAGATTATTACAAAATTTGAATTACTATGTCTATCCTATTCAATTTTGATAATTGGGATTTACATACTAGTTAGTCACTTCCAACTACTACTTACCGTATTTTCACGACTATAAGGCGACATTAAAAGTCTTAAATTTTCTCCAAAATGGACAGGACACCTTATGATGCGGAGCGTCTTGTGTACGCGCTGAGTTCCAAAACCTGACTGACAGCCGACACGCTGTTTATATAGAGAAAAGGCAGAAGTGACTGTGGACAGGCATGCGACAAAGAAGTCGGCCAATCGGTGAAGGGTGGGGGTGTATGTATACATATATGGAGAGAAAGAGAGCAAAGGCAGACGTGAGTGAGGACAGGCATGCGGGGAAGAAGTATGCCAATGAGTGAAGGGTGGGCGTGTAAGTGGACGCTAAAGGGATGCCCCAAGCAGGTACCAACACCTGTATAGAGTGTGGCTATGTGCATTGTTGCAAAACAACTTCGGTTTTGGTTTCTAAGAACCCCCGAAAATAAATTCTACAAAGATACAAGCCTACTAAGCTCAGTTCAAACTTCAAGCCATCGGTTATGCTTTTGGCATGCGTGCCCATCTCACAGCAGCGGTGAAAAACCAAGTCAAGCAAATGAACTCTTGAGCTTGCCGTTATTCCCGGCGGCTTGACTAAAGAACTCCAACCGCTGGACATCGGCATCAACCGGGCGTTCAACGTAAAGTTACGACCGGGCGTTCAAAGTAAAGTTGCGAACGGCATGGGAACAATGGATGATCGATGGCAAACACAACTTTACAAAGAGTGAGAGGCAGCGCTGGGCGAGTTACGCATCAATTTGCTAATGGATTGTAGCTGCTTGGACGAACGTGTCTGCTTGCACTGTTTTTCGAGTTTTTGGCAAAGCCGGCATCATTTCTGTGGAGCCACATGGCAATGAGAGTGACTCTGACAACGAGAGGGAACACTGAGTTTTTGATGTATTACCGGTACTTGCACAATTGTTCAATTCTGATACAGAGGATGAGGAGGTTGATGGATTTCTGGGTGATGATTGATCGAAAAACGTGAGTACATTGTACGATGGCTAAATAAAATACAATGGAACTCAGTTTTGCTTCCGTTGCCTTTTTAAAAACGTGATTTTAGCTTGTATCTGTATGTCTTGGCATGCTACCGTATGCTTCAAGCTAACATGTTTTTAGCGTGTGCGCATGCATGCCGTATGTTTAAGCTGGCGTATGGTATACCACTTTAAAACTGCGGCCAATAATACAGTGCGTTTTGTCTATGTGTAAAATACAGAAATAGCACCCATTAATGAGACTGCGCCCAACCATACGGTGCACCGAATGGTCGTCAAAATATGGTATTAGTTCGTATGCCAGTGGTGTGAAATATTCGGGCCGTGGTCCGCAACGGCCCCCAAGGAGGTTCGATGAGGCCCGCAGGTGAAAAAAAATGAAAAAAATGCATAAAAGACACGGTATGAATATCTTTTATAAGGTGCAATTCATCCGCTAGGGGACAGAATTGATCAGAATAGAAGACATTGTTTTGATCAGAGAAGTAGACAACAGCCGTCTTTGTTTGTCACTGAGACAGACCCAACACAGCAGACATCAAGGACATTTGAATACTTTATTCTTTCCACTTTTAAAAGCACTCTCCTTAGTTTGTAAGGTGTTGACAGGGATTAAATTTAGATTGTATATGCACGTGTGTAAATGGTTTTAAAAAAATCTTTCTTTATAAATCTCATTTAATCTTAAAATGCATAACTATATTTGTCACTACAAATTACTTGTTAAAGATTTGTGCCTTTGTACAATAAGTGGGATCAGTTGCAATGCATACAATACAATACAATACAATACATGCTGATTTATATAGCGCTTTCACAACAGCGGCAGCTGTAACAAAGCGCTTTACAAAACAGTTAACATAAAGTAAAATAATAAACACAACACATAACATAAAACACGGACAGTCGAGCAGTCGTAACCACTTTTCCGTCACACGCTTTGTTGTTTGAAGCAGTTTGAGATGAAAGAGGAGAGAATCAAAGTGTCCTTTAACCAGTGGATCAGAGACGTCATGCTCAAAATGTGCACACGTCGGCTACAAGCTAAGTTTCAAAGTCAACAAGAAGAACATAATGTATTAAGGGTGTGGAAAATAATCGATATTAATCGATACATCGATGCGCACGTGCGTGATCCGAGTGCATCGGCTCATTCACTGGGTACGACGCGATTGACGGGTGAAATCGCGATTCATCACGATGCATTGATGGGTATCGGTAAAATCCGATTTAAGCGCCGTTTTATTCATGTTAAACGTCACATATATGCCCTTTCCTCGGCGCAGTGAATGCACCTTCATTGCTTTGCGTTTTGTGTTGAATACGGACGGTAGCCGTGCGTCACATACAGTCCAGTACACAACTAGCGAAACATTATGGATGTTAGCGCAAGCAGCAGCAAGGAAACTACTATATTTAATGCAGCCGCAACATTCAAATCTTATGTTTGGAAATACTACGGCTTCGAAAAGAAAGACGGAAAGCTTGAAAAAACCTCCGTAATTTGCAAAGAATGGAGCACTAAGAAGCCATACAACGGCAGCACCACAAATTTGCAGACCCACTTAAAATGATGGCACCAGATCACCGACAAGTTTACCTCCCGCTCCCCCGCTTCCCCGCCCAGTTCCTCGTCGGACACCGGAGAAACTCTTGGTAAACCAGGTCAGGATCAGAAAAAAATTGCCTCTTATTTTGGGAGTCCCCTTGCAACTCACTGGGACCGCGCAATGGCTATAACTAAGGCCACTGCTTATTTCATATGCAAATACCTCCAGCCTTAGCGTGGTGGACAACGAGGGTTTCAGACAGCTCGTGCACGTTTTGGAACCCAGGTATAAAATACCAGACAGGTCTGTGTTCACTTACAAACATATTCCCGATGTGTACAACAAAGTGAGAAGTGAGATTACTGTGTTGCTGAACAGTGCGCAAAGAGTTGCACTTACAGTGGATGGGTGGACATCTTGCGCTATAGATTCATATATATATATATATATATATATATATATATATATATATATATATATATATATATATTCATCTTCCGTACCGCTTGATCCTCACTAGGGTCGCAGGGGGTGCTGGAGCCTATCCCAGCTGTCTTCGGGCAGTAGGCGGGGGACACCCTGAATCGGTTGCCAGCCAATCACAGGGCACACAGAGACGAACAACCATCCACGCTCACACTCACACCTAGGGACAATTTAGAGTGTTCAATCAGCCTGCCATGCATGTTTTTGGAACGTGGGAGGAAACCGGAGCACCCGGAGAAAACCCACGCAGGCCCGGGGAGAACATGCAAACTCCACACAGGGAGGCCGGAGCTGGAATCGAACCGGGTACCTCTGCACTGTGAAGCCGACGTGCTAACCACTGGACTACCGGCCGGGCTCTCGAAATCATTCCAGGAATTTCCCCCGATTTAGCCATTTCACGTCGGTGTGCAGCAGCAACTCAGAATGATCGCACTCAGCCTTCTCCAGATGTGCACAGAACAGGCATCTTTGAAGAGATCTGGCCCGAATTCCATCCATCCATCCATCCATCATCTACCGCTTATCCGGGGCCGGGTCGCGGGGGCAACAGCTTTAGCAGGGAAGCCCAGACTTCCCTCTCCCTAGCTACTTCTTCCAGCTCTCCCCGGGGGATCCCGAGTCGTTCCCAGGCAAGCTGGGTGACATAGTCTCTCCAGCGTGTCCTGGGTCTTCCTCGGGGTCTCTTCCCGGTGGGACATGACCGGAACACCTCACCAGGGAGGCGCTCAGGAGGCATCCGAATCAGATGCCCAAGCCACCTCATCTGGCTCCTCTCGATGTGGAGGAGAAGCGGCTCGACTCTGAGCCCCTCCCGGATGACTGAGCTTCTCACCTTATCTCTAAGGGAGAGCCCGGACACCCTGCGGAGAAAACTCATTTCAGCCGCTTGTATCCGGGATCTCGTTCTTTCGGTCACGACCCATAGCTCGTGACCATAGATGAGGGTTGGGACGTAGATCGACCGGTAAATTGAGAGCTGCGCCCTTTGGCTCAGCTCCTTCTTCACCACGACAGACCGATACAACGTCCGCATCACAGCAGACGCTGCACCGATCCGCCTGTCGATCTCCCGCTCCCTCCTACCCCCACTCGTGAACAAGACCCCAAGATACTTGAACCCCTCCACTTGGGGCAAGATCTCCTCCCCGACCCGGAGGGGGCACTCCACCCTTTTCCGACTGAGGACCATGGTTTCAGATTTGGAGGTGCTGATTTTCATCCCAACCGCTTCACACTCGGCTGTGAAACACTCCAGTGAGAGTTGGAGAGCCCCGTTTGAAGGAGCCAACAGCACCACATCATCTGCAAAAAGCAGGGATGCAATACTGCGGTCCCCAAAACGGACCCCATCAACGCTTCCGCTGCGCCTAGAAATTCTGTCCATAAAGGTTATGAACAGAATCGGCGACAAAGGGCAGCCTTGACGGAGTCCTACCCCCACTGGAAACGATTCCGACTTACTGCCGGCAATGCGAACCAAACTCTGACATCGGTGGTATAGTGACCGAACAGCCCGTATCAGGGGGTTTGGTACCCCATACCCACGAAGCACCCCCCACAGAACTCCCCGAGGGACACGGTCAAACACCTTCTCCAAGTCCACAAAACACATGTAGACTGGTTGGGCGAATTCCCACATACCCTCAAGGACCCTGCTAAAGGTGTAGAGCTGGTCCACTGTTCCACGGCCGGGACGAAAACCACACTGCTCCTCCTCAATCTGAGGCTCGACTTCCCGACGGACCCTCCTCTCCAGCACCCCTGAATAGACCTTACCAGGGAGGCTGAGGAGTGTGATCCCTCTGTAGTTGGAACACACCCTCCGGTCCCCCTTTTTAAAAAGAGGGACTACCACCCCGGTCTGCCAATCCAGAGGCACTCTCCCTGTTGACCACACGATGTTGCAGAGGCGTGTCAACCAGGACAGCCCCACAACATCCAGAGCCTTGAGGAACTCCGGGCGGATCTCATCCACCCCTGCGGCCTTGCCACCGAGGAGCTTTTTAACCACATCGGTGACTTCAACCACAGCGATAGGAGAGCCCACCTCAGAGTCCCCAGGCTCTGCTTCCTCCAAGGAAGGCGTGTTGGTGGAGTTGAGGAGGTCTTCGAAGTACTCTGCCCACCGGTTCACAACGTCCCGAGTCGAAGTCAGCAGCGCCCCATCCCCACTGTACACAGTGTTAGTGGTGCACTGCTTCCCCCTCCTGAGACGTCGGATGGTGGACCAGAATTTCCTCGAAGCCGTCCGGAAGTCGGCTTCCATGGCCTAACCGAACTCTTCCCACGCTCGGGTTTTTGCCTCGGCGACCACCGAAGCCGCGGTCCGCTTGGCCAGTCGATACCCGTCAGCTGCCTCTGGGGTCCCACAGGCCATAAAGGCTCGATAGGACTCCTTCTTCAGCTTGACGGCATCCCTTACTGCTGGTGTCCACCAGCGAGTACGGGGGTTGCCGCCACGACAGGCACCAACCACCTTACGGCCACAACTCAGATTGGCCGCCTCAACAATAGAGGCACGGAACACGGTCCACTCGGGCTCAATGTCCCCCGCTTCCCCCGGAACATGGGAAAAACTCTGTCGGAGGTGGGAGTTGAAACTCCTTCTGACAGGAGATTCCGCCAGACGCTCCCAACAAACCCTCTCTATACGTTTGGGTCTGCCAGGACGGACCGGCATCTTCCCCCACCATCGGAGCCTACTCACCACCAGGTGGTGATCAGTTAACAGCTGCGCCCCTCTCTTCACCCGAGTGTCCAGAACATGCGGCCGCAAATCCGATGATACAACAACAAAGTCGATCATCGAACTGCGACCTAGGGTGTCCTGGTGCCAAGTGCACATATGGACACCCTTATGTTTGAACAAGGTGTTCGAGCACAGAAGTCCAATAACAAAACACCACTCGGGTTCAGATCGGGGGGGCCGTTCCTCCCAATCACGCCCCTCACGCCCCTCCAGGTCTCACTGTCATTGCCCACGTGAGCATTGAAGTCCCCCAGCAGAACAAGGGAGAATATCCTTTATTCGTCCCACACTGGGGAAATTTACAGCCTCCAGCAGCAAGAATGTATGTAGAAAGAAGAAAGGAGAAAGAGAAAAAAAAAACAACAAACATCTTTCAATTAAATACAATATGAACACAAATGGATAAATCGCAGTACTATTTACAATTTTCCTTCATATCATATAATTATTACTATCATGATTGTTATTTTTTATTCATCAGCCTGACAGCAGTCGGTAGGAACGAGCGTCGGTATCTCTCCTTCTTGCAGCGCGGGTGTAACAGTCTCTGGCTGAAGGAGCTACCAAGTGCTGTCAGGGCGGGCTGGAGGGGGTGGGAGGGACTGTCCATCATGGCTTTTAGCTTAGCTAGCATCCTTCTGTTGCCCACCTCCTCCAGAGTGTCAAGGGAGCAACCCAGGACAGAACTGGCCTTCCTGACCAGTCGCTCCAGTCTCTTTCTGTCCTGGGCTGAGATCATGAGTTCATGGGCAGTATATTGTTAACAGCTCCTCTTTCGCAGTTACGTCAGTAAACACCCTTTGAATAAAAATGCACAATTCTGCTGTCACACTCACGTCTGTAGATTCGTCCAACTGCAGTGAGAAACAATCACAATCTGATATGTCCTTCCAAAGTTGCTGGTTCAAATCCTCAGGCATGGCTTCACTGCGCCGTGATACTGTAATTCTTGATAGCTGGAGAGCTTTGATGGAAGCTAGTATAAGCTGCTGATTTGTTTTTAAAATCTCTGAACAACGAGTCGACTGCTTCAACAAATGCTTCTTCCATCTTGGAAGGATTTCTTTTTTTTAACAATGAAGTGACTCACCCGTAACAATGCTTCAGTGGCTGCCTTTAACTTTGAAGTTCTCTGTGTGAAAGATGACTGTTGCCCGGAAAGCTGGGATTTTAGTTCCTTCACCTTTCTCCTTCTCTGTTCGCTTCTTGGTGGGAACTCAGCATCACAGTTTTTATGAACAATCCGAAAATGGTGCTCCAAATTTCCCTTCTTCTGGAAAGTCCTTGCAGACTGACAGGTGAGGCAAATGCACTTTGAAAACGACATTGTAAAATAGAAGTCCTCCTCCCACTCTTTATGGTAGTGGTAGGTCTTCGGCTTTTTACTTACCGTATTTTCACGACTATTCGACGCACCGTACGGTTGGGCGCAGTCTCATTAATGGGTGACATTTCTGTATTTTACACATAGACAAACCGCACTGTCTTAATGGGCGCAGTTTTACAGTGGTAAAACATACGCCAGCTTAAACATAAGGCATGCATGCGCGCACGCTAACACGTTAGTTTGAAGCATACGGTAGCATGCCAAGACATACAGATACAAGCTAAAAACACGTTTTTAAAAAGGCAACGAAAGCAGAACTGAGTTCGGGTGTATTTTATTTAGCCATCGTACAATGTTCTCACGTTTTTCGATCAATCATCACACAGAAATCCATCAAAGTCCTCATCCTCTGTATCAGAAGCAGAGGACTGCACATCCCAGTGGTCATTGAACGCATCACATGCTAAAGTGTGAGTTGCTACCCATTGCCGAGCGGAAAGAAGGAGCAGCAACAGCAAAATCAACATTTCTCTCGTGTGAAGCTTTCCCACATTTGAAAGTAAAGAACAGAGCGAAACATGGTGGCAGCGCGTTTGTGTGCAGAAAGAATTGAACAATTGTGCAAGTACCGTAATCCATCAAAAACGCCGCATTCCCTCTCGTTGTTGCGTATTGTGGCGTAACTCGCCCAGCGCTGCCTCTCACTCTTTGTAAAGTTGTGTTTGCCATCGATCATCCGTTGTTCCCATGCCGTTCGCAACTTTACTTTGAACGCCCGGTTGATGCCAATGTCCAGCGGTTGGAGTTCTTTAGTCAAGCCTCCGGGAATAACGGCAAGCTCAGAGTTCATTTGCTTGACTTGGTTTTTCACCGCTGCTGTGAGATGGGCACGCATGCCAAAAGCATATCCGATGGCTTGAAGTTTGAACTGAGCTTCGTAGGCGTGTCTCTTTGAATTTATTTTCGGGGGTTCTTAGAAACCAAAACCGGAGTTGTTTTGCAACAATGCACATTGCCACACTCTATACAGGTGTTGGTACCTGCTTGCGGCGTCCCTTTAGCCTCCACTTACACGCCCACCCTTCACCCATTGGCGGACTGCTCCCCAGCGTGCCTGTCCTCTCTCCCTCTCCATATATGTATACATACACGCCCACCCTTCCCTGATTGGCCGACTTCTTTCCCGCATGCCTGGCCACAGTCACTTCCGCCTTTTCTCTATACAAACAGCATGTCGGCTGTCAGTCAGATTTTGGAACTCAGGGCATACAAAAGACTGTGACACCGGTTATTTCAACTTCACACACATGGCCGGAAGTCAAGGCCATGTGTGGTCACTGTGACTCTCTATTTGGAATTTAATGAGATCACCGTGCTCTCCTTCAGCCCTCATTTGATCAAATCATTTTTTCACTAAGATACCTTTCATGTGCCAAACAAAGTCTTCTAAGAACCTCTGTAATTATAGGATAATGAGCCATGTCATCAAGCTATGATGGCCAGTGCCTCCCACCCCCTCCAGCCCGCCCTGACAGCACTTGGTAGCTCCTTCAGCCAGAGACTGTTACACCCGCGCTGCAAGAAGGAGAGATACCGACGCTCGTTCCTACCGACTGCTGTCAGGCTGATGAATAAAAAATAACAATCATAATAATAATAATAATTAAATGATGTGAAGGAAAATTGTAAATAGTACTGCTTAGTAGTAATAGTAGTTTGTTGTTTTTTTCTCTTTCTTCTTTCTTCTTTCTACATACATTCTTGCTGCTGGAGGCTGTAAATTTCCCCAGTGTGGGACGAATAAAGGATATCTTATCTTATCTTATCTTATATTGATAATGTGAACCACCAACCATTTAGGACAAACTCAAAACAAAAAAAACAGCACATTCATGTTAAGAGGTTAATGCCACAAAGTCATATTGCATGTCT
Organism: Hippocampus zosterae; assembly: GCF_025434085.1. NCBI lineage: Eukaryota > Metazoa > Chordata > Actinopteri > Syngnathiformes > Syngnathidae > Hippocampus > Hippocampus zosterae. Next base: position 24,285,430 of record NC_067455.1, on the reverse strand, counting down.
GTAAAGGAACAAAAGTCAACAGCCACACTGAAATAGGTGCATATCAAATGGGAGCACTCAAGAGATTTTTGGTCTCTTTATAATCACACTGGCTAAACCCCGGTGGGATGAAAAAAGACGTGGACAGGACAGCTACTGTTTGTCGAAAAATATATGTATCTTTTATAGAATAAGAAAAGAAAAGAAGAGATACATACAAATGGGTGGAGAGCGTGTACGTCCGACCTCGAGCGTTGTCGTCTCAACTCACTAACTTAGCTGTTGTCGTGGCTAGGCAAGTGTAGCTGTTGCCGTAGATCAAAGCTCTTTGATGTGTAACGTCCGTTGCGTCAGCACTGATTGGTTGAAGCCAAAAGACGTGCATGCGTACACATCCGCGCTAATGGACGCACAGCGGAGAGCAGCGGACTATCAACTGCTGAGTCACACTTCACTCGAGTGGCATCGCTACAGCACTTTGTCAGAGAGACTTTTCCAAAATGCAACTTGTGACGCAATATACACTCAAGGAAATACACATGCACTTATCTTTTTTCTCAAAGAAACTGGGCCCAATATTTCTCAACATTGTTTCTTTTTATGACAAGTGAGGCCGATGAGTGGCACGTTTCATGTTTTTTGACTACTCTGCTTTAAAATTATGAACACCAAAACACATTCAATTGTAAGAACCTAACGATTACATTTGGTGAATTCACGGCTTCCCGCAAACCTCGAATGGGAGCCCATTCGAGGTTTGCCTCGAATTGCCTCGAATTTTCCATTGTCTCGTCAATGGAAAAGACGAGACAATCACATGACCTTCCTTTGGGTTAAATGCTGTTATTTGACTTGCTTCATCATCATTTAACTTGACTTCTGAACTGGGAGTGCAGCAGGCAATGACTCAAAATCTCCCAGTGTAAGGTGAATGTATTTCATCCCTGCTAACCAGATTATTTTTTTAATGAACAACACTGGAGTCCACCGGAGTTGTATAGGATACAAAATCCTTTATTTATCTCACAATTGAGAAATTCCCAATTTACAGCAGCAAAATTATGAAAGGGACAAAGAAAGTCAAAGACAAAAAGTGTATCAATAAATACAAATATAAAACATAAATATAAGCATATTAAAAATGGGTGAGTGGGGGTGAGTCCAGGTTTTCAGGACCGTCCGTCTCTTCAATAGCCTGACAGCAGTCACCAGGAACGAGCGGTGTTACCTCTCCTTCTTGCAGCGCAAGTAAATCAGTCTCTGGCTGAAGGAGCTGAGAAGTGTTGTCCGTGTGGCCTGAAGGGGGTGGGAGGGTCTGTCCATCATAGCTGTTAGCTTAGCTAGCCTTCTCCTGTTGCCGACCTCCTCCAGAATGTCTAGGGAACATAAAGCATTTTCTTCATGTCATTCGCAGAGCTGGTTTCAACTTTTCTGTCATCATTTTTTAATATCGGTATATTGAACTTGATTTGACTTGGATTTGGGACACTAATTCCCTGCTGCCTTGAAGATTATTACAACTTTTTTTCAAGAAGAAGGCAGGCAGGTTTTGCTCATTTAGTAATTTATGAACATCTCATTGCACACATATTGGCAACTTGGCCACCTGGATGTAAGAAAGTGAAGAACTCTTCATCTGCATGATTCAGGAGTGGCCACCCCGGTGCGACATTACAGCAAATGTTACTTGGACAGACTGATGAAAGCAAAACTGTCAGGCGAGATTGATTCCCCCCCTCCAGCACTTTAACAGTACGGTAATCTTTTTTTTGTGTGTGTGTGTGTTGTTCGCTCATGCTTGGTAAATAATGATAGCGGACTAACTCCCTGTGTTCCCTAATCTGTCCTTTTGCAGCAAGCTGAGCAAAATAATACTTGTAACAGACAGGAATTAGACAAGCTAACAAAGCACAAAACTTAAAATGTATCTTTGTCCTCCAGAGAAATAGAAAGATTCGCTAGCAGCAACAACTTTTTTTCCCTGACTTTTGGTTTGCTAATATTTCTGGTGTGATTGTGAATACTGCTGTTGTGGCTAGTTTCACTCATGGGATGAATAAAGTAATAAAATAGTACTGTTGTTGTTATTTGTTATTTATTTCTGAATCACCATCATATGGCACCCAGAAGGAATCAGGCTTCGTTGGCACTGACGATTCTCAATTCCCTCCAGTCTTGCAAATTATCATTTCCATCATTATTGTTGTTTCATAGAGGCCTGTCAGACACAAAATCTAAATCAGTGAAAAGGCGTTTATCATGGCCCTCTTAATAGGATAGAATCATTAGCTCATACACATGAATTTTGAATTAATTTCAGAACATACTGCCACCATGGCTTCATCAGCCTGGTTCACTCCAGCAACAGAAATTTAATCAACTATAATCTATAAATGCATTCCCAAAAGTATTCCTTCCGTGGAAACCGAAAGTTATTTAAAGTACAGTTTTAGCAGTACACGGTAAAACTCTTCTGAGCACAGCTTACAGTATCGTCTTCACCATCTTCACCATCGTATGCAAACATGTTCCGATATTGGTGAATAGATCATCTTCATTCCACACTGTTTCCAAAGGTGAGTTTTGCGTAAACAAATCAACTGAATTTTGGGGTGATTACGTGTTCCTTTATCATTCAACAACTGACTGCCAAATTCCCTCCCTCCCCACCATGTTTGGCATTATCATTGATGGATACAGTCAAGTCCATCCATCCATCCTTTGCACTTATCCTCACCAGGGTGGCGGTCGTTCTGGACCCTACTCCAGCTGTCATTGAGGATTATGCGGGATACACCCTGGCACCCTGGCACACATACAGTAGACAAACAACCATTCACACTCAGAGCACATTTAAGTCTCCGAACCATATTTTTCAACATGATAAACAAATGAAGATGATGACAATAAAAACTGAGAACACACAATAGACACCATACTCGTTTGACCCTTTTTGTTCCAGATATTATGCAAAGCATGAGAGGTGAGCTTTGTGTTCCATGGGACCTCATGGGCTTGCATGTAAGTCCTCAACTGCAGGTATACAAAGAAAGAAAAGCCAGGCAGATTGTAAGATTTACATAAGTCCATCAAAAAAACAAAAGCCCATCTCATCAAAAGTATTGTTTCAAAGATGGATACATCTCTGTCACTTCATGTAGGAAAAGTAAATTGAGCTTTAACCACAAGTTTGAATATTAATTATAAATTGAGGCTTTCTCATTCGGCTCCCACATGCCCGCGACCCTTGTGAGGATAAGCGAATTAGAAAATGGATGAATGGATGGATAGATGGTATATTTGAGTGATGTTTCTGCAGCAGTAAAACCAAGAAAGACTATTGGATCCAGTCTTTCTTTTGAATGTTTAGGTGATATTGCAAAATGGATCAGAGGAGTTTGGGTTTAACCAAACTGAAAGAGGGTGATCAAAAGTGCTAAATGTGTCACTGAAAGACCACCATGAACTTGATTGCATTGTAGTGTGGACATTTTTGCCTTTCTATATAAATAAAGAATCTGTTGACGTTTTACCAGTATTCTGAGATGAGGGGCTAACAGCATCCTGGAAATAAAAAAAGTTAACCCATGACAAAATGCAGACTGACATGGCGTGTGTGATGGTAGTGGACCCAAAAAGCAGTGAGACAGGAGCAGTGATCATTTTACAGTTTACCCCCAGCGAGTCCCAGTGACTCGCTGATCAGAAAAGTATGAGTCCTATTATGCATTTAGAGAGTCCCAAATTTCGAATTCTGAAATGGTCTACTTATTCAATTGCATATGATAATAACACAAACAACAACATATACATACAATTATGAACAAATACTGCATAAATGTATACAATTCAGTAGCAGGCCTGAGGATTTCGTAAATTCATGATAACCGTTTTTCGGTACCATCGGATTACCCAATGGGAAACCACGGTAACCAATTTCTGGTTCTTTTTTTTTTTGTTTTTTTTTTGTTTATTGAACATAAAACATATACAGTAATAGTTTGACAATAAGGTAGATAAAAAAATAAAAAGAAAGAAATCAGTCTTCATTCAACACAGTTATTATGTTCAAGGGAGTAGGATGAAGTAAAAAACTTATCTAGTCCTACCCCGTTATGTGTTTACCTCCTAAATCATTTTTATATCAATCAGAAAAGAAAAAAGAAAGAAGTCTCCATTAAGGCTCATACTTTACCCTTAACCATGATATTTTTACAGTTTATGGTTTGTATCGGGATTATATACATCCACACCCTGGCACTCTTGTGTCAATTTTCTCTTGTATTCATAATGGATATTTAAAATACCTTTCTCTATTTATCAACTTAGTTCTGATTTATCATTATATTTAATGTTTAGAATTGATCATTTTAACTCTGATTGATGTAGGTTGTTTGTACTATTTTTTTCAATTTGTTTTTGAACTCAGCAAGCGATTTACTCATTTTCAGGTCCGTTTCGAGATTATTCCACAGATTAACACCTTTGCTAGATACACTTCTTTGCTTGATGTTTGTTCTTGTTTTGAGTTTTTTGAATAAGTTGGTACCTCTTAATTCATAGTTGCTTTCTCGAATTTCGAAAAACCTCTGAATGTTTTGGCAGAGCAGGTTATTGTGTGGTTTATACATTAATTGGGCGATTTTAAAGTCAACCAGGTCATAAAATTTCATCGTATTTAATTTGATAAATAGTGGATTTGTGGGTTCCGTATATTTTGATCTATTAATCATTCAAATTGCTTTTTTTTGTAATTTGAGAATAGGGAGTGTGTTTGTTTTGTAGGGATTTCCCCATATTTCCACACAGTAGGTCATATATGGTAATAATAATGAAGTGTATAATGTGTGCAAAGATCTCTTATTTAGCACTTCCTTAGTTTTGTAGAGGACCCCTATGGTCTTGGCTATTTTCCTTTTTACGTTATCGATATGTGGTTTCCAACATAGTTTTGAGTCTATTACTAATCCGAGAAACTTTCATACGCTCTTTCTATTTCAATTGAGTTTACCATAATTTTAGCTTGGTGTTTGATTGGTCTTGTGCCAAAAACAATTAACTTCGATTTTTTTAGGTTAAGTGTCAATTTATTTCTGTCGAACCAGTTTTTTAATTTGCTTAATTCGTTTTCTATGGTTGTCAGGAGCTGTTTCACATTTATTCCAGAACAGTAGAAAGTTGTATCATCAGCAAATAGGACACATTTAAATTGTTTTGAGACCTTGCAGATATCATTTATATATAAGATGAATAGTTTTGGACCAAGCACTGACCTCTGAGGAACTCCGTGAGTGATTTTCAGTTGATTCATTTTTTTATTGTTGAGTTGCACGTACTGATATCAGTTTTATAAATAACTTTTTATCCATTTATAAGCTACACCTCTAATGCCATATCTTTCTAGTTTTTTCAATAATATACTGTGATCTATTGTGTCAAAAGCTTTTTTTAGATCTAGGAAAACCCAACAGTAAATTCTTTGTTGTCTATATTAGTGGCTATTGCTTCCACAAACTCCATAACTGCCATTGAGGTGGTCCGTTTTTCCCTGAAGCCATATTGATTCTCACTTAACAGCGCATGCTTTTGTATAAAGCTATCAAGTCTGCGAGAAAATAGTTTTTCTAATATTTTTGGAAATTGTGGTAGTAGTGATATTGGTCTATAATTTGTAAACAGATGTCTTTCTCCACTTTTATAGATTGGAATAACTTTAGCAATTTTCATTTTTGATGGAAAGATACCAGCTTTGAATGACAGGTTACATATGTGCGTGAAAGGTCGCACTACATATTCTATAATCTGCTTGATTATTGTCATATCAATATTAAAGCAATCAGTTGACTTTTTATTTTTAAAAGTTTTTATAATATTTGATACTTCTTCTTGTTTTACAGCAGTAAGGAACATCGTGGAGGAGTACTTTTCTACGTATCTATCTATTTCGAACAAGTTTGTTGAATCAGGAATTTGTTTTGCTAGGTTACTGCCGATGTTGACAAAATACTCATTAAATTCAGTTGCTATTTCTACAGTTTTTTCCAAAATAGTATTTTTGCCTTTGATAAAATACTCTGGATAATCAATTTTTTTAGGACTATTTCTGATTACTTGGTTAAGTATTTTCCATATTTCTTGTGTGTTACCTTTATTCTGCTCTAATAGTGCATGATAATGATCTCTTTTAAGATAAGATATCCTTTATTCATCCCACACTGGGGAAATTTACAGCCTCCAGCAGCAAGAATGTATGTAGAAAGAAGAAAGAGAAAAAAAACAACAAACATCTTTCAATTAAATGCAATATGAACACAAAATGGATAAATCGCAGTACTATTTACAATTTTCCTTCACATCATTTAATTATTATGATTGTAATTTTTTATTCATCAGCCTGACAGCAGTCGGTAGGAACGAGCGTCGGTATCTCTCCTTCTTGCAGCTTGGGTGTAACAGTCTCTGGCTGAAGGAGCTACCAAGTGCTGTCAAGGTGGGCTGGAGTGGGTGGGAGGGACTGGCCATCATAGCTTTTAGCTTAGTTAGCATCCTTCTGTTGCCCACCTCCTCCAGAGTGTCAAGGGAGCAACCCAGGACAGAACTGGCCTTCCTGACCAGTCGCTCCAGTCTCTTTCTGTCCCGGGCTGAGATGCTGCCTGACCAGCAGACAATGCCATAATGGATGGCCGAGGCCACCACCGAGTTATAGAACGTCTTAAGGAGTGACCCCTGAACCCCAAAAGACCTCAGTTTCCTGAGTAGGAAGAGTTTTACTGGTTCTTATAATATTTACTAGTTTATTTTTATAGGTCTTCAATTTTTTTCTGCTTCTTCAGTTCTCAATTTTAAAAACAATTTATATAAATTGTTTTTCTTTTTACATGCGTTTTTCTATGCCTTTCGTTATCCATGCCTTACTTGGGTCTTTATACTTTTTGGAGACTTTAGTTAATGGAAAATGTTTATCATATAAGGAGATTCTGTAAACATTCATCATGGGAACCCATTTTTCTTTTTTGACTGATATTCATAATCAAGATTCTGAAATTCAAAAGTATAATGTTTCAAGGGTTCGTGTTTGAAAACTATGCATTAACAATGAACATGACATCAGCAGCTCTGTACTCCAGGTTTATTAAAAAACAATAAATGGATCAAAATATGGTGTACTCATATGGCATCATGAATACAGCATATCACAAAATCAGAGTATTTTTTTTACCAATCTCACACTGCAAAGATTAATTTACTGGTAATCATTAATACAGGTAAGTATTGATGTGGCTTGACATCCTCTTCCCAAGACGATGCATGTGTAATCTACTATCAATTTGATGAAATAATCTAACACACGTCATCATTAGTTCTACCAACAGTTAACATTAGCATTACTACACCTTGTGACAAATGTTTTATTCCTAAAGTTACCATGCTACAACCAGTAAATTATATAATAACCAAGACTGTTTCATAATATTTTTCATAGCGATTAGCCAATAGATCTAATGACCCATTTGCCTCGTAATCGTGCCTCCAGTCATATCTCGCTCTCGTGTTCTGTGCATACATCCCAGGTGAGTTTTGTGATACGCCCTTTGGACGATTCACACGAAAAATCAGGCTGGGATTCCCATTTCTTAAATGTCATAATTAGTAGACCTTTGTGAGTTTTTTTTGCCGCCATCTAAAACTTTCATCCGTGCAATTCCTCAATTTGCGGACTAAAATGCGCACATTACATTGTCTGTTCCGTCCCCTCAACACTGAAAACAAAACAAAACAAAAGTAAATCAGAAGAAACACACTCACACACCACAAATACCCATACGCGTTGATTACACAGGAGAGACTTGATCCCGTACAGTCAACTTGTATGCGGTGACTTTTATGGTTAAACGATTTTTCGGTACCGTCAAAATGATACAATGAAAACGACACGCTACCGGTAATGATCGTTACAGTGAAATCCTCATAGAAATGTCCTTGCGTCCCAAAAACGCACATTATTTGGAACTCTGCGTCCCGCGGGAAAACTATGCCTCTAGGACGTGGGACGCAGAGGTAACGAGATGGCTGCAAGAGAAGCAGGGTGAACTGAACAAAATATATTCACAAAAACACAAAGTCCCGAAAAGCCCAATAAACCAAACAAAGTAACAAACAAACAAAAGCCCATGACAGAAGAACAACAATCCGACTCCGAATGGTCAGCGTGGCTGTCCTTTTAGAAAAAAAAAAACTAACGACATGATGACCAACAGGTGCGATGCTTCATGCGAAGCCCTCCAATGCCACCTTTTGGTCACAAACAAAACAGAACAATAATAATTATAACGTCCCCGTTACGAATGTGGTGAATGTGACCGTCTCTCCTCTGAAGTATGTACAAAAGTCATTAATTTTCAATTAAGTTGTGCAAGATTTTACAGCAGCATCTAGCGATTTTATTTTCTGTGATCTTGATTTATTTTGGCTGTAACAACACCGTGCTCAGACACCAAATTAAGGAAGAACATTTATTGCATCATGAAGCTGCAAAAAAAAAAAAAAAAAAAAAGAGGTAGAGGGTGACACCAACATACTGTCTCTTCTAGAATGAGTTTTAAATCTATTTGAATGAAAGTGTATTGTCTGGAAGACGGATTACGAATACGAAATAAATCAATAAGGCTGAAATGTAATACCCAGCCTTGAAATGCGGTGGTAGCTTAATTTTGGGAATGCTGGTCGATCCAAGCCAGGATTTAATGTGGCTTTCATATCAGCCCCTATACTGAGAGAAAAAAAAGTACCGGTACACATAAAAGTTCAGTAACATATTTGTGAAATTCAGGGACATATGATTTGGGAGCACAGATTGAAATAAAACATATTTTTGTCCACATCTAAAAACTTTCAAATACATCAAATGTTTCGATAATAGATAAAGAAAGATTGTGTTTAACTTCAGGATCACCGGCAAACCACATGATTTTGAAATGAAAAAGGAGCAGCCGTATATTATTTCCTTTTTAGTAAATTGTTTAACCTCTGAGACTTCGATCTTCGATTCCTGAATTGAATTTAATTGAATACAACCTTGTTGTCAAATGTGCTGTACATATGTGTAACATACAGCGCATATGAAATTTCTTCCCTCTCAACATAAAACAAGAGGAGCAGCTGCGGGTGTCTGCACCGCCATCATACTAATACTACTACTAATAATAATAATAATAAAGCATTTAATTTAAAAGCACCTTTCATGCCACCCAAGGACACTGTACAGACAATAAGAAAATACAATGTAAAAATTAGTAGGGGAGATAATATATATCTTTCCTCTCCGTGAGCTGTCACCTTACTGGTGGAGGGGTAAGTATGTCCCAATGATCCTCGGAGCTAAGTTGTCTGGGGCTTTATGCCCCTGGCAGAGTCACCCATGGCAAACAGGTCCTAGGTGAGGGACCAGACAAAGCACGGCTCACAAAGCCCCTTATGAAAAATAAAATCGATGGTACTCAGTTTCCCTTGCCCGGACGCGGGTCACCGCGGCCCCCCTCTGGAGCCAGGCCTGGTGGTGGGGCTCGTTGGCGAGCGCCTGGTGGCCGGGCCTACACCCATGGGGCCCGGGCTCAGCCCGAAGAGGCAACGCGGGTCCGCCTTCTCACGGTCTCACCACCCGTGGAAGGGGTCAAAGGGGTCGGGTGCAATGCGAGCTGGGCGGCACCCAAAGGCGGGGACCTTGGCGGTCCGATCCTCGGTTGCAGAAGCTGGCTCTGGGGACATGGAATGTCACCTCTCTGGCAGGGAAGGAGCCCGAGCTAGTGTGTGAGGCAGAGAAGTTCGGACTGGAAATAGTCAGACTTGCCTCCACACACAGCCTCTGTTCTGGTACCAGTCCTCTCGAGAGGGGTTGGACTCTCTTCCACTCTGGAGTTGCTCACGGTGAGAGGTGCAGAGCAGGTGTGGGCATGGTCATTGCCCCCCGGCTCAGTGCCTGTACATTGGGGTTCACACCAGTGGACGAGAGGGTTGCATCCCTCCACCTGCGGGTGGGGGGAACGGGTCCTGACTATTGTTTGTGCATATGCACCAAACAGCAGCTCAGCATCCCCACCCTTTTTAAGATAAGATAATAAGATAAGATAAGATATCCTTTATTTGTCCCACAATGGGGAAATTTACAGCCTCCAGCAGCAAGAATGTATGTAGAAAGAAGAAGAGAAAACAAAACAACAACAAACATCTTTCAATTAAATACAATATGAACACAAATGGATAAATCGCAGTACTATTTACAATTTACCTTCACATCATTTAATTATTATTATTATTATGATTGTTATTTTTTATTCAGCAGCCTGACAGCAGTCGGTAGGAACGAGTGTCGGTATCTCTCCTTCTTGCAGCGCGGGTGTAACAGTCTCTGGCTGAAGGAGCTACCAAGTGCTGTCAGGGCGGGCTGGAGGGGGTGGGAGGGACTGGCCATCATAGCTTTTAGCTTAGTTAGCATCCTTCTGTTGCCCACCTCCTCCAGAGTGTCAAGGGAGCAACCCAGGACAGAACTGGCCTTCCTGACCAGTCGCTCCAGTCTCTTTCTGTCCCGGGCCGAGATGCTGCCTGACCAGCAGACAATGCCGTAATAAATGGCCGAGGCCACCACCGAGTTATAGAACGTCTTAAGGAGTGACCCCTGAACCCCAAAAGACCTCAGTTTCCTGAGTAGGAAGAGTCGGCTCTGTCCTTTCCTAATCAGGGTGTCCGTGTTTGTGGACCAGTCCAGTTTGTCGTTGAGAAGAACACCAAGGTACTTGTAGGAGGTCACCCTCTCTATCTCCATACCCTGGATGTTCATCGGTGCTGGTGAGGACTTTTTCCTGCAGAAATCCACAACCAACTTCTTAGTTTTCCTTGGGTTGATCTGGAGGAGATTCTGCTGGCACCAGTCCACAAAGTCCTTTGTCAGTCCCCTGTAGTCCCGATCATCCCCTTCTGTAATGAGGCCAACAATCGCAGAGTCATCGGAGAACTTCAGACATGACACTCCAAACTGCCACCTTCAGAAGTCCGAGGTGTAGAGGATGAACAGGAATGGAGCCAGAACAGTCCCCTGCGGCGCTCCAGTGCTGCAGAGAAGCCGGTCCGACTCACAGCTCTGCAATCTCACGTACTGCGGCCGATTTGTGAGGTAATCTATGATCCATGCTGTGAGATGGTGGTTCACTACGGCGTTCTGCAGTTTGCCTCCCAGCAAATTGGGCTGGATGGTGTTGAAGGCACTGGAGAAATCAAAGAACATGATTCTCACAGTGCTCCCAGCCTTCTCCAAGTGTGACAGCACTGAGTGGAGGAGGTAGATAATGGCGTCTTCCACGCCGATGCCAGGCTGATAGGCAAACTTCAGCGGGTCCAGTGACGGGCTCACCAGCGGTCGAAGGTGGGCGAGGATGAGTCTCTCCAGCGTCTTCATCAGGTGAGACGTCAGCGCCACCGGTCTGTAGCTGTTCAGCTCCTTAGGGTGGGGGGTCTTGGGCACTGGGACCAGGCACGACGTTTTCCACAGCTGTGGAGCTCTGGCCAGCTTCAGGCTCAGGTTGAAGATGTGCTGGACAATGTTACACAGCTGGTCAGAGCAGGTCCTGAGGAGCCGGGAACTGATCTTATCCGGACCTGCTGCCTTCCTCACATTCATCTTCCTCAGTTGGTTCCTTACCTGCTCTGTTGTGACGGACTGGCAGGAACCAGGTGACATACTGGGTTGATGAGAGCTGGGTTGATGAGTTTTAGGGGTCCTTGGAGGGTGTGCTGGAGAGTACTCCTGCTGGGGACTCCCTTGTTCTACTGGGGGACTTCAATGCTCACGTGGGCAATGACAGTGAGACCTGGAGGGGCGTGATTGGGAGGAACGCCCCCCCCCCCCCCCCCTCAGAACTCAAGTGGTGTTTTGTTATTGGACTTCTGTGCTCGTCACGGACTGTCCATAACGAACACCTTGTTCAAACATAAGGGTGTCCACATGTGCACTTGGCACCAGGACACCCTTGGCCGCAGGTCGATGATCGACCTTGTGGTCGTATCATCAGATTTGCGGCTGCGTGTTCTGGACACTCGGGTGAAGAGAGGGGCGGAGCTGTCAACTGATCACCACCTGATGGTGAGTAAGCTCCGATGGTGGGGGAAGATGCCGGTCCGTCCTGGCAGGCCCAAACGTATTGTGAGGGTTTGTTTGGAGCGTCTGTCGGAATCCCCTGTCAGAAGGAGTTTCAACTCCCACCTCCGACAGAGTTTTCCCATGTTCCGGGGGAGACGGGGGACATTGAGTCAGAGTGGACCATGTTCCGTGCCTCTATTGTTGAGGCGGACAATCTGAGTTGTGGCCGTAAGGTGGTTGGTGCCTGTCATGGCGGCAACCCTCGTACTCGCTGGTGGACACCAGCAGGAAGGGATGCCCTCAAGCTGAAGAAGGAGTCCTATCGAGCCTTTATGGCCTGTGGGACCCCAGAGGCAGCTGACGGGTATCGACTGGCCAAGCGGAACGCAGCTTTGGTGGTCGCCGAGGCAAAAACCCGAGCATGGGAAGAGTTCGGTGAGGCCATGGAAGCCGACTTCCGGACAGCTTCGAGGAAATTCTGGTCCACCATCCGACGTCTCAGGAGGATGAAGCTGTACACCACTAACACTGTGTACAGTGGGGATGGGGCACTGCTGACTTCGACTCGGGACGTTGTGAACCGGTGGGCAGAGTACTTGGAAGACCTCCTCAACTCCACCAACACGTCTTCCTTGGAGAAAGCAGAATCTGGGGACCCCGAGGTGGGCTCTTCTATCTTTGTGGTTGAAGTCACCGATGTGGTTAAAAACCTCCTCGGTGGCAAGGCCCACCCGCCCGGAGTTCCTCAAGGCTCTGGGTGTTGTGGGGCTGTCCTGGTTGACACACCTCTGCAACATCGCGTGGTCAACGGGGAGAGTGCCTCTGGATTGGCAGACCGGGGTGGTAGTCCCTCTTTTTAAAAAGGGGGACCGGAGGGTGTGTTCCAACTACAGAGGGATCACACTCCTCAGCCTCCCTGGTAAGGTCTATTCAGGGGTGCTGGAGAGGAGCGTCCATCAGAAAGTCGAGCCTCAGATTGAGGAGGAGCAGTGTGGTTTTCGTCCCGGCCGTGGAACAGTGGACCAGCGCTACACCCTTAGTAGGGTTCTCGAGGGTATGTGGGAATTCGCCCAACCAGTCTACATGTGTTTTGTGGACTTGGAGAAGGCGTTTGACCGTGTCCCTCGGGGACAGCACCTCCAAATCTGAAACCATGGTCCTCAGTCGGAAAAGGGTGGAGTGCCCCCTGCGGGTCGGGGGGGAGATCTTTCCCCAAGTGGAGGAGTTTAAGTATCTTGGAGTCTTGTTCACGAGTGAGGGCAGGAGGGAGCGAGAGATCGACAGGCGGATCGGTGCAGCGTCTGCTGTGATGCGGACGTTGTATCGGTCTGTCGTGGTGAAGAAGGAGCTGATAAGGTGAGAAGCTCGGTCATCCGGGAGGGGCTCCGAGTCGAGCCGCTTCTCCTCCACATCGAGAGGAGCCAGATGAGGTGGCTTGGGCATCTGATTCAGATGCCTCCTGAACGCCTCCCTGGTGAGGTGTTCCGGGCATGTCCCACCGGGAGGAGACCCTGAGGAAGACCCAGGACACGCTGGAGAGACTATGTTACCCAGCTGACCTGGGAACGCCTCGGGATCCCCCGGGGAGAGCTGGAAGAAGTAGCTAGGGAGAGGGAAGTCTGGGCTTCCCTGCTAAAGCTGTTGCCCCTGCGACCCGGCCCCGGATAAGCGGTAGAAGATGAATGGATGGATGGATGGATGTTATATAAAAACAGGACATAAAATCATAAAAACACGGGAAATGGAAGAGCTATGTATTGTAGGCAATCCTGAACATGTGTGTTTTTAGACGGGACTTGAAAGTGGAAAGAGGTGTGCAGTTTTGGAGGTCCAGAGGTAGGTTGTTCCAAAGCTTTGGAGCAGCGTGACTGAAGGCTCTGGCTCCCATTTGTGCTCAGACGGGCAGGGGGCACTGACAGGCGGAGGGAGGACGAGGATCTGAGGGAGCGATAGGGGATATGCACCTGGAGAAGGTCGGACAGGTAAGGAGGGGCCAGGTTGTGGATGGCCATATATGTATATAGAAGCAGTTTGTAATGGATACAATGTTGAACAGGGAACCAGTGGAGCTGTTGGAGAACAGGGACGATGTGCTGCTGGGAAGATGTTTTTGTGATGTGATGTGACGAGCAGAGGCGTTTTGAACCAGCTGGATTTTATGGAGGGACTTTTGAGGTAGGCCAAAGAGGAGAGCGTTGCAATAGGAGCAATCGAGGCGGGATGTGACAAGACAGTGGACAAGAATAGCACTGGTGCGGGGGGTGAGGGAAGGGCGAAGTCTGGTAATGGTGTTGATATGTGACTGGAAGGTGAGCATGCTATCCAGGATGACACCCAGACTCTTGACCTGGGGGGAGGAGGACACTAAGGAGCTGTCAATGTTGAAGAAAAAACTGTTTACTTTAGATCAGGGGTGCCCAAACATTTTGGATAGAAGATCTACTTTTCGATCATCTAACCTCCCGGGATCTACCCTTACCGCCGCGCGCATGCACACACACACACAGACACACACACACACACACACACACACACACACACACACACACGTACGCCATGATGAGAAACAGCCTGAAATGGAGGCAAAAGTGCGACGCACTTTTGCAGCCTGTTAACTATCGTAGCTCACACGTACCGTTTTAAAGTGCTTCCCTGGGCCCTCCTAGATTCCTATTCTTTGCTCGTGCCCTCGGTGAATTGAACACGAAGCAAATTCTGAATGAGAATCATGACGATAAAAGATAGAGCGCAACAGCTCTGATCACAAGCTGCAATTGCAAACTGCTGAGCGCGAACAACTTCCGGTGATGTAATCAGGCGCCACTGTAAATTTAAGGTTTACCTGCTTTATTTAATTTTTTTGTGAAAATGAGACTGATAAGATTATTAGTGTGCAGTGTATATTAACACAAAAATATATATTATTACTGAGATGAGGTTGTTTTTTTTCTTCTCGACACTCCTCGGATCTACTTAGGACCTGTCTTACATCTACCGGTAAATCAGGATCTACCTAATGGGCACCCCTGCTTTAGATAAAGTGGATTTGGTGCCAAGAAGGAGGACTTCAGTTTTATTAGCATTTAATTTAAGAAAGTTTTTTGTGAACCATGTTTTGAGTTCAGAGAGGCAAGAGTTGAGGGACGGGGTGGGAGTGTGGAGTTTGGCTTGCAGGAGAGGTAGAGCTGGGTGTCATCAGCAAAGCAGTGAACATGGATATTAAATTTGTGGAGGATATGGCCAAGAGGCAGGAGGTAGATGATTAAGAGAAGGGGACCTAGGACAGATCCCTGTGGTACACCTGTGGTGACTGGGGAGGGCTTTGAGGTGAAGGATTTGAGCTGGACAAACTGAGTGAGGCCGGTGAGGTAGGAGTGGAACCAACTGAGGGGAGTGTGGGAGAGACCAATGGAGGAGAGTCTATTGAGGAGGATAGGGTGAGAGATTGTGTCAAAGGTGGCGCTCAAATTTAAGAGGATGAGGATGGAGACTTAATCGGATTCAGATTGCTATGAGAAGATCGTTTACAATATGGATTAGGGCAGTCTGTGCTGTGGCGGGGGTGGAAACCGGACTGAAGGGGTTCATAGAGAGAGTGAAGGGACAGGTGGGAGTGGAGTTGAGCAGCAACATTTTTTTCCAGGATTTTCGAGATAAATGGAGGCTTGGAGATGGGGCGGAGGTTTTCGAAGTTGTTGGGGTCGGAGCCATGTTTTTTTTCAGTGTGGGGGTGATAGTGGCAGTTTTGAAGAGTGATGGGACAATACCGGAAGAGAGTGAGGAGTGGATTATAGCAGATATGAGAGGAAACAGGGAAGGAAGGCAGGATTTGACAAGGGATGAAGGGAGGGGATCGAGCTGGCAAGTGGTGGGCTTGGATTTGTGTATGAGGTTGGATAATTCAGCAGTCGTGGGTGGAACAAAGCTGGAGAAGGAATGACAAGGAGAGGAAGGTTCAGATGGGGGGGGGGCAGGCAGGTTTTGATGGAGGTGGTGATGGATCTTGAGGATTTTGTGATTGAAGTACTCCATTATGGAGTTGCAGGTTGCTGTGGAGTACAGGTGGAGGGGGAGAGAGAGACTTTTGTGGCCGGGGGATTTTGTTCGGACGGAGAAGAGAGTTCTTGAATTTCCTTCGTTGGAGAGGATGAGGCCGGAGTAGTAGCTGGATTTGGTTTGTACAATTTGGTCCTTGTATTTAGTGATATGGGTAGTGTACATGTCCTTATGGATGGTGAGACCGTTTTTCTTATAGAGTCGCTCAAGTTGGCGGTTTTTGATTTCAATGACCTAAGAGCGGGTGTAAACCAGGGGGCAGATGTAGAGAATGAGGCAGTCCTGGTCTTCAGGGGGGCGAGAGAATTTAGAATATTTGTGAAGCAGGCATTGTAGTGAGCGGTGAGGTCATCCAGGTTTGAAAGGGCGTCTGGGGGCGGGGAACGGTTGATAATGGAGCACATAATGGAGTTGATATTTTTGGTATTACAAAAAGAAATGAACACTCAAAATTGTCCCTAGCTGTGAGTGTAAACTGGCAACCACTTTAGGGTGTCCCCCGCCTACTGCCCGAAGACAGCTGGGAGAGGCTCCAGCACCCCCCGCGACCCGAGTGAGGATCAAGCGTCTCGGAAGATGAATGAATGAATGAAAAGAAATGAGGCGGCAGGTTTTGATTGTAAAGGGACGGAGTACGGTGTTACAAGTGAGGAGGAAATGATCGGTTTCAGGCAGAACAGCTTGGAGGGGGAGAGACCAGAGCAACAAACCAAGTCCAATGTGTGGCCTTTGATGTGGGTGGGGAAATCAATTAAACAGTGTATTGCGAGGCTCTCCAGGTAGGATGTGAAGTCAAGTCAAGTCAAGAGTATTTATAGAGCACTTTCAAACAGCCATCGCTGCATACAAAGTGCTGTACATGGAGCGATTTAACATATACAATAAACAGTAAGACGAATCAGTAATAAGTAATAAGTAATAAGGCGGTAGAAAGCACCAAGCAGTAAAACCAATAGCAAATCTAAGTCATGCTGAGTCAAACGCCAAAGAATACAAGTGAGTTTTGAGGAGGGCTTTAAAGATGGGCAGCGAGGAGGCTTGCCGAATGTTCAGTGGGAGGTCATTCCAGAGAGATGGACCAGCAACAGAAAAGGCTCGATCCCCTCTGAGCCTCAGTTTAGTTCTTGGTACGTCTAGCAAAGACTGGTCCACAGACCTGAGGCGCCGGGCAGGGGTGTAGGGGCGTATGAGCTCAGAGAGGTAAGGTGGCGTGAGATTATTCAGAGATTTGAAAACAAAGAGGAGGATCTTAAAAATAATTCTAAAATGAATGGGGAGCCAGTGAAGGGATGCCAAAGTAGGAGTTATATGCTCCCTCTTACGAGTACCAGTCAAGAGGCGAGCAGCGGCATTCTGTACCAGCTGAAGGCGCTTGATGGAGGACTGGCTGACTCCAAAGTACAGGGCGTTGCAGTAATCGAGCCGGGATGTGACAAAGGCATGAATTACTGTCTCAAAGTGTTCATGTGAGAGGAAAGGTTTTATTTTGGCCAACTGTCTAAGGTGAAAGAAGCTGGATTTAACAACGGCACCAATTTGCCGATCGAGTTTGAAATCACTGTCCAGTTTAAGTCCCAAGTTTGAGACCGTTGATTTCAGATAAGGAGATAGGGGGCCCAAGTCTACAGGATGGAATGTACAAGGTCCACTGGGGCCAAACAATATCACCTAAGTCTCTGAGTGGCAGGTCGGGGTTGTCCATGTGAATATTGAAATCTCCCAGCAAAATTACATTTTGCGAGACAGCGGATAAGTGTCTGATTAAGCTGGAAAATTCATTGATAAAATCGCTATGTGGCTTCAGGGGGCGATAAACTGTGGCAATGATGGTTGGCGAGGGTCCAGGGAGTTTAAACACCAGGCATTCAAAAGAGCTTGATGCAGGGACGCGGAGACAGGCAAGACTTTCCACTTCTCGCGGTGGATTACCGCGAGGGCTCCTCCACGGCCGTTGCCACGGGGACGGCAGAGCAGCGAAGTTGTTTGTTTGTTGCCAGGTTTCTGTTAAAACGAGGAAGTCAAGTTTGCGTTCGGCGAGGACGTCTTGAACGAGGTGTCCCTTGTTCGTGAGTGAGCGGATGTTCAGAAGTCCAAAGTTGACGGCGGAGGTGTCATGTTTGATGGCAGCAGTCCTGTTATCCGACCTAGCCAGGCGGGCTACTGCATTGTAGTTGGTGTTGCGGCCACAGTTTCTCAGAGGACGTCGAGAAGTGGACCAGGTCGAGTTGATATAGCCAGGGTTTTTATGGTTAACATGTCTACACGACCCGCGGTGAATGTAGCGACGTCGAGGCAGGCGAGCGATATCAGGATGATGGTGCAGCTTCGGCGGTGGAGGCTCCGGTGCAATCCTCCGGATCCGGAGAAGATCCGAGACAGAATAGTGGAGCAGTCCTGTCACTGGATGATGGCAGAACGTCAGGAGTATCAGAAATAACCCAAAGGCGGCGAAGTTGTGGCGCCCCATGACGAGGGAGAAAGGTCTGTGCGGTGACAGTCAGTAAGTTAAGCTACCGGCGTTAGTCCGTGAACTAAGCTACGAATTGGGGCTTGACTGGTCGGGTGAAGCTATGATTTGCTACATCAATCAAAGTCCAAACGTCCAAAACAGAGGGGCAAAAGAAAAATCAGAAGGAATATCTGAGCTTTGAAAAGTTTGGAAAAGTTTGGAGTGAGAAGCGGCGACCTCTCACCCCCATACTACATCTACATTACATTGTGTATATTTCATTTGTCCATTCAGCCCATTAATATTTACTCTTAACACTTGAGTGGACATCATGTTATCATCAAATTTATCATAATTCATGTTAAAAAAATAAATTAAATTAAAAGGAGATCAACATTATAAGAAGAATAAATGCAGCACCAAATCCGGGTATTTCATAAAGGACCATCCCCAACTCTGGGTCACCACAACTTTTCCGCCCTCGCCGCGTCCCCATTGCGGCTAGACAGACAGACAACTCCTTCAATGACCGCACCATTGATATTTCCAGCGATTTATTCACCAGCGAGTCAAGAAGGTGTAAAACTGGAACAGACAGACATAAAAACACTGATTCGTTCCAACGTAAAACGTGGTAAAACAATGTGCCCCACTGATCTGATGTGACGAACGCGTGGCTACGCTAGTGTAGCTAACACTAACGAGCTAATACGCGATTGTGCTAATCGCCGTGCATAAATGCGAACTAAACAATAGAAACGCCCCACAAATGTAAATCCACGCTGAACACACCCCACAAATTAATAATATGGCATAAATGTACATAAAATGTTTACATACAGGCTGTGCTTGGCCTACGACATGAAGTTGCAGTCCATTGTTCGGAGGTTCCCCGTGCTACCTTCAACCAGAAGTGTCTCACTCCATAACGTCCGGTGTGCCCTTCACAATAACGAATTAACTTTACAAAATAAAGCAGCTCTGTAGTTATAGAAAATAGGAAACAAATGTAACATGGCTCTTCAGGAGCCAGAACAACAACCTTTTCAAAAAACTATTTAACGCAAACATTAACCTACCCCTGAGACCCATTACTTTTCCTCAAAAGAGAAAAGTTCCCTCCCATGTCCAAAACCTATAGCCTCCTGATGCTCCACATAAGCAAAGTGTATAGCAGTGACATACCTTCCCGAAAGTGATTTCTTTATGATTTCATAGTCTAGACCAGGGATGCCCAACCTTTTTTGACCAAAGATCTACTTTTCGCTCAACCAACCTCCTGCAATCGACCTGTTACCGCACACATGCACACACTTACACACACATGCCATGATGAGCAACAGCCATAACGGCCTCAAAGATTAATGAAACACAAAGGTAACGTAGACACAAGAGTTTATGAAAAGGAAATCACTGCCTACCTTCATCAAGACCTGACACACTTTTGCGGCCTGCTAACGATCATAGCTCACGTGTACCATTTTCAAATTCTTCTCTCGTGTGTGTGTGTGTGTGTATATATATATATATACACACACAATTTTCTGGGGTTAAAATCTTGACCCCTTAGTTTCTTGTTTCTTATTTGTGGAAGTCATGTTTGAGTGAAAAGAGCAAAACATTATAAGCTGACCATCTTTCTTAAATATATCATATATGTTTATTCCTAAAGGAGAAGCTTGATGGCTTGAAAAAAGTGGTGCGGCATCACTGTTGCGATGAAAATTGTGTATTTTGACCACAAACTAACCCATTGAAATGCAGAATTGTAAATGGTTGGTGGGCGTTAATGTGGCAAAACACAGTACTATCAAATGTTATGGAATCACGGAATGAATACGAACCTGGTATCCCCGTCACACATCAACACCGTTTTAAATCTTTTTTTTTTTTTAATCATTTGAGCGGCATCCTCCTCTGGTTCTGCTCCATTAATTATGATTGTTTTTGTTTGTTTTTAGCTAACACAAACCCGAAATAGTGATTCAACATTCAATTTGAATATACAAATCATTCGATCTCTTTCCTCCATTGCTGTTTATGGGCATGCGAGTAGTCATTGCAGTGAAAACTAAGATTTTACTCCCTCAGACACGAATGTGTGTTTGAATACGGTACTCTCACATTTCCTTTTACCATATTCAAGCTGTAAAGACCAGAGTTTCCCTTTCTTACATTTAAGATATCCTTTATTTGTCCCGCAATGGGGAAATTACAATCAAAATTCAGAAAGGAAAAACGCTGGGTAGGGAGAGGGGAAAAAAAACACGCTCGAACTATCCTCATCCGAGGATAATTTAAGTCCAGGATAAAAAAAGACCCTAGCACATGAATAAGCATATGACAGTTACAACAAGTCACAAGACATGTGGGGTGGGGGGGGGCTAACCGAAAAATGACCAGCTGTGCTATCATGTATAGTTGTTTGTTTAGTAACTTTACTGAGTAACACATTGTTATTCCTAAGTATAGTAAAAAGTAAGTAATGGGTCATATGTCCTTGTGTAGTTAGATATATGACTTAGTCTAACATTAGAATGTGTGTATGAGGGAGACACTGTGGGTGAGAAAAGTGTACTACTGCTTATTTAACTCTTGTCAATTCTTTCTCACTGCTGCCTGTAATAATAATAATAATAATAATACATTTTATTTGTGGGCGCCTTTCTAGAAACTCAAGGACACCTTACAACAAGCAGTTAAAATCACGAGTACAATGTAGCGGTTAGGGAAGTGTTACCTTGTGTTTGTTAAAAGTGCCACTCCTTCTACACTGATTTAACCTGACTGCAGAGGTCAAGAGAGTCAATTAATCTGACAATAGTGAGATTAATCTGACAATAGTGAGATTAATTGACTGGAAAAAGTAGTCCGTTATATTATGTTACTTGCAAGCTTTGCCCTCCGTTCCTGCCCCCGGCGGAGCAAGTAAGTGCTGTGGTCGCCTTATGTTCTTGTTGCACAGGCGTTGCAGCAGTATCATCTCGTATTGGCAAATGAGACATTTTTCCTTGTTTTATCCTGTTCCTCTCAGTTAACACTCAAACTGTCATGTTTAAATTCAATTTCAAAGTAAATCTTAGTTTAAATTATAAACACATTTATTTTCTGAAATTTAAATGTCACATTTGTTTCATTGAACTGTCTTAAATAGTGCTGGTGGTTGACTGCTTAGCGTTTCGGCCCCACGGTGCAGAGGTGCAGGGTTCAAATCAGGCTCCAGCCTTCCTGTGTGGAGTTTGCATCTCCATGCCTGTGTAGGTTTTATCCGGATACTCCGGTTTCCTCCCACATTCAAAAAACATGCATGGCAGCTGAATGGAGCACACTAAATGTCCCTAGTGTGGGACGAATAAAGGATATCTTATCTTAAATTTGATCTCGGTGTGAGTGTGAGCGTGGATGGTTGTTCGTCTATGTGTCCTGCGATTTTTTGGCCCAATGTGGAACACAGTGCCATCTAGATGTGTCAAAACATACAACAACTGATTTATGAAGCAAATTTGAAGCTTTGTTTTCCCATCACTATTCCACACAATGACTGCTTACCTTTTCTCACTTTATTTTGAAGTGACATTGAACTGTCCTCTATCAAATGAGAAATGCGTAGTGCCTTTGCTGCTGAATAAAATCATCAAATGTAAACAGAAGCAGAGTAGCCCACATATTTGTGCACAAACATAGATAACAGTCTAAATAAAAGGCAAAAAAAAAAATTGTGTCTCCGGCAGAAATTGATTTGTGTGTGTGTGTGTGTGTGTGTGTGTGTGCGCGCGTGTGTGTATATATATATACTGTATATATATATATATATATACACTAGCTGGTTCGCCGCCCTCTGGGCGGCTCATCAGCTAGTTCCTGCGGAAGACTGGTAAGGTGGGCCTTCGGCCCACAAAAGTGTTGCTGCTTGTTTCAACTTTTTGTTCATCTTCATTGCTTATCGCGAAAATAAAGAGATGTTTAGCTCTACTAAATAACTAACAATTTCATTGCAATGCATGTGGGTAGACAACATTATTTCGCTAAGATGCCCGCGCGATCGTAGTGAGCCACTGTCTGAGCGGCGCAGTGGCGGCGCACAGTGGCGGCGCGCAGCAGCGCGGTGGAGTAGGTACGTTTTGAAAAGGGACAGACGGAAGGACAGACCGCGTGCGGGACGACGCGCAATATATATATATATATATATTAAAAAAATGAAAAATCCTCATCTCACCCCTCGGGTGGTGTCCGTCCCTCATTCAGCTCGGGTCCTCTACCAGAGGC
This sequence comes from Hippocampus zosterae, assembly GCF_025434085.1. Taxonomy (NCBI): domain Eukaryota; kingdom Metazoa; phylum Chordata; class Actinopteri; order Syngnathiformes; family Syngnathidae; genus Hippocampus; species Hippocampus zosterae. Next base: position 24,262,550 of record NC_067455.1, on the reverse strand, counting down.
CAGGAAGCTTGAGGGTTCTGCGCAGTATCCTTGCTGTTCCCAGCACTGCACATTTCTGGACTGAGATGTCCGATGTTGTTCCCGGGATTTGTTGCAGCCACTCATCTAGTTTGGGGGTTACTGCCCCGAGTGCTCCGACCACCACAGGCACGACTGTCACCTTTACCTTCCAGGCTCTCTCCAGCTCCTCTCTGAGCCCTTGGTATTTCTCGAGTTTCTCATGTTTCTTCTTCCTGATGTTTCCATCACTTGGGACCGCTACATCCACTACAACGGCTTTCCTCTGCCCTTTATCTATGATCACGATATCTGGTTGGTTCGCCATTACCATCCTGTCAGTCTGGATCTGGAAGTCCCACAGGATCTTCGCTCTGTCATTCTCCACCACCTTCGGAGGTGTTTCCCATTTTGACCTTGGGGTTTCCAGTCCATACTCCGCACAGATGTTTCGGTAGACTATGCCAGCCACCTGGTTATGGCGTTCCTTGTAGGCTTTCCCTGCCAGCATCTTACACCCTGCAGTTATGTGTTGGATCGTCTCAGGTGCCTCTTTGCACAACCTACACCTTGGGTCTTGTCTGGTGTGGTATATCTGGGCCTCGGTGGCTCTGGTGCTCAAGGCCTGCTCCTGAGCAGCCAGGATGAGTGCCTCTGTGCTGTCCTTCAGGCCAGCCCTCTCGAGCCACTTATAGGACTTCTTGAGATCAGCCACTTCAGTTATGGTCCGGTGGTACATCCCGTGTAGGGGCTTGTCCTCCCATGATGGTCCCTCTTCCAGCGCCTCATCCTCTGTTCCCCATTGTCTGAGACATTCTCTGAGTACGTCATCCGTTGGAACCTTCTCCTTGATGTATTCATGGAGCTTGGATGTTTCATCCTGGACAGTGGCTCTCACACTCACTAGTCCCCGGCCTCCTTCCTTTCGGCTTGCGTACAGTCTCAGGGTGCTGGATTTGGGATGGAACCCTCCATGCATGGTTAGGAGCTTTCGGGTCTTAACGTCCGTGGTCTGAATCTCTTCCTTTGGCCACCTTATTATTCCTGCAGGGTATCTGATCACTGGCAGGGCATAGCTGTTTATTGCCCGGGTCTTATTCTTGCCATTGAGCTGGCTTCTTAGGACTTGCCTCACTCGCTGGAGGTATTTGGCCGTAGCCGCTTTCCTTGTTGCGAGTTCGAGGTTGCCATTGGCTTGTGGTATACCAAGGTACTTGTAGCTGTCCTCAATGTCTGCTATTGTTCCTTCAGGGAGTGAGACCCCTTCAGTGCGGACTACCTTTCCTCTCTTAGTCACCATCCGACTACATTTCTCAAGCCCGAATGACATCCCAATGTCGCTGCTGTAGATCCTGGTTGTGTGGATCAGGGAATCTATGTCCCTTTCGCTCTTAGCATACAGTTTTATGTCATCCATGTAGAGGAGGTGACTGATTGTAGCTCCATTTCTGAGGCGGTATCCATAGCCTGTCTTGGTGATTACTTGGCTTAGGGGGTTCAGTCCTATGCAGAACAGCAGTGGGGAGAGTGCATCACCTTGGTATATGCCACATTTGATGGACACTTGGGTAAGTGGCTTGCCATTGGCTTCAAGTGTGGTTTTCCACATCCTCATCGAGTTCGCAACGAAGGCTCTTAGGGTCCTGTTCACCTTATACAACTCCAAGCATTCAGTGATCCATGTATGTGGCATCGAGTCATAGGCTTTCTTGTAATCAATCCAAGCTGTGCACAGGTTGGTACGTCGGGACCTGCAGTCTTGTGCGACTGTTCTGTCAACCAGGAGCTGATGTTTGGCTCCTCTGGTATCTCTACCAATGCCCTTCTGCGCTTCGTTCATGTATTGATCCATGTGTCCACTTATCTTAGCCGCAATGATGCCTGACATGAGCTTCCATGTAGTGGAGAGACAGGTTATTGGCCGATAGTTGGATGGGGCTGCACCATTCGAGGGATCCTTCATGATCAGGATCGTTCGCCCTTCGGTTAGCCATTCTGGGTGAGTCCCATCCCTCAGCAGCTGGTTCATTTGCACTGCTAGGCGCTCATGGAGTGCTGTGAGTTTCTTTAGCCAGTAGGTGTGGACCATGTCCGGGCCTGGTGCTGTCCAGTTCTTCATATCTGAGACTCTGTCTTGGTGGGTCAGCTCTGTTGTTAGGACCCTGCCACTGAGCGTACACTTTCGCAGGTTGTGTTGCAAACAGCCTGTTTATTCGTCTGGCCTCATTCTCTTTCGTGTATCGCTTTAGACGGCTGGACAAGGCTTGGAGCCTTTGTTTGGCAGTTTCGAGTGCCATATATAGACACACACATAAATATGTATGTCAACTTTAGTGTGTAAATAAACACATTTTACAAATTACCTGTACAATTAACACACACATGGTATTTGGAAAGCCCTGTGCTAGGGGAATTTCAATTTGGGTTGCAAATCAACAGGTCGGCACATGAATAAGCCTCTAGAAATACATTGCACTGCACTGCAGCCAATATATACAATGTTTAAAATTAAAGCTGCTATGGTGGATCCATGGGATTTGGGCTGTGAAGCACCATGAACTCTTTCCTGCTTCGAGAAGGGAACGCGCTTGGTCGGCTGCTGGTCAGTAGTTTGAACCGAGCTAAGTTGCTCAAGGGCACTCCCAGACCCTTTTGAGAGTCAAGAGCTGAGTGTATGCCTGTCTTGTCACTTGGAGTGACTCCAAGTCACTCTGTAGACATGGGACACGTTTTATTCAGCACTAAAATATGTGGGGAATGGGGAACAGTTATAATAATTAATTCCCTAAAGAGACACACACCTGAATAGATAGATAAACAGATGGAGTTTATATATTTAATTAATTTAATGTGAAACTTTTTTTGTGTGCATTTTGTAAAGTTTTAAGGCACACCGGCCTCATAAATGTCTTATAAAGGAGTGTTTTCCAAACCTGAGAAATTGCTTTGAAAATGTAATTGCCGGAATGCCAAAATGTTGGGGAAATTGTTTTCAAAAGTAAGTTAATGTGAAATGTGAAAGAAATAATTCCCTGCCTTCATATACATTGACACGTTAACATTGTTAAATTGACAGTATGTTTTAAAGATAATAAAGACACTTTTAAATTTAGATTAATGACTAAATAATACAATACAACCAGGGCTAGACTTGTGCAGAGCAGCCAGAGACCTCTTTTGAATGTCTGCTCCTGAGGTCACATTGCAGTAAATGTCAAATAAATGAAAATTGATAAACAAACCTCAGAAATGATCCCACAATAACAGTGACATTACCATGGGTGTGCATACACATTGATGAAACGTGAAGTTATCATACTGTTTTTAGAATCCTGGACCATGCTCCAGCAGTCCCATGTTACTATTAAACAACCACGTTTGTTTTTGAACGTGTGTGTGTGTGTTTGTGTGTCTATGTATGACTGAGTGACTGCGTTTGTGCATAATCGTGCATGTGCGTGTTTGTGTGTGTGCGTGTGTGTGTGTGGTGTGAGTGTTTGTGTATGCGTGCTCTATGTGTGCTTGTTGACAGACAGTACAGGAATGGCAAGACAGAACAAATTCAGAGCTGGTTCGCCAGAAAAATGAGTAGGCCTGTGGCAGTGTTAAATCTCTACCAGATGCTGCAGCCTGCACGCAGCAATAAATAAAATGATTTATCTATCACACAGTCAGTACCAGGAAGATAGAACACAGAGGCATACACGACAGACATTTCCCATTATTTACACTTGTACCTGATACACATCTTAGACAGCATTTGGAACAAAACACAATATTTAGCTAGAAACAAAAAGACTTAAAAATGATAATCACATAACTTGCATGATGTTTTTTGCAATGGTTTTTGAAGCATTCGCCACAGCGAGTTGTTTAATCTGTCAGGTGGCTCCATTCTCGTCTTGAGCAGCTAAAGGTTAGGGTTCACTTGGCCAGTTCGATACATTTTTCACTATTTCCCCATGATAGACTGTATGTTTTGGGTCATTGACGAACTGAATGATTCACGATATCCAAAGGAATATGGTTACATTTTATTTTAAACTGTGGGTGAGCAAGAGCCTATTCTGGAGCTCATGTTGCTGCTGTCATCACGATCCATCAATCCATTCATCGACTTCATCTTATCCAAGGTCATGTCATGGGGCCAGTATCTTATGCTGGGAACCCCAGACTTCCCTCTGTGCAGCCCAGGGACGTGCGGTCAGGGGAGGCAGGTGAGGCAGAGCCGCACCCCTGAATGCGCATTGCATTGCATAATCATCACAAACAGGGTTTATACATGCAACTGGCACGTGCTGCTTGCCGTACATCTGCACGTCGCCAATATAACGTTTGCAGATACATTTATTTGACCTGCTTTTCCTAAGTCTGGCTAATGTTTTTAAACCATTAAAGTTTAATGTTTTTTAGTGAATATATTTAGATTTGATGATGGAAAATAAAACCGCAGTGAAAAGGCACAGGTTGCGGGAGATAGTTCTCTGCCGCAGTTAAGAGGGCGTACGTGAGCAAACGGGTACGTTGCGCTGTTTTCTGCGCAGAGGCGTCAGGCGAGTCAAGTGTGAACCTTTTTTAAATTTGCTACGTTGGACTGCCAAAATGGAAGAAAATGATTATATATCGAAGCTTAAAAACTTCTCAAAACTGGACTCTCAGTCAAAAGTGGACGTGATTAACACAGGTAGACCAACGCCGGAGCGAAAAGGTTTGCTTCAAACTACGGGACAGCCTGGACATCTTTTCAAACGGAGTGGTACAGCCGAAAAGAACGGTGATGTGGCTGTCCTTCAAAAACCCGTCTTTACTGTTTTCCCTGCCTTTTGTTCTCAACTTGTGACAATGTCTGGACTAACACGGGATATTGTGACATGAAAAGCGCAAGGATCGATTTGGCATTGAATGAACAGTGGAGTCTCAACGTTAGCATCCGCAATGCCAAGGTAAGGGAAAACCGAGAGATTGTGAAAGACCTCATTCATGCAACCTGCTTTTTCGCTAAACGGGAGTTGGCATTTCGTGGTCACGACAAGAAGGCAAGCTCTTCTAATCGTGGCGATTAGGTAGAACTATTACATGCTTTTGCTGAGAAAGATGAGAGGTTAGCTAGACATTTGGACCATCCACTGTGTTTTCTGGCTTGTCCACTAGAATACAGAACGATATAATCGAAGCTTTCGGTGATGTGATAATAAATGATCTAAAAAGGGAGATCAATGCTGCCCCATTTGTTGACATAGAGTTGGACGAGACTACGGATATCACAAACAAAGCACGGATCTCTGTTATTTTGCGCTATGTAGCCAAAAGTGAAGTGGACTGTGGTGATGGAAGCCTTTTTAGGATTTGATGACGTAAGTGATGATAGGCGAGCCCCTGCTGTAGCTGCGTATGTCTTGGAAGTGTTGGAGAAAACAGCTGTGTTAAAAAACTAGTAGCACACATATGATCCCGATCGCTCGGACAATGATACTCAAATGATGGTCACTGGATATGATCGATGGCTGTCAAAAGCATCGACATGCTTTTTAATGATGGCATATGAGGGCATTTTCAGTGAAACTGATGCACTTTTTAGAGTGCTGCAAAACAAAGTCATGGACATTGGATATTGTTGTGCGCGAACCCACGACACCATCGGAGTTGTTGAACGCATGAGACGGGACTTTAACACACTGTATGAGCGATTTGAGCAGAAATGCAGCACACTTGGCCGAAACGACAGTGGAAGAAATCATTCGGTCACAGATGAGGGAAAACAAATGTTCGACAAGATTATGGACAACATCAGTGTTCAGATGAAAGCTAGGTTTGATCATTTTGTGAGCTAGCTTTCCTCAGTTTGGTCGACTGTACAAAATTTAATGAGATGTCACAACATTTTGATGACACCAAACTGCAGAGCCTGTCAAAATCTTATAACAAAATAGATTAGTCTAAGAAAAATACAATAGAATATTGAACCCTGGAGAACCCACGGGGTCAAATTTTGGATATGAAATAACCAGTAGCCAATTGAATAAGCTACTATTTTTGGTTGATATATTTATAAATCTGACACTAAAGGAGTCGGTGCCTCACCAACCATGAACCTCACCGTACGCCACTGGTGCAGCCATTTCGCCCAGCTCTTCCATGGTGATCCTGAGGTGTCTCCACTGGCCAAAGTCTCTCCGACCAGGGGGGTCGGGCACCTAATCGGGCTCCTTTAAATACGGAGGAGCAGCGGCTCAACCTTGAGCCCCTTCCGGATAGTCGAGTTTCTCACCCTATCTTTAATCCTGCAGTCAGATCGCACACAAGTTGAGCTATTCTCAAGATGTGATTATATATAAAGTCAGTGCAGTGTGAGCCGATACAGTAGGCACCTATCCGACCATGAACACAGTTGAGGTCATGTGAGTAGGGACGAGTACATTAACTCAAGTTCGTAAATTTAGACTGGAAGAAATATTGCATGGAGAATGTACTTACTCACATACAAATTGTAAAACAGAAGACAAACAAAACAAAACAAAACAAGACTCCCTGTGCAGATAGTGTGCAGCAACAATGTAGGACCAAAATCATTGTAGTCTGTCAGTTTTGGGGGCTGTATCACACAACCAGCTTACAATGCGGCCCAAAAAAAGAGCAGACATGGAGAATGGGGAGTGAATAACTTGGTGTATCTAGTCATCTTATTTACTTGTTAAAACTGTAGAACTATGAACCAAAATGGAAATAACATTTAGCATAAGTCAAAGCTTTAGCACAACTGTGCCAAAAAGAAGTTTTTGGAACGTGGGAGCAAAACAGAATACCCAAGAAAAAGTCACACCGGCATGAGGAGAACATGCAAACTCTACACAGAAAGGCCGGGGCCCGGAATAATACCCACAGACCATTGGACTGTGCAGCCAACATGCTTAACAGTTGACCACCGTGCCCTGTAGTCAACTTTGAAAACACAGAATTTCCTCGTTTACCGGGGTAAATGGGGACCAAAACCACCCGCGATAAACGAAAATCCGTGAAGTAGCGATCAATGAACATATATACAGTATATATATTAAAAAATTGCCCCATGTGGGCCTTTGCGCTTGAGCAGAGCGCACTAACACACACACACATTTGTCTTACTGTTTATTGTGCATGTTAAATTGCTCCATGTACAGCACTTTGTATGCAGCGATGGCTGTTTGAAAGTGCTCTATAAATACTGTTGATTTGACTTGACTTGACTTTACTTGACTTCACACACACACACACACACATACAGAAACGCACACACAGACACACGCCCACATACTCACACAAAGGCCAGCGATCCCATGGCGTGAAGCAGACGCCTATTTGATTAGTCAATTAAGGTTGTTTAGACAATTAAGGATGGAGAGACCTGCTTTTGTTCTTATAAGTCTCTCTCTCTCCCACACACACACACACACACACACACACACACACACACACACACACACACACAGGCCAGCGATCCAGTATGTGCAGCAGACGTGTTTATGATTACTCAATCAAGACAATTAAGGATGAAAGAGACCTGCTTTTGTTCTTATAAGCCTCCTCTCTCTCTGTCTCTCTCTTTCTCTCAGCAAGACACATACATCACTTGCGTGCACGCACACACACGTGCCCCACGTGGACCTTCCGCGATTGAGCAGAGTGCTCACACACTAGCACGCATAGTAAACAACACCGATTTTTGCGGACTTCCAAAAAAAAAAGAATGTTTGAAAAAATCTGCGATGCACCGAAGCTGCGATAAACGCGAAATAGCAAGGGATCACTGTATTACCTTCTTCTTACCAGGGAGGCTAAAGAGTGTGATCGCACTGCAGTTTTAACGTACCCTTCCATTCCATCCATCCATCCATCCATCCATCCATCATCTACCGCTTATCCGGGGCCGGGTCGCGGGGGCAACAGCTTTAGCAGGGAAGCCCAGACTTCCCTCTCCCTAGCTACTTCTTCCAACTCTCCCCGGGGGATCCCGAGACGTTCCCAGGCCAGCTGCGTGACATAGTCTCTCCAGCGTGTCCTGGGTCTTCCTCGGGGTCTCCTCCCGGTGGGACATGCCCGGAACACCTCACCAGGGAGGCGCTCAGGAGGCATCCGAATCAGATGCCCAAGCCACCTCATCTGGCTCCTCTCGATGTGGAGGAGAAGCGGCTCGACTCTGAGACCCTCCCGGATGGCCGAGCTTCTCACCTTATCTCTAAGGGAGAGCCCGGACACCCTGCGGAGAAAACTCATTTCGGCCGCTTGTATCCGGGATCTCGTTCTTTCGGTCACGACCCATAGCTCGTGACCATAGATGAGGGTTGGGACGTAGATCAACCGGTAAATTGAGAGCTTCGCCTTTTGGCTCAGCTCCTTCTTCACCACGACAGACCGATACAACGTCCGCATCACAGCAGACGCTGCACCGATCCGCCTGTCGATCTCCCGCTCCCTCATGCCCCCACTCGTGAACAAGACCCCAAGATACTTGAACTCCTCCACTTGGGGAAAGATCTCCTCCCCGACTCGGAGGGGGCACTCCACCCTTTTACGACTGAGGACCATGGTTTCAGATTTGGAGGTGCTGATTTTCATCCCAACCGCTTCACACTCGGCTGTGAAACGCTCCAGTGAGAGTTGGAGAACCCGTTTGAAGGAGCCAACAGCACCACATCATCTGCAAAAAGCAGGGATGCAATACTGAGGCCCCCAAAACGGACCCCCTCAACGCTTCGGCTGCGCCTAGAAATTCTGTCCATAAAGGTTATGAACAGAATCGGCGACAAAGGGCAGCCTTGGCGGAGTCCCACCCCCGACTTACTGCCGGCAATGCGAACCAAACTCTGACATCGGTGGTATAGTGACCGAACAGCCCGTATCAGGGGGTTCGGTACCCCATACCCACGAAGCACCCCCAACAGAACTCCCCGAGGGACATGGTCAAACGCCTTCTCCAAGTCCGCAAAACACATGTAGACTGGTTGGGCGAATTCCCACATACCCTCGAGGACTCTGCTAAGGGTGTAGAGCTGGTCCACTGTTCCACGGCCGGGACGAAAACCACACTGCTCCTCCTCAATCTGAGGCTCGACTTCCTGACGGACCCTCCTCTCCAGCACCCCTGAATAGACCTTACCAGGGAGGCTGAGGAGTGTGATCCCTCTGTAGTTGGAACACACCCTCCGGTCCCCCCTTTTAAAAAGAGGGACTACCACCCCGGTCTGCCAATCCAGAGGCACTGTTGACCACGCGATGTTGCAGAGGCGTGTCAACCAGGACAGCCCCACAACATCCAGAGCCTTGAGGAACTCCGGGCGGATCTCATCCACCCCTGGGGCCTTCCCACCGAGGAGCTTTTTAACCACATCGGTGACTTCAACCACAGAGATAGGAGAGCCCACCTCAGAGTCCCCAGGCTCTGCTTCCTCCACAGAAGGCGTGTTGGTGGAGTTGAGGAGGTCTTCGAAGTACTCTGCCCACCGGTTCACAACGTCCCGTGTTGAAGTCAGCAGCGCCCCATCCCCACTGTACACAGTGTTAGTGGTGCACTGCTTCCCCCTCCTGAGCCGTCGGATGGTGGACTAGAATTTCCTCGAAGCCGTCTGGAAGTCGGCTTCCATGGCCTCACCGAACTCTTCCCACGCTCGGGTTTTTGCCTCGGCGACCACCAAAGCTGTGTTCCGCATGGCCAGTCGATACCCGTCAGCTGCCTCTGGGGTCCCACAGGCCATAAAGGCTCGATAGGACTCCTTCTTCAGCTTGACGGCATCCCTTACTGCTGGTGTCCACCAGCGAGTACGGGGGTTGCCGCCACGACAGGCACCAACCACCTTCCGGCCACAACTCAGATTGGCCGCCTCAACAATAGAGGCACGGAACATAGTCCACTCGGGCTCAATGTCCCCCGCCTCCCCCGGAACATGGGAAAAGCTCTGTCCGAGGTGGGAGTTGAAACTCCTTCTGACAGGGGATTCCGCCAGACGCTCCCAACAAACCCTCACGATATGTTTGGGTCTGCCAGGACGGACCGGCATCTTGCCCCACCATCGGAGCCTACTCACCACCAGGTGGTGATCAGTTGACAGCTCCGCCCCTCTCTTCACCCGAGTGTCCAGAACATGCGGCCGCAAATCCGATGATACAACTACGAAGTCGATCATCGAACTGCGGCCAAGGGTGTCCTGGTGCCAAGTGCACATATGGACACCCTTATGCTTGAACAAGGTGTTCGTTATGGACAATCCGTAATGAGCACAGAAGTCCAATAACAAAACACCACTGTTCGGGGGAGCCGTTCCTCCCAATCACACCCCTCCAGGTCTCACTGTCATTGCCCACGTGAGCATTGAAGTCCCCCAGCAGAACAAGGGAGTCTCCAGCAGGAGTACTCTCCAGTACATATGCACAAACAACAGTCAGGACCCTTCCCCCCACCCGAAGGCGGAGGGAGGCAACCCTCTCGTCTACCGGTGTGAACCCCAATGTACAGGCACTGAGCCGGGGGGGGCAATGAGTATGCCCACACCTACTCTGAGCCTTTCACCGTGAGCAACTCCAGGGTGGAAGAGAGTCCAACCCCTCTCGAGAGAACTGGTACCAGAACCCAGGCTGTGTGTGGAGGCAAGTCCGACTATATCAAGTCGGAAATTCTCTGCCTCACACACCAGCTCGGGCTCCTTCCCTGCCAGAGAGGTGACATTCCATGTCCCAAGAGCTAGCTTCTGCAGCCGAGGATCGGACCGCCAGGGTCCCCGCCTTTGGCTGCCGCCCAGCTCACATTGCACCCGACCCCTTTGGCCCCTCTCATGGGTGTTGAGCCCATGGGAAGGGGGACCCACGTTGCCTCTTCGGGCCGTGCCCGGCCGGGCCCCATGGGTGTAGGCCCGGCCACCAGGCGCTTGCCAACGAGCCCCACCTCCAGGCCTGGCTCCAGAGGGGGGCCCCGGTGACCCGCGCCCGGCCAAGGGAAACTTAGATCCATTTATTGTATTCATCATCAGGGGTCTTTGAGCCATGCTTTGTCTGACCCCTCACCTAGAACCTGTTTGCCATGGGTGACCCTGCCAGGGGCATAAAGCCCCAGACAACTTAGCTCCTAGGATCATTGGGACACACAAACCCCTCCACCACGGTAAGGTTCTTAAAAAAAAGGGAGACCATGTTAAGGAATTATTCTGCTAGAAGTAGTAGTAGAACATTGTTGAGGAATTTCATCTTGCTATGAGAACTATTGATACTAGTCTCTGTCCTGAACATATGCTGAAGTATTTAAAAGAATGTAGTGTGAAGTTTAGATCCTATTTTCACTTGGTTAATGAACAGCCCCCGAGGGGTTTTCTGCCTCCACCACCTCGTAAAAATCTCTGAAGGCCGTCAAGTGCCCTCAAAGAGGAACCCTAATCTCAAGATCTGTGACCAGCAGCTGTGGTCCATACTTTGTCATCATATCAAGATCGAACTTTGCTTGACCTTCTTTGTCTCTACTTTTTCTTGGTTAGGTTTAATGGTTATGGTGTTATTCCTCTCTGTTAGTTGTGTTTGTTCAGACACTGAAAGAAACAATGTACAATGCGGTTGAAGGTATTCCTGCTCACTGTTTTTACAATCACCTTTAGTGCCCTCGACCCCCACCACTTTTAGGGCCCCCCTCCACAGGACATGTTTACCGTCAAAAGAGGGGCTGTTATCTCAAGTGTCTGTGTTCCTGCCATCGCACCAAATGGGGAGTAGTGGTGGTCTGGTCTCACCTCACCACTCCTGGCTTCCTCCGGCCACCCCGGGTCAGATGACATGTTACTTTCTTTGTTTCGGGGATTTGCATGAGAGGCGTACCTCCCCGCCTCGCATTGTCATATTGTCTCTATATAATCTCATGAATGTGTTTCTTCGGGGCTTCCTGTTGAAATCTGAGACTCACAGGAGCCCGAATCGATTTGTGTTACGTTGTGATAAACTGAAGAAAAGACAATGTGGTGTTCGGTCTTCTTCCACCTTATAGAGAGATAAAAGAACCTGTAACCAAGGATGGCCAAGAGCAAATTGACAGCTCCCATTCCTCAACAACCACTAACCCGGGTTGCTGCTGGCATTGCAAGATATTTAATTAGTAAATATTAATATGCAAGGCTGAGTCTTGACATGATCTCTACAGTGCTTCATAGTTTGTATGTTGTGAATCATTAGAAGATCCTTTCCTTTTCCCAATTATAATCTTTTCTCGCATCAGTCCATCACAATCTCTCTACTAAATTCCAGCCTGGCCTTCCTATTCTTCTTGCTAACAAGTAGTTTGAATCTTCTGGGTTAGCCTTTTGCTGTCTTTCTTTTGCAAACAAAATACCATGTTGTGATTCCCTTTCTTCTCCCCTCTAGAGATCGTTGCTGATGTCAGTAACGATTTTTTAAGGGTCTTTTTTAGAGCTCTGATGTCTTTGTCATTGACTTGCTGTTCCCCTTAAGGTACCTACTCCAAGTCTGTCAGTGGTTTTGTCGATCTTCAGGACATTCCAAGCCATTGTCTTGGTTATGGCCAGTGTTTGTGCAATGTTTCTGATTGATTTTCCGTCTTTTCTCAGCTTCACAATTGCATTTTTAAACTCTGACTCAAATAAATAGTTTATAGCCTATAAACTGAGCGTCGACCTGCAGCTGTATATTCTTTATGAATAATCAATGTGTTAGTACACAGCTGGGCAAGATCAGTCACTTGAAAAATGGTTGGGCTCGACGAAAGCTATCTTTTTAGTCGTGTGTCAGATCATTATGTAACATGGATATAAAAGCTGAAATGTTGAACTCTTGTCTCACATTCATTTTTTGTTGTCAGTCAGACCCAAACATTTTCTCCACAGCAAAAAAAAATATATATATATATATATGGCTTGAAGGACAGCACAGAGGCACTCATCCTGGCTGCTCAGGAGCAAGCCTTGAGCACCAGAGCCATCGAGGCCCAGATATACCACACCAGACAAGACCCAAGGTGTAGGTTGTGCAAAGAGGCACCTGAGACGATCCAACACATAACTGCAGGGAGTAAGATGCTGGCAGGGAAAGCCTACATGGAACGCCATAACGAGGTGGCTGGCATAGTCTACCGAAACATCTGTGCGGAGTATGGAATGGAAACCCCAAGGTCAAAATGGGAAACACCTCCGAAGGTGGTGGAGAATGACAGAGCGAAGATCCTGTGGGACTTCCAGATCCAGACTGACAAGATGGTAATGGCGAACCAACCAGATATCGTGATCATAGATAAAGGGCAGAGGAAAGCCGTTGTAGTGGATGTAGCGGTCCCAAGTGATGGAAACATCAGGAAGAAGGAACATGAGAAACTCGAGAAATACCAAGGGCTCAGAGAGGAGCTGGAGAGAGCCTGGAAGGTAAAGGTGACAGTCGTGCCTGTAGTGGTCGGAGCACTCGGGGCAGTGACCCCCAAACTAGATGAGTGGTTGCAACAGATCCCTGGAACAACAGTGTGGAGAGCAGACAATTTTTAGACCATTTTTTCTAGGTCCCTCCCCATCACAGGGGTGAGCAGTGTGGAGCTGCTCAGTCACAATGGAAGCTGCCGAAGAGATGCGCTGCTCCATCCCGCAGTGTCAACGACCATCACTCCATTGCCGCCTGTGTGCATGGTTTGGGTAGGCACACCCAGCCACATCCTTGGCCTGTGCCCACCGCCATTCCACATCGCCACAGGACTTTGGGGGATTAGGGGGATGCAGGGTGGGGGATTGAGTGTGGGGTTGGGGCAAGAAGCTTGCGCAAAGGTTCGGATTAAGGTGAGGGTGTGGGATCACAGTCCTCACTCCCACCATCTTCACTCCTGCCAGGTGGTTTCCAGTGGCATGATGCAGGGGGCTGCCGGTAGTCCGGTCTGTTGGACTCCGCCTATGCCTGCCCCCAGGTGCCGGTTTGGGATCACTCTTTGTCTGGCCTCTACCCTTCGACCTGTTCGGCTTGGATGACCCTGCCAGGAGTGCGGGACTCCTGCCGACATAGCTCTAGGGGTCATGGAGACGCGCAAAGTGCCTCACCACGATAAGGTGGTGATCCCATCGAGGCACAAACACACACACACACACACGCACACACACACACACACACACACACACACACACACACACACACACACACACACACACACACACACACACACACACACACACACACACACACACACACACACACACACACACACACGTTATATTCAGCTCGATTCTCTTGACATGCATTAATGATGTGCATGGACAAGGATGCACAATTGGACATTAGGAAACGAGGTGACACTTGTCTAGCAACTATTCCACTGAAGTTGGGGTACATTGTCACCCAAGATCCACTGGTTAAAGGACACTTTGATTCTCTCCTCTTTCACCTCAAACTGCTTCTAACAACAAAGTGTGTGACGGAAAAGTGGTGAGGAATACACGACTGTCCGTGTTTTATGTTATGTGTTGTGTTTATTTATTTTACTTTATGTTAACTGTTTTGTTAAGCGCTTTGTTACAGCTGCCACTGTTGTGAAAGCGCTATATAAATTAGCGAGTAAGCTACTGCCCCATCATATAAAAATAATTACAAAAAAAATAAAATACCTTCGAGACCTCTGCCAAGGCCTCCATATTTACAGGTATATATATATATATATATATATATATATATATATATATATATATATATAGTATGAATTGATGGCTACAATGGAGATATGGTTGTAACTCTAAGCAGGTAAAGCATTTCTTCACAACTCTATTTCTGAATCAGCATCAGATTTTTAAGGCAGTTAGTTTGACGTCAAACCTTGTCAGTCTGATTACGTAGCAATTCAGTTCAAAGTGAGTAATATGAGATATTCGAATTACTTTTTTGATTCTCGAGAAAAAAAAACACACACACACACTCTACGATAGAACAGAACAGAGTGATTATGTCGCATGAACATTTTGTCAGCTCTGGAAGGACATTAACATCTGAATGGTAGGCACACGATGAAACCTTTTTGAAATGTGTGTATGTGTGCACGCTCATTTTTGGAAAATAAAACAAGAATGTTATGAACATGACTCCTGTGTTCCTGAAATAAAAGTTTAAACATTTTTACATTGTGCTCTTCATCTTTAGGCTGACTGGTATGAATATCCCTGCACCCATCATCAGCAACAAAAACTGGCTGCGGCTGCATTTTGTGACAGAGAGCAATCATCGCCACAAAGGCTTCAGGGCTCAGTATCAAGGTAGGGCACGCTTACTCAATTTGCACAGCATTATGGCGGGAGCTCTACTCGAAGAGGATGGTCCGTTATAAAGTAAAAAGCTATGTAATTACTATAGAAAGCCTTTTTGATTCTTAACTGCATGCCAAGCAGTTTTGTCAACAGCCCCTCTGTCGCAGGCATAACTGGTTATTTCTGCCACTGACTTCTTTGGACCTTTGTAATCTAATATTTTGGAGATAAAATCCAGCTGGAAAAATGGTCAGGCACCGCATACATGTTTCAATAGGATTTTTACATCAGATCTTAGGTTTTAAGCATAAAGCTTAACAATGATAAAGTGAATGCAACCCATCCATCCATCCATCCATCCATTTTCCACCGCTTATGCGGGGTCAGGTCGCGGGGGCAGCGGCTTTAGGAGAGAAGCCCAGACTTCGCCACTTCTTCGAGCTCTTCCTGGTGGATCCCAAGGCGTTCCCAGGCCAGCTGGGCGACATCGTCTCTCCAGCGTGTCCTGGGTCGTCCCCGGGGTCTCCTGCCAGTGGGACATGCCCAGAACACCTCACCAGGAAAGCATCCAGGAGGCATCCTAATTAGATGCCTGAGCCACCTCATCCGGCTCCTCTTGATGTGGAGGAGAAGTGGCTCTAGTCTGAGCCCCTCCCGGATGACCGAGCTTTTCACCTTATCTCTAAGGGAGAGCCCGGACACCCTGCGGAGAAAACTTATGTTGGCTGCTTGTATCCTGGATCGCGTTCTTTCGGTCACGACCCATAGCTCGTGACCATAGATGAGGGTTGGGATGTAGATGGACTGTTAAATTGAGAGCTTCGCCCTTTGGCTCAGCTCCTTCTTTTCCACGACAGACCGATACAACGTCTGCATCACAGCAGACGCTGCACCGATCCGCCTGTCGATCTCTCGCTCCCTCTTGCCCTCACTCGTGAACAAGACCCCAAGACACTTAAACTCCTCCAATTGGGGCAAGATCTCCTCCCCGACCCGGAGAGGGCACTCCACCCTTTTCCGACTGAGGACCATGGTTTCAGATTTGGAGGTGCTGATCTTCATCCCAACCGCTTCCCACTCGGATGCAAAACGCTCCAGTGAGAGCCCTGCTTGAAGGAGCCAACAGTACCACATCATCTGCAAAAAGCAGAGATGCAATACTGAGGCTACCAAAACGGACATCTCAACGCTTCGGCTGCGCCTAGAAATTCTGTCCATAAAAGTTATGAACAGAATCGGGGACAAAGGGCAGCCTTGGCGGAGTCCAAACTTCACTGGAAACGATTCCAACTTATTGCCGGCAATGCGAACCAAACTCTGACATCGGCAGTATAGGGACCGAATAGCCCGTATCAGGGGGCTCAGGAAGTCGGCTTCCATGGCCTCACCGAACTCTTCCCACGCAGGGGTTTTTGCCTCGGCGACCGCCGAAGCTGCGTTCCGCTTAGCCAGTCGATACCCGTAAGCTGCCTCTGGGGTCCCACAGGCCATAAAGGCCCGATAGGACTCCTTCTTCAGCTTGACGGCATTCCTTACTGCTGGTGTCCACCAGCGAATACGAAGGTTGCCGCCCCGACAGGCACCAACCACCTTACGGCCACAACTCAGATTGGCCGCCTCAACAATAGAGGCGCGGAACATGGTCCATTCAGACTCAATGTTCCCCGCATCCCCCAGGACATGGGAAAAGATTTTCCGGAGGTGGGAGTTGAAACTCTTTCTGACAGGGGATTCCGCCAGATGCTCCCAACAAACCCTCACAATACGTTTGGGTCTGCCAGAACGGACCGGCATCTTCCCCCACCATTGGAGCCTACTCACCACTAGGTGGTGATCAGTTGACAGGTCCGACTCTTTTTTCACCCGAGTGTCCAAAATATGTGGCAGCAAATCCGATGATACAACCACAAAGTCAATCATCGAACTGCGGCCTAGGGTGTCCTGGTGCCAAGTGCACATATGGACACCCTTATGTTTGAACAAGGTGTTCGTTATGGACAATCCTTGACGAGCACAAAAGTCCAACAACAAAACACCAATCGAGTTCTGATCGGGGGAGGGGCGTTCCTCCCAATCACGCCCTTCCAGGTCTCACTGTCATTGCCCAAGTGAGCATTGAAGTCCCCAAGCATAACAAGGGAGTCCCCAGCAGGAATACTCTCCAGCACACCCTCCAAGGACTCCAAAAAGGGTGGGTATTCTGAGCTGCTGTTTAGTGCATATGCACTAACAACGGTCAGGACCCGTCCTCCCACCCGAAGGCGGAGGAAGGCAACCCTCTCGTCTACCGGTCTGAACCCCAATGTACAGGTACTGAGCCGGGGGGCAATGATTATGCCCACACCTGCTCTGCGCCTCTCACCGTGAGCAACGCCAGAGTGGAAGAGAGTCCAACCCCTCTCGAGAAAACTGGTACCAGAACCCAGGCTGTGTGTGGAGGCAAGTCCGATTATATCCAGTCGGAACTTCTCTACCTCGCACACCAGCTCGGGTTCTTTCCCTGCAAGAGAGGTGACATTCCACGTCCCAAGAGCTAGCTTCTGCAGCCGAGGATCGGACCGCCAGGGTCCCCGCCTTTGGCTGCTGCCCAGCTCACATTGCACCCGACCCCTTTGTCCCCTCCCATGGGTGGTGAGCCCATGAGAAGGGGGACCAACGTTCCCACTTCAGGCTGAGCCCCATGGGTGTAGGCCCAGCCACCCGGCGCTCGCCAACGAGCCCCAGCTCCAGGCCTGGCTCCAGAGGGGGGGCCCCGGTGACCCACATCTGGGCGAGGGAAACTGAGTTCCATTTATTGTAATCGTCATCAGGGGTCTTTGAGCCATGCTGTGTTTGGTCCCTCAACAAGAACCTTTTTGACATGGGTGACCCTGCCAGGGGCATAAAGACCTAGACAACTTAGCTCCTAGGATCATTGGGACACACAAACCCCTCCACCAGGTGACGGCTCACGGAGGGGGTGAATGCAACCATGTGATATAAATATGCCATCTGTCAATTTAAGTTCATCAATGGATTATGCACACAGCATTTCCGCATTTGGGGTGAAGGAGTGTTGTACCTTCCGGTCACTTGGATAACAACTAGTCATAACGATAATGGGTGTCGTTGTCGACTCTGAGCTCACTTTTATTCTGCTTATCAAACATTTAATAAGAGGAGTGTTTCATTAATTGAACTCTCAGGTCACTAACTGAATTGATTACTGTAAAGGCTTTCTAGTCTTTCTAAAAAATGCATGCTATGTTTACAGTTACTACAGAATCGTGTAGCATCTGTTCTGTGGGAGCAGATTTATTTTAAGTTTCTATGACGGGTCTTTAAAAATGTCCTAATGTTCTATGGCAGGGGTGGGTAATTAATTTTGTAATGGGGTCACATGAAAAACTGGAAACCTTGCCGAGGGTCACCTTGCGTGGTGGACCCCAAAAAGCAGGCAGGAGGGAGGAGCAGGGTGTACTTTAAGTGTATTGATAAAACAGAGAAACGAAATCCAGAACAAAGTCCAAAAAACAGAAAGAATCCTAAGTATCAAACATAACCCAGGCTGTCGCTAAAACTAACAGTCAACAAAACATGATCGAGAACATGACAGCTCCAGCAAACAGACATGACAGCAACAAAGAAACAATGACCCAACACTGAGTGGTTGTGCCAAGTCCTTTTAAAGCAATAATTAGATAACGACCAACAGGTGTGCAGCTGCAGGGAGAGCCCTGCAGTGCCACCTGTTGGTCACAAAAAGAATCACGACACCGAGGGCCAGGCCAACGTACAACTTCGTCTATATTATTTTGAATATATTGAGAAGAAGCTTTTGTCCGGTTTCAATAAATTTGTACTTGTGTCGACATGTATTATTTATAATATGGGTATAACCTTATATAAATTATAAATGTTAAACTGGCATTGAAATGACCTCTTTACATTAATTGTTAGGGTTTGGATGTGACCCCAATAGAGCACCCTGGCTGAGGAGGCTGCCTGGCTGGCCCCTCCCTAACATTAATATAATTAATTTTGGGCACCAACCGCCAACTCATATTGGCAGTTCCAAGTCAAGACTCCCAAATATGAGGGAATTATGAGATTATAGAAAATGATTTATCATGATACACTCATGACTTATAATAACCTTTCTCCATTGTGCAGGAATAAAGAATGTTCCTCGCATTAGGACCCCTCTTGTCATTTTAGCTACGTAGTCTCTTTTCTGGGGAGCAAAAAGTTATCACAGGGGTCGGAAAATGCACTCAATGTAGTGAAAATGTTACTAAGTTGCCAACACTCCAAAGAAGTCTTGCTCTTGCTTGATAGTTCCTGTGGACTAGTATCCACAAATGTGAACATAAAATTAAAGCACAATTTAAAAAAAAAAAAAAAACACCAGATACTGTGTTTTATGTTTTACTTTGACTTCATGGTCACTGTGAGGTGCCAGTCAGAGACTGAGGGCAGGGCTGATGTGGTCCCTGGGCTGTACTTAACCTAGGTTTGATCTCGTGCAAGGATGTGCAATTCTGGTCAAGGATAAGCACTACAAATGGCTCAGGTGTGTTGGAGAAGGGAAACATTTAAAGTGTGCATGATGGGGGTCGTCAAGGACTGGAGTTGCTCACCCCTGTTCTAGAGCAGTGGTCCTCAACTAGAAATGCTGTCGGTCCACTTTTTTTTTTTTTAAAAAGACCAAGGTCCGGTCCCATGCACGACGGTCATGGGGATCAGGGCAATATGCCCATTTAGTATGGTCAAGCTAAGCTTATACAAATCAACACTCCTCACAACCAACCAATAATGGGGTGCATGAAAATAACAATTATTCACTTTGCCAGTACACAGCAAATAATGAGGGGTATTGTGTTGAGGCACAGGAACTCTTTTATTTTGTTAAGTTGTCCCTGCTTAATAATAGAAATAGCCCTTTTAGGGAAATAAGACATTTTTATTTTAACTTTGTTAAACAGTAGTTGTAATTTTCCCATTAATTTAACAAAAACAAAACAAAATACTAATTTTACCAAAATAAATACTAAACATAAAAACAAAAATATCCTTTTCATTTGTACAATTCACCTAGTCACATCCCTTCTGAAATCACTTAAAAAAATATATCAGGAGTTAAGAACCATTTTAAATACTGACACAAGGGAGCACAGGAATGTGCAGTGCTTTTCTTCCACTATAGGTGAATGCAATGTCTGAGGCATGCAAATATTATTTGACGACGCCATTGGGATGTTCATTTACCATGTTGCGGTGTTCTGCTATTAAACAGCTGCAAAGTAGACGGCAGCAGAACTGCACACAATCGAAACCTCCCGCGATTCATTTTGTCTAATTTTCTGTGTGCGGCTCTCCTAGGCTGAAGCTGTGAGCACAATGTGGCGTCGCGAATGCGTCGGTTTCCTGACACAATCATGCATTTTGAATGTGTGCTGACCCTTATGTATGAACACACCTTAAGTTCAGAGGAGCCAATCAGCGCATCGTATATGCTTACGCTGATGTATGGACACACCTTAAGTTCAGAGGAACCAATCAGCGCATCGTTAATGCTAACATGCCCTGCTCAGGCAGGGTCTCGAGTGAGTCAAATATTATACACACAAAGTCGCGCTGCCGCGGTCCTCTGCATTACATCTGTTAGTGCACGCAAAGAATACAACGGATAATTTTAACAAGCGATCGTGGTAATGTGCAGATTATAGTCCACAAATATAAAATGTATAACGTAAAAATCAATTTATAAATTTTATACAATTTGCCGAGGGTCCGGACAGAGGAGGTGCGGACCGAGGAGGTCGGCGGTCCGGACAGAGGAGGTCGGCGGTCCGGTCGTGGATCGCGGTCCGCCAGTTGAGGAAGAGGGTTCTAGAGCCTCCTGATCATTCAGAACTGCTTTTACGCCCTCGTGTATAGAACGGCCTGCTGGAGAAACTCAGCGCAGCAGTGGTTTTGGCCTGGGAACCCTCCCATCTATGCCAATTTTGGCCAGTGTCTTTCTTATGCCATAGTCATGAAAACTGACTTGAACTGGGGCAGGTGAGGCCTGGAGTTCTTTGGGTGTTGTTCTAGGTTCTATTGCGATTTCCTAGTTGAGTTGTTGTCAGACTCTTGGAGTAATTTTAATTGGCTCACCACCTCTGGGAATGTGTACGACTGTTTCTCCATTTGTGGAAATGGATCTGACAGTGGTTTGCTGAAGCCACACAGTCTCAGAAATGACTTTATAACCTTTTGCAGACTAATAGATTTCGATAACTTTTTTTTCTAATTGCTTCTTGAATTTATTTGGATCGTGGCATGATGCATTTGAGATCTTGGAGCCACTTTGTCTAAACATTCTATTTCTGTGATTTCTTGATTCAACAAATATTGGTGCTCGGGTGTTGCCTGTGAAATTGTACTCAGCTTTTTCAAAACTCCTTCGTCACAGTTGCTTTGTGATTTAACAAGGGGGGATGATTACTTTTCACACAGGGGCAGGTAGTTTGGGATTTTTATTTTTTATTTTTTATGCCTTGATAAATTAAGTTGGCATTTAGACAATGCACTTTGTATTGGTTGTTTCTGTGTGATATTGAAATTTTTGATGAACTGAAACCTTTGGATATGCAAAGAACACAGAAATCAGGAAGGGAGCAAATACTATTACGGTACACAGCACTGTACCTTTTTAATTTGACCTTTTCACTAATACTTATTGATTCTACAGTGCTCATCAGGATTTCTGAACTTTTTTTTTCTACCATTCCTTTCTTTTGTGTTGCTTGTATGCTTCAAAATGGTGACAGCAGATTGCATCACCTGGCCTTTATAAAAATCATGCCACAACTGTGTTGAATTAATTATTGCAATGTAGTCCTGGGGCGCCTAATTGATTTCGTATGTAATTCATCCCTTCAATCTGCATTATTACAATGACTCTGCTAAGATGGCAAAATAATTCACTTTCTGATTTCATGATTGTGATGATGAGTTATAACATAGATTTTGAGATAGTTTTACGCTGCAGTACAGTTATTGCAACATGTTGGAATATAGAAGGGCGTTTACATTTTTGCAAATTATGCCCACCAGTAGCAATTAAGTTGTGGTGTCCATATGCTTCCTCATAGGCCTACATAATATCCAGGGAAAGACATACAAGTACTGTATCCTTGTCTTATGTGTTCTTTCTGTTGTATCATATTTTCTTATATCATTCGAAATATTCTGTAAAGCGCTGTTACAGCTTCAGCTGTTGTAAAGGCGATATATCAATAACAATATTTTGTATTGTATTGAAACAGTATTACTGTAACTTATTTTATCCAATGATTGTGTGTGTGTGTGTGTGTGTGTGTGTATGTGTGTGTGTGTGTGTGTGTGTGTCACTTTCAAATAGTGAAAAGCTCTGGAGACCTTAAATCCAGAGGGGTAAAATTGTTACCAGGCAAGGACAACATGAACAAACTGTCTTTGAGTAAGTTTTCTTGTTCAACGTTTTTCATTTGTTGGAATTTTTACTTTTTGTCAGGACTTGTTGTTCTGCATGTTTCTTTCTTTCTTGCTTGAGGAAAAAATGTGGAAATCCACATTTGATCATTCTACTTTGTATATTTAAGGTAGAAGAGATGCATTTGGCGTTGGTTCACAATCATGAAGTGTGCATTCACAACTTTGCTGCCAACTAGCTGAACTTTGAAAATGTGACAAAAAAAAAAGATGGAGCCAATTTTTCTCAAACCAGATTATTTTGATTTAGCAGCCGCACACACAGAATCGTCACACTGGTATTACCATTCTACTTGCACAGATGTTATGGAAGTGCAACGTTTGTTAATGTCAATATCTTCCTTTTCTCTGATGCTCAGTGAATGAAGGAGGAGTCAAACAGCTGTCGAATTATTGCCCTGACCCAGGAGAGCCAGAGAATGGCAGACGGATTGGCTCAGACTTCAGGTAACGCGATGCCCCTCCAGTTTAAATTAAGGAGTTCTTTCCAACTCCAACAGAGTTGTTGTTTCTTTTTTTTTAATTCTGTTGAGTCAAGAGAATAGAAATCTTAAAATGCACGATATCACAATCTATGGCTCGCAGTTCCGACCGTGTTGGATTTTTACTGTTATACAGTATGTCATATTGCAAGACATGGCGTTTTGATACACAAACACAAAAAAAAGATGATCAAGGGAAACGTTTTTGAATGACTCACAAAAGAACAATGGAGTGGCATTACATCCATCCCTGTTAAATTATTTATCGACAAAAATATAATGACTGATGTTCATGTGTAATCATTGGCGTGATGTATTTGACATTTCATCAGGAGTCACTTTCTGAGGAATTGATTGGGTTTTCAGGCCTTAATGATGTTTATCTTCTCAGCATCGGAGCAACCATTCAATTTATCTGCCATGAAGACCATGTGCTGCAGGGTTCCAAAACGATTACCTGCCAGCGTGTCGCTGAAGTCTTTGCAGCTTGGAGCGACCACAGGCCCGTCTGCAAGGGTGAGAGAGGCATCTCAAGAACAAATACAACACATTGATTTAGGCACTGCCTCTGGATATCGACTCTATACATGCAAAGGAAAGTAAATTCTTGTTAATTATGAACAAAAGCCTGTTGCTTTTCTAATTTAAAATGTCCTCTCTGTGTTTGTTCTACAATACCTGGAGCAACTTTCAGAATTTGATTAATGGTTATGTTAGTAATAGACCAACTTTGTGCTCACACTAAATTACTTTTCTGTCACTTTACTCCACAAGAGTTATTACTTTACCTCATTCACATTATTTCATCTTGCTTTTTTTTAGGGAAATGTAACATTTCTAGGCTCACTTTCGATTTTCTTTTATTTCATCTTACCTCTTACTCTGCTGCAGTGAAAACTTGTGGGTCTAATCTACTGGGACCTTCGGGAACATTCACATCTCCTAACTTCCCCATCCAATATGAGAGTAACTCCCAATGTTTGTGGATCGTCACTGCCAGTGATCCAAACAAGGTAGTACTAAGAGAGGATATCTGTTAAACCTTTTCTTGTCTTTTTATTTTCTAAACTTGGATTGATCTGATATGCATTGTTTGTTTTATTGCATCTAATGAAACCACAACAATGCAGTTGCAAATAACAGCCACATTATTCTGAACGTGGAGGCTCTCCATAAAGACACCATAACAGTGTACATACTGCAGAGGCAAGATGTGGCGATGCATTTTCATAGTTAATGTGTATGTGGTCAAATATCGCTTAAAAAGTGAAAACGGGGTCCAGCCAAATAGTCTCACGATTATCGATAACAGTGACCATTATTTGGTCAATTTAATGTTTTGTTTTGTCCCCCCCGACCCCATCTACACTATTGGTCAGTCCACAGGTGTGGGTTTTATCTTTACAGATTTTTAACCAATCTAAAGAGATTGACGGAGGTACAGTGTTGAAAATCTGTTTGAGGAAGCAATGTTCGATTTTGTCTTTCAACAAAACTGTCAAATTAATGTACATAGCAAGAGTGCATTGTATTGCAGTTGGCTATTGGCAATTCAGCAATTCAGCTCAATTGTCGGGGGTAGCACAATTTGAGATATGTAATGATTGAACTAGACCTGCTTGTCCCCAATATTAAGAGGGCAAAGCTGTTTTCCGAATGGTCATTTCTGTTCTCCTACATCAGATCAGGCCCGCAGTTGCTATTCTGTCCAGTTTTCCATAAATCCAAGGGTGTCAGCTGAGTGAGTGTGTTGTTGTTTATTAGCAGAAGAGGGCTAAGCACGTCCAATTCGCTCGGACTGGCAAGCATTGTAGCAGCATCCCTTTAGGAAAACAAACCATTGCCAGAAGGGAGTTGATCCATTTGCGTTATTATGGTCATCATTCTCGTGTTATGAATGGATACTGTGCTGAATTTTTCCGCACGGCTGGAGAGTGGACTGATAACAATGATCAAGTCGCCATCATATGTCTGTCATCAACAGAGGTGACGTACATTTTTTGACAACATTACTTTCAACTAAAATCAAGGCAGGCAAAGCTTTTATATGAAATTGTACTGAGATAATGAAGCTTTTAACATTGAAATGATTCCGCAGTGGAGCACATGTACAAGAACATGATCTCAGTTATAATAATAATTTTTTTGACCTACATTTTCCTTGCATTCAATACATATTTCATTTGTGCATTGAAATAACATGCAGAGATGCGAGTGTCAGCGTTTGTTGTACTCTGAAAGATATTTGTTTGAAGCGGCGTGTGTGTGTGCGTATGTGTGTGTTTCTATGTGCGTGCATGCATGCATGCAACATTGGCTGCACGCACTGTTTGTTAAAGGCTTATGCGATTAGCAGTCAAGATTTGATGTGATTTGACTTATGGGGTATTGCTGTTGTTGTTGCAAGATTTAGGAGGCAAGCCTTGCCTTATGTGCCGCAAAGAAGCTAGCAGAATTTGGCTTCAAAGCATTGTGAGATTGAAGATGTTGTCCCTGTCAATAGTTTTTTTTTTCTTACCAAGCCTCTCTTCGGCACAGTAGGGCTATCTCTAGATCAGGGGTGAACAGTTAATTTAGCAAATGTGCCGCATGAGAAACTGGAACATTTTGTCAAAGGTCAAGCCAACATGTTGACCTCCGCTTTATTTTCAATGAAATTAGGAAAACAATCATGCTGTCTTATTCCAACAAATTTCGACGTGTGTGTAAAGATTGTAGTCCATGTTTTTAAAATGAGGGAATCCACATTTTAAATATAATTAAAGTACATGCAGTTAATAAAATTATATCTTTACAATTAAAATTGTATTTTGTGCACCAAATCTATCGATCAACAAGTGGGAAGTGTAATCTTATTGACAGCCATGTAAAATGTTACAGTGATTACTTATAACAGACAGATTCTGGTCTTCTTCTGTCCACCATGCATAAATTCACAATCTTGCTAGGACCCTTTATCATTTTTGCCAGTCTCTTTTTGAAAAATTACTTGCTAGATGCGTCCAAAAAGTTGCAAAATACAGTAAAGATTTACAACACTGCAGCCATACCTTTTATGCGCTACCTCGTTTGTGCCAACATCCACATGCATGGACACAAAATCAAAGCACGATTTTAAAAATAAAAGCACCTGCTATTTTACACTAAACATTGACTTCCGGGTTAATGTTAGGGCCAGTCAGAGGCTGAATCTTACCCCGGGCTGTACTTTGCCCTGGTTCGCTCTTGATGCACGTATTCTGAAGGCAATATATGGAAACAATTGCTGGACTGAATTCATATAAATTAGATGGTTTGTAGACAATCGAACATTCATTCATTCATCTTCCGAGCCGCTTGATCCTCACTAGGGTCGCGGGGGGTGCTGGAGCCTATCCCAGCTGTCTTCGGGCAGTAGGCGGGGGACACCCTGAATCGGTTGGCAGCCAATCGCAGGGCACACAGAAACGAACAACTATTCGCACTCACACTCACACCTAGGGACAATTTAGAGTGTTCAATCAGCCTGCTACGCATGTTTTTGGAATGTGGGAGGAAACCGGAGCACCCGGAGGAAACCCACGCAGGCCCGGGGAGAACATGCAAACTCCACACAGGGAGGCAATCGAACATGTAAATCATTTTGAGAACATGTAAATCATTTTGAGTGCACTGCTTCTATTTTTAGGTTTAAAAGTCATTGTGCTCCCCTAATTGATGGGGTGTATGTGTTTCATGCCCCATTGAGTAGCATGAGTTCCATTGGTGTGCAGTGTGGAGATACCCACTACGTGATTATGTTTGCTCAATATAAATTGACCGGTTTATTGCATCTTCCTTCCAAGGTTTGCATCTCACCACAGATTGGAAATTAAAACTGGTTATTGGAGAAATTTAAGTTTGATGTTACTTTTCAAGGCACATAACCTCAAACTGCTCATGCGGTGCAATGCCTTTGAGTGACACTCCAATAGTGTGAATTAATAAATTAATACTGTAGAGTGATTTAAAACAAATATTAAGTCTGATGGCCTGCCCAGTGGTTATCACGTCGACCTCACAGTGTTGAGGTTGTGGGTTCGATTCCAGCTCCGGCCTTCCTGTGTGGAGTTTGCATGTCTCTTGCCTGTGTGGGTTTTCTCCGGGTACTCCGGTTTCCTCCCACATTCCAAAAACATGCATGACAGGCTGATTGAACAATGAATTGACACCTCTGTCCATGTTCCATGTTCAGCTGTACTAAATTCTTTTGATACTGTGTCCTTGGCGCTTTTGGAGGATGTAGTTCGCCAGACGAAGCCATCTGGCTCCCTTTGCGACTCTCTTCCGCCACGCTGTTGGTGCATCGGTCTTGGATATCATCAACAGCAGCCTTTCTTCTGGTGTAGTTCCCCAACAGTTTAAACATGCTGTGGTCCAACCTTTGATCAAGAAACCTGGTCTTGATCCAGATGTGCTGTCAAGTTACAGGCCCATTTCCAAACTGCCTTTCATTTCCAAAATTCTGGAATAAGTGGTGCACATGCAGTTGAAACTTTTCTTGGATGAACATAACATCTTGGAGGTCTTCCAGTCAGGTTTCAAGACGATGCATAGCACGGAGTCAGCCCTGTTACGCGTTTCTAATGACATCCTCTTGGCAAATGACTCTGGAGACCACGTGTGTCT
This sequence comes from Hippocampus zosterae, assembly GCF_025434085.1. NCBI lineage: Eukaryota > Metazoa > Chordata > Actinopteri > Syngnathiformes > Syngnathidae > Hippocampus > Hippocampus zosterae. The sequence goes on along the minus strand of NC_067455.1, from coordinate 24,234,700 downwards.
GGTTTTATTGGACTTAACTGCAGCATTTGATACAGTGGATCACAGTATTCTGCTGACTCGTTTGCAGCACTTGGTGGGCATTGGCGGCGGTGCTCTTGAGTGGTTTAGGTCCTATCTAGCTGACAGGACCGTTTGTGTCAGCCTTGGCTGCTCTGAGTCACGCACTGCCCCCCGTGTCATGTGGTGTTCCACAGGGCTCAATTCTGGGGCCTCTGCTGTTCTCGCTGTATCTGCTCCCATTGGATTCCATCTTAAGGAAACATGGTATTCCCTTCCACTGCTATGCAGATGACTGCCAGATCTATGTCCACCTGACCAAGAAAGACGCCTTCTCATTAAGGCCACTCCTATCCTGTCTGGAAGAAATCAAAACCTGGATGGCACAACATTTCTTGAAATTCAACGAAAAGAAGACAGAGGTGATATTGTTTGGTCCCAGTGGCCCCCCCTGTCTCCTTATCTGAAATCAACGGTCTCAAACTTGGGCCTTAAACTGGACAGTGATTTCAAACTCGATCGGCAAATTGGTGCTGTTGTTAAATCAAGTTTCTTTCACCTTAGACAGCTGGCCAAAATAAAACCTCTCCTCTCACATGAACACTTTGAGACAGTAATTCATGCCTTTGTCACATCCCAGCTGGATTATTGCAATGCTCTGTACTTTGGAGTCAGCCAGTCCTCCATTAAGTGCCTTCAGCTGGTCCAGAATGCTTCTGCTCGCCTCTTGACCGGTACTCGTAAGAGGGAGCATATAACTCCTACTCTGGCATCCCTTCACTGGTTCCCCATTCATTTTAGAGTTACAGTGCACTCCGCTTAATAGAACACCGGTTAATAGAGTAATCCGCTTAATAGAGCAAAAGGCTCTGGAACGGATTTGCCTAATGCAATTTCCTATAAAGATACTCCGCTTAGTAGAACAGATCTCCGCTTAATAGAACAGGCCGTAAGCAATGAACATTGTAAACTAGTGGTTTTCGAAGTGTAGATATCGCGATACTGTACCACTATCGCGAGAAAACGCGGTAGTTCTAGCCGTATACAGTAACAGGTAGCACGCGTCACTCCACACATAGACACACGCACGTCACAATGGCTTCAACTTCATTCAAGAGACGAGGGCTATCACCTGCGGATAAGAAGGACATACTCAGACGATACGATTCATTGCCGGATTCTCAGAAGGTACGCCCGCGGTTTCCAGGACTTCCCTCTTATCCAGCGCATTGAGAGGGAAGTCAACCGCAAAATTACGGACTCCTGTTTCCAGACAAAAGTAACGAAATTTTTCTCGTGATTTGAGATGTTTGACTTAAGTTGATTAAAGTTGTTGTTTTGTTGTTTGCTTAAAGATATGGACGTCCACAGTCGAAATATCTCTTCTAACTCGTCAGCAGGGGTTTTTCTGCGTGCATAACTTGGTCGTCGACGTGTCTGAAGGTGTACCTAATAAAGTGTCTCCGGTTAATAGAAACTCCGCTTAGTAGAACAGAAGCGCTTCGGCCCAATGGTGTTCTATTAAGCGGAGTGCACTGTATTTTCAAGATCCTCCTCTTTGTTTTCAAATCTCTGAATTATCTCGCGCCACCTTACCTCTCTGAGCTCATCCGCCCCTACACTCCTGCCCGGGGCCTCAGGTCTGTGGACCAGTCTTTGTTAGAAGTACCAAGAACTAAACTGAGGCTCAGAGGGGATCCAGCCTTTTCTGTTGCTGGTCCCTCTCTCTGGAATGACCTCCCACTGAACATTCGGCAAGCCTCCTCGCTGCCCATCTTTAAAGCCCTCCTCAAAACTCACTTGTATTCTTTGGCGTTCGACTCAGCATGACTTAGATTTGTTCTTGATTTTACTGCTTGGTGGTTTTTACCACCTTTATTACCGATTCGTCTTACTGTTTATTGTGTATGTTAAATCGCTCCATGTACAGCACTTTGTATGCAGCGATGGCTGTTTGAAAGTGCTCTATAAATACTGTTGACTTGACTTGACTAGGTATGAGGGTGAGTGTGAGTGCGCGTGGTTGTTTTTGTGTGGCCTGCGATTGGCTGGTAAGCGGTTCGGGGAGTACCCCGCCAACTGTATGAAGACAGCTAGGATAGACTCCAGCATGCCCCACGACACTTGTGAGGATAAAGCATATCAGAAATGGATGGGTGGATTAATTCTGAAACACCAGACCAAGTATTGATACAGCTTCTGCTACGACATTTAGCCAGAAAATGCAACATAACACCATTGATAAAATCACTCAAGATATTGATCAATCTCTGAAGAGAAGCATTTGAAAGGGAAATTCAGGCAAAAACCTTATCTAAAATATGTTATATGCACTCCTACTAGAATAAACAGCATTCTTATGAATATTGCATGTGTGGATTAATTAAGCGGCTAAAGGTACACCTTGCTATCCATTTTAAGGGATTGACCATTTTGTCAATTGGTGTCGACTGAAAATGACATCAGGGCTCAGGTAATGAGCAATCATGGCTCAGCTCTTTCCTGGGGTTGATACCTGAGTGCTTCTTTTTTTTTTATGTAATGTTCAGGTGACAGCAACTGACTAAATGACTGCCCGCTGCAATGGTTAAAAACAGGTGGATTTTGATGCTTAATCTGTAATGCACAAATGCAGTGCGCCCAAAAGCATTCAATTATCTCAAAAGCCGACAGTGCATCTTATAAACCTTACATGCAGTATGGCTCAATATTCAGATTTTTTGGAAGTAGTATAGTATTTCAAATATTCTGTAAAGCGCTTCGTTACAGCTGCAGCGGTTGTGGAAGCTCAATATAAATAAAGCTGTGTTGTATTGCATTGTATTCCTTTAGCATAGCTCCATCTAAAGGATGCATAATAAAACAGCAGCCACAACTGTAGCTTCTATTATATGCGCCTTATAATGCAGTGTGCCCGAAAAAGAGGCCATTCATTGAAGGTGCGCCTTATACATTGCAGCGCCTTTTTGTGTGGACAATACGGTATACAGTGATCCCTTGCTATTTCGCGGTTCGTTTATCGCGGCTTCAGTGCATCGCTGATTTTTTTCAAACATATTCATAAAAAATGTATATATATATATAATTTTAGTATTATTATTATAGTATATTTTTATAATTTTAGTGCACACACACACATATATATATACATATATATATATATATATATATAGGTCTATACTTCCAAGAGGGAAGTATATATATATATGTGTGTGTGTGTGTTTATGTATATATATATATATATATATATATATATATATATATATATATACTGTATATTTTTTTGCCCACAAAAAGTCCGCAAACGGTCCGCGAGAAGCTGCAAAGCAACAGCGAGTCACACAGAGTAACATATACAGTACTGTATCTATATGGGGGAAAAAAAGCTTTTTAAAAAAAATATGTTTATTGGTCGCTACTTTGAAGATTTTCATTTATAGCGGGTGGTTGTGGGCCGCGAGAAAGGAGGGATTACTGTATTACTGTGTTTGTGTGGTTATTAAATACTAAAGGTGTCCTTCCTCCAGGTTATTCAGATCAACTTTGAAGAATTTGACTTGGAGATTGGATATGATTCGCTAACGATTGGCGATGGAGGGGAAGTAGGGGATTCTAAAACAATAATCCAAGTGTAAGTAATAAATTCAGGAGATTCATTTAGTTATATGTGCTCCAGTTCATTTTGTATACCAAATGCAATTGTACAACAGCCTTTATTCTTAATTAAGTGAATGTTGAATTCTTATTCAAAATCTTGATTAATTAAAGGGGAAGTCATCCCCAAATTTTCTTCACAAAAATATATTTTAGGTGGCTCCAGTATTCTCAACGTGATATTCTGATTGAAATTGCAATTGAGGAATATGAATTACACACCAAAATTCAACCGTTTCATCCATATAGTGGGTGGCCATTTTGCCACTTGCTGTCGATTGAAAATGGATTGGTCCCAAGGAATCTCGACTCACCCGTTCTCTGAGTTTGGTCATGTGACGTTTATAAACTGAGCTGTTATTAGTGTTGACCTGAGTCCTGAGCAACTGTGATACAATTTTCATCCGAAAGCAAGAGGCAAAATGGCCCCCCTCTGAGGGAGGGATTTTGCGGGTTAATTCGCCTGCGTGGGTTTTCTCCGGGTGCTCCGGTTTCCTCCCACGTTACAAAAACATGCGTGGCAGGCTGATTGAACACTCTAAATTGTCCCGAGGTGTGGGTGTGAGTTTGGGTGGTTGTTCGTCTCTGTGTGCCCTGTGATTGGCTGGCAACCGATTCAGGGTGTCCCCCGCCTACTGCCCGAAGACAGCTGGGATAGGCTCCAGCACCCCCCGCGACCCTAGTGAGGATCAAGCGGCTCGGAAGATGATGATGATGATGATTCATATTCTACAAATGTGATATTAATCAGAATGCCATGTCTAACTGACTTCCTCTTTAATGATTTATACCTATTGGATTACACCCTACTTGGCTTCCAGCATTTTACGTCACGTGAATGTAAAATATGTAAGTCTCAGTTGCCTCTGTCATTGTTTGTTTGTTTTAATGTCTGTTTTGTTTCTTTAGACTAACGGGGAGCTTTGTCCCAGACCTGATTGTGAGCATGTCTCATCAGATGTGGCTTCATCTGCAATCTGATGAAAGTGTGGGCTCAATTGGCTTCAAGATCAACTACAAAGGTATAAAGAGTTTAGTGTTGACTCCCATTGCATAGCTGTGATCAATGGCTGTGTCCATAGAGCAATCGATCCTCCTATCTGTCACACAATTTTGTCTGTCTGTCTCACACTCCCCTTTCCTGGATTTAGTGTCGGAGATATTCAACTTACGTCAAGCGTCTGTACTTGGCTTTACCATTTCCATTCCTGCTTCCCCTCCCTCTGCCCTCACCCACAGAAATTGACAAAGAGAGCTGTGGTGATCCTGGTACACCACTCTATGGCTACCAAGAGGGAAGTGGATTTTTAAATGGAGACATTCTGCGATTTGAGTGCCAGTTTGGATTTGAGCTCATTGGGGAGAGGATGATAACCTGTCAAAACAACAATCAGTGGTCTGCCAATATTCCCATCTGCATATGTGAGTTTTACATGCCTTTCATTTAATGTGAACAAATGAAGCAATTACTTGTGTTCACAATGAAGAGTTCACAATGACAGAAAGCTATTCAAATATTAATTACAATGCAGTAAAATGGCAATGTATTGCTATGTATGTAAATAGCAACGCACAGAATGTCAAAGGGCAAAGTAATTTTCCAGCAAATGGTTGCCTTGTTAAGCAGGGAAAAAATAAGGCCCACAAACACAACGCCAATGCTCGGGAGATAGGACACATCCGTTGGATTTCTCAAATGCAACCCGAATATCTACTGTGTTTCATCATACCTATTTCAATTCAATTCACTGATTGTAGTCCAAATTCTAGTTTTGTTATATTGGACCTAACTGTGTCTGTTGCGACACTCCATAACTCCTTTGCCCATCATGTTTTCCAACAATGGTTTTGTAAGGCAAGCCTCAATGTTTCTCCAATGCCTCAAGACTCAGGGGAACAGTACTTTCTACCCGAGCTCGTTACAACTCTCAGAAAATGTTCTGTTCTGATCGTGGTCTGGGAAAATGGACATTGTCATCTTGCTGTTAAAACAAATTGCCTCACCTGGGATATGTTATTTTTTATGAGTTATTCATCTTTCTCCTGCCTCTCTTATTCAGTTCCCTGTTTTTCCAACTTCACGGCTCCCACGGGGACTGTGCTGTCTCCCGACTATCCAGAAGGCTATGGGAACAACCTCCACTGTGTCTGGTTGATAATCTCAGAGCCTGGCTCCAGAATACACCTGGCATTTAATGACTTTGACCTTGAACCACCCTATGACTTCCTCACCATCAAAGATGGCGACCAATCAGGGGCCACTATTTTGGGACATTTCTCTGGAGGAGAAGTTCCTTCCCACTTGACGTCCAATAGTAACATCTTGCAGCTTGAGTTTCAAGCTGATCACTCAATGTCAGGGCGAGGGTTCAACATCACCTATAGCAGTGAGTGGCAATTTGCACAGTTTGTTCATAACAGTGATGTCATCAACATATAGTCTTACTGCCTTTTATCACTTCCAACTGGGCCGAATATTAAATTGCTCTTGTTAAAATGCAAATTAAATGTTTGCAAGTTTCTTTTATGCTCATGTTTTTCTGTATATAATATGGCAGGTTATGGCATTCAATCACATGCATTTATTCATGTAATTTGCATCCAGGCACAACATTTGAGTAAATCAGCGGAAAGCAACATACCGTCCTCAGCTTTTATTGCTCATTTATAGGTACAATAACACATTTTTCATATATTGGCAAAGACCCAAGACTCAGCAGCCATTGTCAACAGTAGGTGTAAGGAGAACAAGCCGTTTAAGGTTTCTTGCTGTCTTCTCGACAGCTACATCTATTTAGCTTATCTCTACACACTTCAAAGAGAAGCCATTTCTCATGCAAACAAGAGTGCCTGTAACCAGATCGTGCTCTCTTTCTCCTCATTACAAGCTTTCGGGCGTAATGAGTGCCCTGACCCTGGCATACCACTGAATGCCAGGCGCTTCGGGGACAGCTTCCAACTGGGCAGCTCCATTTCTGTGGTCTGTGAAGAGGGCTTCATCAAGACGCAGGGTGCTGACACCATTTCATGCAATTTAGAGGAAGGCAAGGTGATGTGGAGCGGCCTCATTCCAAAATGTGAAGGTACACAACTAGGATAGAATGATGCTTTTGTATCTACACACACAACCCACCCACCCCCTTCCACAACTATTTTTTTCCAATTATTTTACTCTTTTCCCCCCAACCAGCTCCCTGTGGGGGTCACTACTCAGGTGCATCTGGGGTCATCCTCTCCCCAGGATGGCCTGGCTACTACAAAGACTCACTGAGTTGTGAGTGGGTATTAGAAGCTGAGTCAGGACGCTCCATCAAGATCAGCTTTGACAGGTCTGTACATCAAAGTCAATGCAGTAGAACACCTGCATCATATGGGGTGCACAACTTACAGCGTGTAAGTGTGTATGTATATATTCATTCATTCATTCATTCATTCATTCATCTTCCGTACCGCTTGATCCTCACTAGGGTCGCGGGGGGGGCCTATCCCAGCTGTCTTTGGGCAGTAGGCGGGGGACACCCTGAATCGGTTGCCAGCCAATCGCAGGGCACACAGAGACGAACAACCATTCGCACTCACACTCACACCTAGGGACAATTTAGAGTGTTCAATCAGCCTGCCACGCATGTGGGAGGAAACCGGAGCACCCGGAGAAAACCCACGCAGGCCCGGGGAGAACATGCAAACTCCACACAGGGAGGCCGGAGCTGGAATCGAACCCGGTACCTCTGCACTGTGAAGCCGACGTGCTAACCACTGGACTATACATACACCCTTGTATAGATAGATAGATAGATAGATAGATAGATAGATAGATAGATAGATAGATAGAGAGATAGAGAGATAGAGAGAGAGAGAGAGAGAGAGAGAGGAGAGACAGCATTCATTATTATCATTATCAGCCTGCTGCCCGAAGACAGCTGGGATAGGCTCCAGCATCCCCCGCGACCCTAGTGAGGATCAAGCGGTTCGGAAAATGGATGGATGGATTATTATTATTGTGTCATTCATTTTTTGTTAGGATTAGTTCTTATTCCATCTATGCCTAGTGACAGGGTGTTAGAGGAATCTATGAGCAAAATTGTATCATGTTTAAAGTTTCATTTATTTGGGCACATCGAAGCGTTTGGGTGCATATCCAGCACCCCCAAATGCCTGCACACAAAGGCGCCGGCCATCTGGCCAGAGGGCTGTTGAAGTCCACAATTAGCACGTCAATACAGATGGGCGACCACAGGGGAGAAGGCGAAACTCGGTCACAAAAGGGGAATGAATAATTCGGGAACAGCGGTTGAGCAACAAAAGACGAGTTGCGTCGCACCCAGGCGACATTGGCCATCCGCAAATTCTGCAACATGTTAATTCGATGTAGACCAGACAGAAAAATGTACTGGTGGTTCAATGTTTAAAACAGGTAACCAATCACTACCGAGGAGCCGGACCGGGCGGGAAGGGAGCTCGAGTGTGATCGCGGAGCAACAACCGTCGTTCGCTCTAAGAGGTCCGCTTCCGCCGATATTGAAGACAATTTTCCTGTGTGCCGAGTCGTATCTTTAACTTTGGCGAAAAAATCTCTGACACAGGGATAGCAAATAAATACTTTTATATTGCGTGGCAAACTTCAATTTTACATTTTAATAATGTAATTTTTAAGAATTATTAATCTTACGGCAAATTGAAAAAGGGATGTTTTAAAGTGGCACTTAATAGCAAGAATGACGATGATCCCTGGTATTTACAAGACACAAAACCATTAATATACGTCAAAGTGGACCATGGACTCACTGACCTATCAAGAATGTTTTTTTTTTAATGCACAGCATAATTCTCATGTGGTTTGCACTTGTCATTTTCTCTTTTTTCTCCAATTTTTTGAAGGTTTCAAACTGAACTCAGCTATGACTTTCTGGAGGTACATGATGGGCCGAACCTGCTTTCACCTCTGATTGGCTCATTCAATGGAACCCAGGTTCCTCAGTTTATGTTTAGTACCAGCAACTTCCTATATTTGCTGTTCACTACAGACAACAGCAGATCCAACAGTGGCTTCAAAATCTTCTATGAAGGTAACAGTACTTGCATGCCATGATACCTGTACTTAGTAGTGATCACATTCAGATTCAGGACAAAATGAGTTGTACTTTCATGTATCTGACAATTGTGATTTTATTCAGAGAATTGTCTGTACCTGTAAACAATTCGTTCCATGCCCATTATACAGTAGATCTTGTGCTGATGCAAGTGTGTGTTTGTTTTGCCCCCTTGTGATCTGTCTGTCCGTCTTCTGTCTCTATCCGATAGAGAGGAAAAAGCTAGATGAATTACCTTGAGTTAAAGAATGTCTGGGCGTTTAGAATAGATCGCTCCAAATGTTTGTCACAGTGTACCTGCTCCAGTCTCGGTAGAACACTTCTCTTCTTGTGTAATGTGGAAGTGGTTGTTTTCTCTCCCCCTTTCACTACGACATGACATGGAGTGCTTGAAAGAAAAAAAATGTATGTAAGGGGAATGGTCAATTTCAAGTCTGCTTGTAATATTACACATGTGATTCATAAAACCAAGTTTGTTGTTATGTTGGTACCGTTGACTGAAATCAGACCACAAGTGTTCTTCCTTAATATGTTTCCCTCTCCTCAAGTTCCTTACTCTTTAATGGACGAGGCTAGTGCAAAACAATTAGTGTAAAATAATAGTACTTTCTTCCACTACAATTTAGATCAAATGTTGCTGGAATTCTTTGGGGGGACGTTAGCAACATCATTTGTAAAATGTTTGGTTCGAAATTATACTGTGGAATTAAACTGTAAACTTAGAACAGAAACCTTTGTCAAACCTTACAACACATATTTTTTAAATTCAAGCAGAATCGATCCATTGCATATCATACAAGAATAATCTGAACAATGAACAAGACATTCATTTCTGCCTGACATGACACTTGTCGAATCCCTAAATACTATTGAAGCAGCAGAAATGAGACCCAAACCGGGTGTGAAAAATTGGATTTAGGGTTGGGCATCGAGCTGGGACAGATTCCAGTTGACCCGAATTCAGATAAACGGTGAAGAAAAATGCATGGGTGGATTAATTTAACCATACTTCCTACTCTGTTTGAACTTTGTAGTAAAGTCAAAACACTTGGAATAACAAAAATGGTTGTGCTGAAAAACTTGACGGCTTCTTTTTAACTTCACCAAATGTTAAAACTGATACCATACGATGAAATCAAAATGCTACGAAAAGCACAAAGAGCATTACTGTATTATTTAGTACACTGAGGCCCTGAGTTATCTTCTTCTAAAACAGGGGTGTCAAGCATACGCCCCGCCCCCAAGGAGCTTCCATCAGGCCCGCGGGATAATTTAAAAGTGAAAAAAAAAGCATAAAAGACACATAATTAATATTTTAATAAGGTGCAATTCATGGAGTATCCATTGTTTTGATCAGAGTAAAAGACAACATTGTTATGATCAGAAAAGAAGACAATAGCCGCCTCATCTGTCACTGAGACAGACCCAACACAGCAGACGCCATCAGGGACATGTTAATACTTTATTCTTTACACATTTAATAACACTCTCCTTAGTTTGTAAGGTGTAGGCAGGGATTAAATACATTTTATATGCACATGTGTAAATGGCTGAAACATTCCTTTCTTTATACATCTCGTTTAATCTTTATACATCTCGTTTAATCTCAAAGTGCATGACTGTATTTGTCAACTTGTTAAAGTTGTGTGCCTTTGTACAATCAGTGGGATCAGTTGCAATACATATATGTGAATAATAAAAGTAAATTGCACATTTGTCTAAGGAAATCTAGGATGGTTCATGAAATGTTTTGTAAAAGATATGTTCATTAAATTTCAACATAATGTTCTTGTGCTTCCTGAGACCAAAACAAAGGAAAGACATATTTTGGTTAGTTATAGCAGAGTATGGTATAATTTTAATGGTCCCGCCCACTCGACATCTACCGATGCCGTATGTAGCCCACAATGTGAAATGAGTTTGACAACCCTGCTCTAAAAAGGACTGCACAGTATTTTTCAGTTTTCTTTTAAGAAAAATATCTTCAGTTTGACACAAAATATGAAATTGTTTCTAAAACTTAAGTGTTTACACAATGTTACGAAAAATGAATCAGTTAAATGCCATATTCAAGGATTTTGAGTTATAAATGTCCCCCCAAAAATGTTCTTAGAACTGTGTACTGTGAATCTCTGCTATTCAGGTAATAAGGACCAGACCAGTCTGCGAGTAGCATAAATTTGGAAATAATTAATTCCCATTTAAATGCACTGCCACTAAAAAAACAATCACAAAGCACTGACATTTTATTTGAATTTTCCATGAAATATGGAGCGACGTTAGTGAAAGAAAATCTCTGAATATGCGAACCCGCAAGTGTGGGGGTCCAATGTTTATTACTTTATAGCTAATGATGACAACTATTTGCTGTTACCCCTTTTTAGAGTGTGTCTTTTGCTCATCAGGGATGCATTTAAAAATACTCTCCAAGCAAGCACTGGCTCACTCTAACCGTTAGGAAACTGAGGGCTGTTCAAATGTGCCGTTCGATTATTCAGAGTGTACCAAAACAGAGTGCTGATGCTCGTGCTAGGCCGGGGGTGTGCAACTTGAAGCTCTTTAGCGCCGCCCTAGTGGCTCCCTGGAGCTTTTTCAAAAAATGTTTGAAAATTGAAACAGATGGGGGAGGGAAATTTATTTTTTGTTTTAATATGTTTTCGGTAGGAGGACAAACATGACATCCAACATTCTTCACGTTTTTCAATGCTGTAAAATTCAACATTTCTGTCAATAAAGATTTGCGTCACAGCCTGCGACACACGTTTCTATTAGCAGGGTGGGATGTCAGGCAGGTGGCTGTTGTTAAAAAAAAAAAACTGCGTTCCATGTACAATTCACCGATGGCACTCGCAAAGAATGGCATACTGGAAGGCCAAGAGAAACATTTCAAAATGTTATGCGTGAGCAACAATAGTTAACATGCTGCAAAAATGCGTCCCATTCCTCCGTGTCAGGTCTCAACAAAGGTAGGCAGTGATTTCCGTTTCACAAACTCGTGTCTATTTTATTTTTCCGTTTCATTTATCTTATGGGCCGTTATGGCCGTTGTTCATCATGGCATTTGTGTGTACGTGCGTGCGTGTGCGGTAACAGGTAGAGCGCACGAGGTTGATTGATTAAAAAGTAGATCTTTGGTCCAAAAAAGTTGGGCACCCCTGCTCTATAGGATGTACTGCAGGGAAAACAAAAACATTTAATCATAAATCAATTGTATTTGTTGTCAACCTAGTCATTTTTGATTTTGGCTAATATGGCTAATATAAGATATCCTTTATTCGTCCCACACTGGGGAAATTTACAGCCTCCAGCAGCAAGAATGTATGTAGAAAGCAGAAAGAGAAAAAAACATCAAACATCTTTCAATTAACCCTTAGATGCATATGTGGGTAAAAAATGACCCGGTGAGGTTTTTTTCTTGAAATATCTTCGGACTGAAAATTTATTATAATTTCATATTCCAGGTATTCCTCAAAAAAAATGTTTTTTATATAATGTCATTCACAATTTTAACTTACATTTTATACATTTTAAGAAATTTCAGTTTTTGTATTGCTACCCAAAGTTTCCATAAATGGGTCAAAAGTGACCCGTGTACATTTACTATGGAGTCCAATGGGAACCACTGATTCGAATCGACTTTGGCTGTCAGCAATACATTGACTGCGGACTGGGCAGACTATACTATCAGAAATGAACCCCTCAGGAAAATTATTTTACACTGTAAGAGCTGATACGTCTAAGTCTTATCTTCATATAAAATTGTTTGTGTGTCGTTCACGACTATGATTTATCTACAAATTGGCCTTCTGCCTGGAAACAGATCATATGGCAGTCTTTCGCTATGTATGGTACCTGTTCCTGGTCAACTGCAGACAGCAATTCATCCCCAGTGATTGTGTCACTGTCGATGAACAGCTTGTGCCATTCAGGGGAAGGTGCAAGTTTCTACAGTACATGCCAAGCAAGCTTGCCAAGTATGGCCTAAAGATCTTCTGGGTTTGTGATGCAAGCATCCCCTATGCAATAGATGGTATAGTTTACACGGGGAGACAACCAGGGGAAGACGTTCAGAAGAATCTGGGAGAAAATATTGTCCAGCAGCTGTGTGGTAGATTTAGAAACACCGGTCGCAACATCACCATGGATAACTTTTTCACCAGTGTGCCACTAGCGCAGCATCTCCTGGAGAAGGAGCTCACTATTGTGGGGACTCTATGTCAGAACAAGCCAGACATCCCTACTCTGATGAAGCTTTCCAAGTCCAGGGAGGTTTACAGCATAGAGTTTGGATTCAATGACAGCCTTACCATGGTCAGCTATGTCAGAAAGAAAGGGAAATCTGTTGTGCTCCTGAGCACGATGCATCACAACAAAGCAGTGGATGAACATAGTAAAAAGAAAAAAACAGAAGTGATCAAATTTTACAACGAGACAAATGGAGGTGTAGACACCATTGACCAGATGGTTGGCAACTACCCGTGCAAGCGACAAACACAGAGGTGGCCCATGGTGCAATGGTATAACATAATTGACATCGGTACCCTAAATGCCTACACCTTTTTCATGGCTCAGCACCCAGATTTCAAGAGTGGCATCACCAATGCACGACGGCTGTTCCTCAAAGAGCTGTCAAAGGAGCTTGTCACACCACACACGAGGTGTCGACTGGAAAGCTGCACCCAACTGCAAATCCCGATTATTGAAGCAATGAAAAGGTGCGGGGTGACAAAAGCCACCACTAAGACACAGGAAAGAAATACACAGGGCCAACCAAAGTGAAAAAGGTGTCAGATCTGCCCAAGTAACAAAGATCGCAAAGTCAGCAATAGGTGTGGGAAATGCAATGTACCTGTGTGCAATGATCACTGCCAGAAAGTTAAAACAGGCAATGCATACAGACAGACAGACAGACAGACACACACACACACAAAATGGATGTTCACATTTTTCTATTGCTGTTCTGGGTAATTTTTATTTTTCAAAAATGTTAAAAAATTTAAAATAAAGATATTTCAAACATGAAAACATTCCTGTATGGTCCTAAATATATTACAAAATTTTATACAAGTGATTATTCTTAACCAAAATGACAAAAATGTCATTAAAAAAAGCATTTATTGTATTATGGGTCATTTTTCACCCACCTATGGAAGAGTGTAGGGGCCAGTCACTCATGCATCTAAGGGTTAAATACAATATGAACACAATGGATAAATCTCAGTACTATTTACAATTTTCTTTCACATAATTTAATTATTATTATGATTGTTATTTTTTATTCATCAGCTTTAAATATAGATACATACAGCATGTGTTTCCTTCATTATAAGGCGTTTAAGTTTTCGCGTCTCCAGGCATATTGGTGTTTTTGTTTTTTCGGTCCAATATGGCTCTTTCAACATTTTGGGTTGCCGACCCCTGCTCTAGGCACTCTAAGCGAAGGGACGGTGCAACAGTGCGTCAGGCAGTACAGATGGAAATAGTTCAAGCACAATTGGTTTTGAACATAGGCTGCATTTGGAAATTAAGGGGAGCATGACCTGCCTCTCCTAACACACACACTCTCTAGAGCAGGGGTCCCCAACCTTTTTTGATCCACGGACCGGTTTATGTCAGACAATATTTTCACGGACCGGCATTTAAGGTGTGGCGGATGAATACGACAAAATAATATGGTAAGAGCTGCATGAACACTCTGGTGTTTTCGAGAGATAATAATAAACACGAGGCGCATCTAATCTGGCTGCAACACTCTGATCGCTATAGTTATGTTTCAAAATACAATACAACGCATATTCAAAGTGCATGAAAATATCAACTCACAACAATGCTGAATCAGTGCAAGCCCCGAGCTTGATTTTCTGCAACCGCAGGTCCCATCTCGGGGTAATAGGAGACAATGACACCTGAAGTGTGTGCTTTATGTTGTAATTTTGTTTTAGCCGTCATTGCTGCACAAAACCCCCGCCTCACGCAGGTAGCATGTCGGAAATAGCAACAGTGGTATTGTGGCGATCTCACAGTATTCAGCCATAACTTGAATCCAGAACACTGGCAGAGTTGTTTTCTCGAACGTACTTTTAAGGCCGTCATTTGCGATCTCCAGCAAGTTATTTTATTCATGTGACAGCATACGTAACGAACACTTTTTTGCAGTTGTTACAGTGGACACCTACTCCTGTATGGATCCTGGTATCCCAGTCAGTGGTGTGCGGCTGAGCAACGACCTGTCAATTGGCTCTACAATATCCTTCCAATGTGATCCTGGATATAGTCTGAGCTTTGAAGAACCACTGGTTTGTGAAAAGAACCACTTCTGGAGTCACCCTCTACCCACTTGTGATGGTATGTCGACACAGCTATAAAAGCAGGGGTGGGCAATTCATTTGGCCATGTGAGTAAACTAAAGTGGTTGTCACACCGTGCAAACCTCAGTTGTGTTTGCTCCCATTTGAATGTTGTATTAATTAGTAAACAAACATGTAAAACAAACGTTTAAACAGTTTAATTGAAACTACTGGGAGTAAATATACATTAAAAGCATTTCACTATTAATTTGTGGGGAAGAAGTTTGTAACTCTGCGCCTTGCTCCTACTGCCCCCACCCCAACCCCACCCCAAAACCGTACGTTGTGGATACCACCTTAATGAGGTTTGTAATAAACTGTGTCTTACCATGAGTGTATCAACTAGATATACGATGACAACATAGAGTGGCATTAGATCAAGACAATTAAATAATCAAAATAATAAAGTTCACGAATAATTGCAGTGGAGCCATTTCGTTAAACAGTTATACAGTATAATGTAGTTTGTAGTTCATCAAAATTACACTTTTTTTTGTTTTGTTTTTTGCACCAACTGACAACTTATATCAGCCATTCTTCATCTTGGGTCCTAAATAGAAAAGCATGAAGTATAATATTAGGACACTCATGTATAATGATACAGTCATGACCTATTCTTACACTTAATATATACAGTATTTAAAACTGTACATTTGTGTTCATTATTATCTGGCCAAATCTTCTTGGCCCACTACCTTCCATCACGCAGGAATTCAAAATGCTGCTAACATTAGGGCCACTGTTGTCATTTTTGATATTCTCTTTTATGGGTGGGGGCAGGAGGAATAGTAGCTAGAAAGGTTGGAAAAGTTAAGCTAAATATAGAGCCAGTTTACCCGGCGGTGAAGTGATATGCTGGTGTAGCTAAGTCTGACCATCAATCAAATAAAATCACATTATTTCTTCATATTTTTAATGTTGTAGTGAGGGCGACCCAGTAGTGGACGGGTTAGCGCATCAGCCTCACAGTGCATAGGTGCAGGGTTCGATTACTTGGAGTAAATATACATTACAGTGAAACTTCTCTTCAACGAAACTTACATGGGTGAAAATACCCCCTAGTGTGAAAAAATCTTCATGCATTAACACCATTCCCACTTTCCTGACCCCCATACAACGAAAAAAAAGCCCTGTTGCGTTATACGAAATATTTTTCTCTGCTCTTGCCTCGCGACGAGATTCACTATAACGAAGTCTAATCCAACAGCAACCTCTACTGCTTCATTTGGAAACGGCAACAGCAACCACCACACTGGTTTGCACATGCACAGTAGTACAGGAAGTATTTGTTTCAGACGCAGCAGGAACATTGCATTGCTTAAATGACGACAAAACGGACGTTTGCATACCAAGGAGTTAAAAAAAGAAAAGCTTTAACACTTGAAGACATGATAAAGGTAATAAAAATGAAAGATGGGGGAAGCAAAAAAAAGACATGATGCAAGAAATTGATGTAAGTGAAAGTAAATGGTGATGGTAAATTTCACAATTTCTTTCCATTTTTTTCTTTCTACGCTGGCTATATGAAGTGTCAAATAAGTGTATGCTCATACTTATGCACTATTGGAATAAAAATAAAGAGTACACATTCGTCTGTGTGTGTGTGTGTGTGTATGTTTACATCTGAGATCAATTTGCTACAATGAAAAACCCCGTTGTGAAGAATTTCTTGCTGGAAACATGATTTCGTTGTAGAGGAGTTTCACTGTAAAAGCGACCTTCCTGTATGGAGTTTGCATATTCTCCCCGTGCCTGTGTAGGTTTTCCCTGTGTACTTCTGTTTCCCCCCACATTCCAAAACCATGCATGAAAGGTTAATGGAACACTCTAAATAGTCCCTAGATGTGACCGTGAGTGCAAATGGTTGTTCAACTATGCCCTGCGTTTGGCTGGCAACCAGTTCAGGGTGTCCCACGCCGACTGCCCAAAGACAGCTGGGATAGGCTCTCACGGCCCTTGTGAGGATGAGTAGATTAGAAAATGAATGGATGGATTGATAAACAACTCAACAATAATAGTCCACAACACAAAAATACTAATTTGATAAATTCAATTAAAAATTAAAAAGGAGAGTTTATTTTTAGAGATCAGTGCCTCAAGTATGTATGTATGTGTGTGCGCGTGCATGTGTGTTTGTGTATGTGTGTGTGTGTGTGTGTGCTTGTGTGTATGTGTGTGTTTTCAGGGTGGCTGGTGGCTGGTGAGCCTTAGGGTTAGTTAGGTGCGCATATCATTTGTTGGAGTGAGATTTATCGCATGCCATTTGAGGTCTTATTACATCAGGCATCAGGTGTATTCGCTGTTGGTGGAAGGCTCCAAATTAAGCATATGTATACAATGCTTAATTGTATACATATGTATGCCAATAAGCATACAACTTGACCTGTGTTGTCCCACATCATCATCTCTATCTCTCTGGGTTGTTTTTACAGTCATGGGCTAATGTGGTGATTATTGTCCCTTTGTGCAAAATGTTATTTCTGTCACAGACCACTCATCTCCAGGAACATAACAAACACAATGAGTTGGTTGTATGTACTACCTCATGAATGAGACACGACAATGCAGGTGTAATGGCCTGTAAATTGCACTCATGTCCTGGAGCTTTTCCTTGTTTAGGTGTGTTTGCCAGACTGGTGCCAAACATCCTGGCCTTCTGCCTATAGACCATACAAATTGACACTTTGCCAAGTGTACTCATCCAATTTTAATGACCTTATGTAATACAGGCTCGTTAATTAAGAATTTGATTTATTTTTGTTTGGTGGATGAGGATTCTGGAGTTGTTGATGTGATGTACTTGCTGGAGGGCCCAAGGGGGGAAGGAGCGAGGACAGAAGAGGTGTGTGTGTGTGCAGCTGTGAGGCCTGAGGCATTGCCATGATCTCCCAAAATATCATCTGATGTTCATTACTTTGAAAATAAGTCTATTCACAAGAGCTGTACTGCTAATATTGAGAGAGGCTTCAAGGCATTTGATTGCAATGTCATCTTTAGGGCATCTGGGCCAAAGAAAGCACAGCTAGAACAGCAAACGTGAACACTATGCTCAATGAACGAGGACGGCAAACACAAACAAACCTGTGAAACTGCTTTCATGTATTATTTTAAACAGCACCCTTCATGTCATATAACCTTTTAGGTAAATAACACGACCACATGAAAAAAAAGGCTAGTTTGATCATTATCTAATTGAACCAGTTAACCTCTCCGCTCACAGCAGCCAATGAGAGCGCAGAATGATGTCATCAATTTACTTTCAGGAGATTAGAGGTAGTCTAGCTATTAAATGATACTGTATGTCAATAATCAACAGACATGAGAATCCTTTCATCTGCGTAAAAATACGTGTTGTGGCTTTTGTTGCCTCATCAGCAAATACTATTGGGTCGTTGCCACTGGATGATCTTCCCATACTGACTTGAGTTACCGGTAAATGGTACATTGAGCTAATCTCATTTGTGTGGTAAGACTTCAAAATCCCTTTAAAGTAATGACTGCAATGAAACAGATTGAATCCCCTAAGTATGCCTATGTTAGTTAATTGCCAGTAAATGCAATGCAATATGCCGTTTTCTCACCACATTTCATTTTTACAGTAATTCATGAAAGGTGAATACTACATAGAGGGTTGCTGAATCAATGAATGATTTATTGGCTGGGTAGCGAGAGGGTTGGTTTTGAAACAAGTTAGAAAAAAAACATTTTGTTGGCAGAATTACAGGGACTCATAAAATAGGAGGATTGGATGTGATGTGACTGAAATGCATTATTCATTAAAATTGCTCCTTTTTCTTCAGGTGAGGGATTTATTCCTTCATTTACAGTTCTCTTATTTCCCAGCAGCATTTATCATTCATTATCTTCCCTTCCTATTCAGCATCTTGTGGTGGTGATATCAAAGGGCCCGGTGGTGTGATCCTCTCGCCTGGCTACCCTGAGTTGTATCCAAACTCCCTGAACTGTACATGGACCGTGGAGGTTAGCCATGGAAAAGGTTTGTCATAAACTACACATAAATTGGTTCATTTACATGGAACTATACATACATACAGTGCTGTGAAAAAATATATGCCCCCTTCCTGATTTCTTTGCTCTTGCATATTTATCACACACTAAGTTTTCAGTTTATCAAACCAATTTTAATATCACACAGAGACAACCCAAGAAAATTTTAAATGCAGTTTCTAAATACTAATTTCCTTTCCAGAGGAAGGAAAAATCTGACATATTTGCCCCCCACGCACCACCCACCTTAAATTAACTGTGAGTAATGATAGTTTTGTAAAAGCCGAGTTTAATTGTACAGGTCACACCAAGCCTGATTACCAGCACATTTGTTGAATCAAGAAATCACATAAATAAAATATTTCAGACAAAGTGAAGTAGGCTACAAAATCTGAAAAAAACAAACAAACGCATCATCCAAAGAAATTCAAGAAGTAGAAAAAAATATTTTTGATATCTATGAGTCTGGAAAAGGTTAACTAGCCATTTCCATGACTCTGGGGCTTCAGAAAACCACTGTCAGAGCCATTGTCCGCAAATGGATAAAACTTGGAAACAATGGTAAACATTTCCTGGAGTGGTTGACCAGCCAAAATTACTCAAAGGGTGTGACGACGACTCATCCAGGAGGTCACAAAAGAACCTAGAACAATATGCAAAAAACTCCTTGCTGGCCTCAGTTCAGGGCAATGTTCACGACTCTACCATAAGAAAGACACTGGCCAAAAATAATTAATGTAAGAGTTCCCAGGTTAAAAACTACTGCTGTCCAACAACAACACAAAGGCTCTTCTCACATTTGCCAAAAGATCTTGATAATATCCTCAAGACTTTTGGGAAAACATTCTGTGGACTGATGAATCAAAAATGAAAGTTTTTGAAAAATGAGCGGCCCATTGCATCTGGCGTAACAATGGCACAGCATTTGATTAAAAACAAACAAACAAACCAACCAACCAACATTATCCTAACACATGGTGGTGGCAGTGTGATGGTCTGGGGCTGCTTCGCTAGCTCAGGACCAGGACAACTTGCTCTGAATAATGGGGCAATTAATTCTGCTGTCTACTAGCAAATCCTTGAGGACAGGGGTCGGGAACCGATGGCTCGCGAGCCATATATGGCTCTTTTGATGATTGCATTTGGCTTGCAGATAAAAAAAAAATATTCTCGCTTGTGTATTAATGCATCTATTGATCGATTTTTCACTGCTCACTTCCTCGTTCGGGATATATAAAGTTATATAAAAATTCCTCGTTTCACCCCCCCTCGGGTGGTGTCCGTCCTTCATTCAGCTCGGGTCCTCTATCAGAGGCCAGGAAGCTTGAGGGTTCTGCGCAGTATCCTTGCTGTTCCCAGTACTGCACATTTCTGGACTGAGATGTCCGATGTTGTTCCCGGGATCTGTTGCAACCACTCATCTAGTTTGGCGGTCACTGCCCCGAGTGCTCCGACCACCACAGGCACGACTGTCACCTTTACCTTCCAGGCTCTCTCCAGCTCCTCTCTGAGCCCTTGGTATTTCTCGAGTTTCTCATGTTCCTTCTTCCTGATGTTTCCATCACTTGGGACCGCTACATCCACTACAACGGCTTTCCCCTGCCCTTTATCTATGATCACGATATCTGGTTGGTTCGCCATTACCATCTTGTCAGTCTGGATCTGGAATTCCCACAGGATCTTCGCTCTGTCATTCTCCACTACCTTCGGAGGTGTTTCCCATTTTGACCTTGGGGTTTCCAGTCCATAGTCCGCACAGATGTAGACTATGCCAGCCACCTGCTTATGGCGTTCCATGTAGGCTTTCCCTGCCAGCATCTTACACCCTGCAGTTATGTGTTGGATCGTCTCAGGTGCCTCTTTGCACAACCTACACCTTGGGTCTTGTCTGGTGCGGTATATCTGGGCCACGATGGCTCTGGTGCTCAAGGCCTGCTCCTGAGCAGCCAGGATGAGTGCCTCTGTGCTGTCCTTCAGGCCAGCCCTCTCTAGCCACTGATAGGACTTCTTGAGATCAGCCACTTCAGTTATGGTCCGGTGGTACATCCCGTGTAGGGGCTTGTCCTCCCATGATGGTCCCTCTTCCAGCGCCTCATCTTCTGTTCCCCATTGTTTGAGATTCTCTGAGTACGTCATCCGTTGGAGCCTTCTCCTTGATGTATTCATGGAGCTTGGATGTTTCATCCTGGACAGTCACTAGTCCCCGGCCTCCTTCCTTTCGGCTTGCGTACAGTCTCAGGGTGCTGGATTTGGGATGGAACCCTCCATGCATGGTTAGGAGCTTTCGGGTCTTAACGTCCGTGGTCTGAATCTCTTCCTTTGGCCACCTCATTATTCCTGCAGGGTATCTGATCACTGGCAGGGCATAGCTGTTTATTGCCCGGATCTTATTCTTGCCATTGAGCTGGCTTCTTAGGACTTGCCTCACTCGCTGGAGGTATTTGGCCGTAGCCGCTTTCCTTGTTGCCAGTTCGAGGTTGCCATTGGCTTGTGGTATACCAAGGTACTTGTAGCTGTCCTCAATGTCTGCTATTGTTCCTTCAGGGAGTGAGACCCCTTCAGTGCGGACTACCTTTCCTCTCTTAGTCACCATCCGACTACATTTCTCAAGCCCGAATGACATCCCGATGTCGCTGCTGTAGATCCTGGTTGTGTGGATCAGGGAATCTATGTCCCTTTCGCTCTTAGCATACAGCTTTATGTCATCCATGTAGAGGAGGTGACTGATTGTAGCTCCATTTCTGAGGCGGTATCCATAGCCTGTCTTGGTGATTACTTGGCTTAGGGGGTTCAGTCCTATGCAGAACAGCAGTGGGGAGAGTGCATCACCTTGGTATATGCCACATTTGATGGACACTTGGGTAAGTGGCTTGCCATTGGCTTCAAGTGTGGTTTTCCACATCCTCATCAAGTTCGCAACGAAGGCTCTTAGGGTCCTGTTCACCTTATACAGCTCCAAGCATTCAGTGATCCATGTATGTGGCATCGAGTCATAGGCTTTCTTGTAATCAATCCAGGCTGTGCACAGGTTGGTACGTCGGGACCTGCAGTCTTGTGCGACTCTTCTGTCAACCAGGAGCTGATGTTTGGCTCCTCTGGCATCTCTGCCAATGCCCTTCTGTGCTTCGCTCATGTATTGATCCATGTGTCCACTTATCTTAGCCGCAATGATGCCTGACATGAGCTTCCATGTTGTGGAGAGACAGGTTATTGGCCGATAGTTGGATGGGACCGGACCCTTTGAGGGATCCTTCATGATCAGGATCGTTCGCCCTTCGGTTAGCTATCCTGAGTGAGTCCCATCCCTCAGCAGCTGGTTCATTTGTGCTGCTAGGCGCTCATGGAGTGCTGTGAGTTTCTTTAGCCAGTAGGTGTGGACCATGTCCGGGTCTGGTGCTGTCCAGTTCTTCATATCTGAGACTCTTTCCTGTATGTCTGCCACTGTTACGGTAACTGGGTTCTGTTCAGGGAGGTTGCTGTGCTCCTCTCTCAGAGTCACCAGCCATTGTGCACTGCTGTTATGTGCAACCTCCTTCTCCCATATGCCTTTCCAGCCTTTCAGTTTCCAGTCTTTGTGGGTCAGCTCTGTTGTTAGGACCCTGCCACTGAGCGTAGACTTTCGCTGGTTGTGTTGCGAACAGCCTGTTTATTCGTTTGGCCTCATTCTCTTTTGTGTACCGCTTTAGGCGGCTGGACAAGGCTTGGAGCCTTTGTTTGGCAGTTTCGAGTGCTTCAGGTATGGTCATCTGGATGTACCTCTCGGGTATCGGCCTTTTCATCACATCTCTCTGGGCCTCCATCAATTGACTCACATCTTTCCGGGCCGCCTTGATTTTAGCCTCCAACCGTCTTTTCCATGGTGGGTAACGTATCTCATGCCTTCCATGGTTGCTCTTATAGCCAAGCATCTCAAGGATCACTGATGCTGAAGCGTATATCAGCTCATTGGTTTCCGTGATCGTTACGGTAGGGATCGCCCTCAGTGCTGCATTCACACTTTCCATGAGACTTTCAGGTGGTACTTCACAGAGCCGTTGTAATCGGTTTCGAGGTTGCCCAGCTTTCATTCTCGACATGATCTCAGCTTTAAGGTCATTTGCTGCCTCACTCAGGATTTCACACATTGGGGCTGGCCTCCCAATCTCATCATCTGCATTCATTGGGGCCTGCTCCCAATCGCTGGTATGACCTCCTCCTCTGATCTGGCAGCCTGGGACCCTTCACCATGGAACCTGCGTTGTACCTCATCAATCTCAAGTTGTGACAGCAGTTGCCGTTTGTGGATATTGGAACACTGAGTTACTAGTTGTTTCGTGGTCAACCGTGACTGTGGGTTTCGAAGTAACCATTCAGCCCACATTCTCTGTAAGTAAGTAAGATATCCTTTATTCATCCCACACTGGGGGAAATTTACAGCCTCCAGCAGCAAGAATGTATGTAGAAAGAAGAAAGAGATAAAAACAACAAACATCTTTCAATTAAATGCAATATGAACACAAAATGGATAAATCGCAGTACTATGTGCTCTTCATGTAACCCCTCTGACTAGGTTTGCTTGAGTAGTAGCATTCCAACAGAGCCATGTTATCGCATCTCGCCCATTTCCGCTTTGTTCCAGTAGCCCATTTTTCATCAAGGTGCTCTGGTTCCCCAGCACCTGACGCAGAACTTGATTTTATTGTCTTTCATCATTGTATGAGGTAGGCATTAGCGTGAAGGATCTTGCCCAAGGACCCACACTGGATGGTGTTATGTGCTCATTTTTTGCCCCAAGCGGGATTCGAACCACCGTCTCCCGTATACCAAACCGTTGCCTTACCAACTGAGCTATCCAGCCGCTCTATATATATATTATATATATATATATATATATATATATATACACTAGCTGGTTCGCTGCCCTCCGGGCGGCTCATCAGCTAGTTCCTGCGGAAGGCTGGTAAGGTGGGCCTTAAAAGTGTTGTTGCTTGGTTCAACTTTTTGTTCAACTTCATTGCTTATCGCGAAAATAAAGAGATGTTTAGCTCTACTAAATAACTAACAATTTCATTGCAATGCTTGTGGGTAGACAACATTTTTTCGCTAAGATGCCCGCGCGATCGTAGTGAGCCACTGCCTGAGCGGCGCAGTGGCGGCGCAGTGGCGGCGCGCAGCGGCGCGGTGAAGTAGGTACGTTTTGAAAAGGGACAGACGGAAGGACAGACCGCGTGCGGGACGACGCGCAATATATATATATATATATATATATATATATATATATATATATATATATATATATATATATATATATATATATATATATTAGAGCTGTCAGTTTAGCGCGTTTTTATTGGCATTAATTTAAATGAATTTTAACGGGATTAAAAATGTTCTCGCGAGATTAACGTGGCCCACGTCACTAGCGGATGTTACGTTGCTCTATATATACACCAGAAACAAAACAACAAGCGCGCTGCAGAAGTCCACGCCCATATCTGTTTTACCAGCCACGGCAGCTCGAGACACTAAACACGGAAACTTAAAGAGTTTATGAATGGAAAGTTTACTTTTAAAAAGTTGCCAGATTGCTCCACTAACAAGACCAAAGTTACCTGTTCTTCTCTCTCTATATATATATCATACAGGTACACGATGTCTGCCACTCACGCGATTGTTACTTGTTTGGAACTATTTTGTGTGGAAGGTTACAGTGTTCTGAGCTTCTCTGTGTTCATATGCCAGTGACAGTGCGCTGTAGTGGTAGCGCCCTAGCGAAAATATAACGTCTCCAGTGTTGTTATCGAACCAAGTGTAGTCATCCGAAATGAGGTCCACACAAAACCGTAGAGAGGCTTACGCGCAAGAAGGACAAACACAATCAACATAGCCTGACTGTGTTAGGGGGAGTGGAACTCCCCTCTTTCATAATAGTTTGCCCCAACAGCACGGGGGAAGTGCGTGCTCTTGTTTGTACGGCCGGCAGTTTTGAATACAGGGCACATAACGAACGCTGGTGTCCGGTGTCTCATTATTCTTCAACAAACATATAGAAACAAACTCGGGAAAAACGAAGTATGCAACCATGGTTTGAATCCACTATAGGCTGAGCACTAGTTTACCTTAGATGTGCACTTTATAATTTTTATATTATACAAAATGTTATATTGCTCTGTTTTGATTTCATTAAAAAAGCCGTTAAAGCAGCTGTTGCGTGACAAAATATTTAGTTTCACTGTTGTTGATGGACAGTAATATTGTGTGAAATATTATGTGTGAATAACTGCTCCAAATGAAAAATATTCATGTAAAATTGAAAATCGAAATTGTTATTTCAGTGAATATTTGCATTTGGCACATAGAAATTGATTCATGATTCCATGTTGATGAGAGCATTAAAATGGGGAGAAATAGGACAAAAAATGTAAAAGGAAATTCAGAAATGATAAAAAATGTGTGAGTAATCACGATTAATTTTTTTGTTCATTTGAGTTAATTATGACAGTTGCATTTTTAATTAGATTAAATTTTTTAATCGTTTGACAGCTCTAATATATCTATATATATATATATAAAATGTGTGTGTGTGTGTGTGTGTGTGTATTATGAGTTTGAACGTGTCTGCAATTGTATTTACCTGTTTGATGGCAGTAACGTGCCTCATTTTCTCTTCCAAGGTGTTCAATTCACTTTCCACTCCTTCCACCTGGAGGATCACCATGACTATCTTCTGATAACAGAAAATGGTAGCTTTGTTCAGCCACTGGCTCGACTCACTGGCTCCGATAGGCCAGCTCCAGTTAACGCGGGCCTGTATGGCAACTTCAAAGCACAGCTTCGCTTCATTTCGGACTTCTCCATATCTCTTCAGGGATTCAACATCTCCTTCTCAGGTATGGGAGCGTATGAGGATTCTGTTTGCAGGAGGCAGAGGGACGGGTCATTGGTTGGAATTTAGAAAGAAGAACTTGAGTGACATTTCAAAACAGGAAGGCAAAGGATTGGAGTGCAGATTGTTAAAATTTGTTGGCTAGAGTAAGTTAATGCTAAATGGTAGTTATATGAAAAGCATAGGCTGGTTGAATAATAAGATGAAAATGCTAAGCCTCTCTACATCATGTCTAAATTAACTTGAGGACTCATCAGAGAGAAAGGGAGCAGGCTCAAAGTGTCGATCAGAGTGATATAATTAAGAGACGACAAGGTCAAGCAGGTAGAGACTGTCTGGCGGTAATGGGAATGATCATCAAAGCATGCCACGTGGGTCACTGTCTTGATGACTGAGGAGCTTGGTTGAGGTAAGAATAATAACCCCTTGTGTCCCACGTCCCTGCAAATACCAAGGAGTGGGGAACAACTAAAAGGTGGAAATGCATGAGTAAAATAGAGAGGGAGGAGAGTAGGCAGATGGTCATGTTGAGTGAGAATGGAAAAAAGAAAAAAAAATGACTGTATATTGTAAAGTAGAAGAGCAAAAGAGAGGGTCTGCATGCCGGGCATTCTGGCTAAATGTTTTCCTGCTGTTCAATGAAGCGAAGAATAACTTATGCGGTTATGAATATTCATGAAATATAGTTTCTGAGAAAGACTGTGTGTGTGCGTGTGTGTGTGTGTGTGTGAGTGTGTGTGCATGTGTGTTCTTTTTGCCTGTGTACAATGCTATTACTTGTCTTTACATGCTCTGTAAATAGCATTGGATTTCATTTTTAACCTTTCATGACCTTTGAAAATGTGCCATGTTGTCAAGGTAACATCCCACGAGTGTTAAATTTGATTTTGACGTGTTCAAAACTATAAGCCTGTATCATTTAGATTCTATATAGTATATGAGGAATGTTGCAGCAGTGTCAAAACAAATATGATATGCAAATGGCATATACCATCACATTGACTGTGGAGTCTTTTTTTTTTCATTTGTCAAACACATTCCAACTGCTAAAACACATAAAGGATGGAATTGCACTTGCTTGTTGTTCTCAAAGAGGAACAAACACTGATGAATCCGATCTTAAGCGATAAGTTTCCAAGTGGTTGTTGGTGAAACACAGTGAATGATAAAACAATAACTTTTAATTCGTTGCAAATTCATTTGAAATGTCATGACTTTCAGAGTATGACCTTGAGCCCTGTCAAGACCCCGGAACACCCCACTTTGGCTGGCATGCAGGCTCGAGGTTTGGCATTGGTGACACCCTTATGTTCCATTGCAACACTGGCTATCGGCTGCAGGGGGCAAAGGAGATTACATGCCTGGGAGGTGGCCGCCGTATGTGGAGTGCCCCTCTGCCAAGGTGTGTGGGTACGTTGCATTTCTTGTTTCCTCTCCTGTTGGTCCCATTACTGTGCCTCCATACGCGGCCCGGTAGTCCAGTGGTTAGCACGTCGGCTTCACAGTGCAGAGGTACCGGGTTCGATTCCAGCTCCGGCCTCCCTGTGTGGAGTTTGCATGTTCTCCCCGGGCCTGCGTGGGTTTTCTCCGGGTGCTCCGGTTTCCTCCCACATTCCAAAAACATGCGTGGCAGGCTGATTGAACACTCTAAATTGTCCCTAGGTGTGAGTGTGAGTGCAAATGGTTGTTCGTTTCTGTGTGCCCTGCGATTGGCTGGCAACTGATTCAGGGTGTCCCCCGCCTACTGCCCGAAGACAGCTGGGATAGGCTCCAGCACCCCCCGCGACCCTAGTGAGGATCAAGCGGCTTGGAAGATGAATGAATTCTTCCATACTTGATAGACTTGGAGATACTGTTTTGGCGAATCATTGAAATAGAATCAAGCAAAATACAGGAGGCCATAAAGACCCCTCTCATCCCCACCCTCATTCGGCTCTCAGTAATAGCTGACTCTTGAGATAGTGTGCTGACATTTCAGAGCAAAGGCACTTTGTCATTTGCTGTCTCATCACACCCTGAATAATTTTGCGTGAAGTGCGATTGCAAAGGCTGATTCCTGGCTCACCAGTTAAGTGCTGAGAGTGCAATTAACTTATACATTTTACATGTCTGTGCTGTAAACAATAGCAGAAATATCAGTGGAAGGCTTCTTCTGAAACTTCCTTGTTTAATTGGCTTCACATTTTGAAATATTCATGTTGTATTGATAATTTGCTGCTTGGTATAAAAGCAGCAACAGAGGAAAATCTTGATGCACGTCATATTGTATAACTTCCCTTCCCATTTAAGTTTTCAGTCAGAATGGGTGAGTATGCAGATTATTGATTCACTTATTTGCATCAAGCTAATTCAGCCTAATGTAAAAAGAGAAAAGATGTTCTTCCATCAGTTTAATAAAATGAAGAACATTTTTCACTGCCCAACTATGATTCATTTTGTGTTACTAAATAAAACAAATAAATTAAAAAACACACTTCACTAAACACGAGTCACCAACACTGTTTGTTGCAAATAGAAAAAAAGGAGTAAAGAGTAGAGCCCATCATACAATCAATTTTCCACAGCATTATGACGATAATCAAATGATAATGACAATAATGGTGCCAGCAGAATCTCCTCCAGATCAACCCTAGGAAAACTAAGGAGTTGGTTGTGGATTTCTGCAGGAAACAGTCCTCACCAGCACCGATGAACATCCAGGGTATGGACGTAGAGAGGGTGACCTCCTACAAGTACCTAGGTGTTCTTCTGAACAACAAACTGGACTGGTCTACAAACACGGACACCCTGATTAGGAAAGGACAGAGCCGACTCTTCCTACTCAGGAAACAGGTCTTTTGGGGTTCGGGGGTCGCTCCTTAAGACTTTCTATAACTCGGTGGTGGCCTCGGCCATTATGGCATTGTCTGCTGGTCAGGCAGCATCTCAGCATCTCAGCCCATCTCAGCCCAGGACAGAAAGAGACTGGAGCGACTGGTCAGGAAGGCCAGTTCTGTCCTGGGTTGCTCCCTTGACACCTTGGAGGAGGTGGGCAACAGAAGGATGCTAACTAAGCTAAAAGCTATGATGGCCAGTCCCTCCCACCCCTCCAGCCCGCCCTGACAGCACTTGGTAGCTCCTTCAGCCAGAGGCTGTTACACCCGCGCTGTAAGAAGGAGCGATAGTGACGCTCGTTCCTACCGACTGCTGTCAGGCTGCTGAATAAAAATAACAATAATAATAATAATAATTAAATGATGTGATATGTGTGATGTGAAAAACAATTGTAAATAGCAATAGTAAATCTCATCGTCGTCTGGGGAGCCAGTTCAAAACATCGCTCTTGTGGTCACAGATTAAACTTCTTCTACTTGTTTGTACAACCGCCAACAGTGCAGCAACTCTTCAAGCCAGGCAAGACATTTTCAATGCAATGGTATCTTATGATTGCTTAGAAAAGGGGGTGAAAAAAAATAAATGAAATGAAAGTCGCTCTAAGCAAATTCTCACTTCAAGTGTCTTACTTGTTGTCGCTCACCAAGTCGTTTCGCCATGAGAGCCCTCAGGAATGAGGCGGATGCAACGGTGAACTAACCTACATGAACACAAGAGGGAGATATGACAACAAATACAACAAAATCACTAAGCATACAAAGCGAAATAAATATAACAGCACCAAATGATAAGTGGATGCTAAGGTGCATTCAAACTAGATTAACAGAAACAAAACACCACTAAATTAGGTGCCAGGCAGTGGTGGTAGAGGTTTCCACCAGAGTTATGTTGCCATAATATCTTTTGATTTTTCATTTAATCATGTGTTTGTTTGTTTGTTTACAGCGGAATGTGGATCAACAGTCTCCAAAAATGAGGGTGTTCTTTTGTCGCCAAACTACCCATTTCCATATGACAACAGTCACGAATGTGTCTACAGTATTCATGTTCAAAGAGGGAAAGGCATCAACATTACCGCCAGCATGTTTCAACTTGCACAAGGTGACATCCTCAAGGTAAAGGCACAAGTCGCCGCTCTGTTTTTGACAAACACACACACACACACACACACACAAGAACTTAACCAGAGCAGTTTGTGTCATTTTTCAAAATGAATAGATACTGGTTTGGGGCTGTAAATGGGAAAAGGAATTATGTGCATAGAGAAAGATACTTTGCCTGAGAAGTCATAGCATGACAAGATGAGTCGAATAAATGATGCAAGTAACCCTCGATCTCAGCTGGAGCTCAGTCTTTGTTTGTAGTGCAGATATATAATTGTGCGATCAATAGCACCGTCACAATCACACCGTCTTTGTCTCTCATCATGCTTTTATGTCAATGACATTTCCTTCCTGTTCGTTTATGGTAATTTTATTTCGGATGGATACCCAACAGTCGCTCAAAGGAAGAAACCTATTTTTGTTTTCTCAAAGATTCCAGTCAGGAAACGCAATGGGAATACTTACATAAATAATACCTGTCAATGAAAAATAAAGTTCCTCAAATTGGGATTTGCAATTATAAAGAAGTTGCAGATAATTCACTGATTGTAACCTCTAATTGAACTTGCGTACTGCAACACTGTTTGACGTTATGCATTCTACCATCTGGATTGGAATTTAACCACCAATTATTTGCAGTTTAAAGTAAGAGGACTTAGTGAATTTTCACACTTCGGATAGGACATTGATTTTCTGTGCAATTGCAGAGTCTTTACAGTGCCAAGAGCTTCCACTAATTGTGTCCTCCGTTTTGGTTCCCTCTGACGAGGTGTATGATGGGAGAGATGGTGCGGCTCCACTCCTCAGCACATACATGGGCACATCCATGCAAGGTCTGTCAATGACCAGCACTTCCAATTATATGTGGCTGGAATTCTACTCTGACCGGGAAGGCACAGCAGCAGGTTTTCACTTCAAATACCACAGTAAGTTACTGTCCATCTCCTTGGTTTTAGTTGCTGCACAAGCTTTGCCCATGGATTGAATGATGTACATTATACATTCATGAAGAACAAGCTGTTAATTTATCCCAACCGTCATCGCTGTGCCTTGAACAGTCTAGCATTTTTGCACACAATGATGTATTCCAAAAGCCAAGTGTGATACTTTTTTTTCCTGCCATCCCTCCCGCATGCATTCTATGCGTTTACTATGTAACCTTCCTTTGCTCTTTATTCACACCATAAAACTCATTACTGCCAAAAGGTACATTGTACGCCAGATGACTAATTGCTGAAATTGACATTTTAGTTTGCAGGGGTGTTTTGAAGATACCATGCATGTATTCTCATTGTGGTGAGGTAAATATTGGGCTAATGCAAACTGCGGGCCGGTAATAGATGAGATTTATTCCTCTTGCTAAGTAATTTGCTTAACTTTTTGTAAAGTTAAGCTGACATTGACATTCGCTGGGCAAAGGTGTTGTAATTGTTTCCAATGTATTGTCTCCACAATTAAATGGCACAGTGTTATTTTGTGTTCCAACTTAAAGCTATTTTCCCGTTGAAAACCATTTGTGTCTGTCTTCACAGGAACAGGACACTGTAAATTATGTGATAATTTGTCGAGAAATGGCACGACTGTACAAAATTAAGATCGGAACTCTGATTAGTTTATCATAACACTAATATGTTCTGTAAATTTAAGGATCAAGGTTTGATTTACTTTGTACTGTATTTTCGGGGTATGGCATCACAAGTTAGCTAACTGCATGCTGTCGTGGTATTAATTGGCCAGGCAATTATAACTTATAAAAGGTGGCGT
This sequence comes from Hippocampus zosterae, assembly GCF_025434085.1. NCBI lineage: Eukaryota > Metazoa > Chordata > Actinopteri > Syngnathiformes > Syngnathidae > Hippocampus > Hippocampus zosterae. The sequence goes on along the minus strand of NC_067455.1, from coordinate 24,202,998 downwards.
GATTGATATATATATATTGGAGAATGACAGAGCGAAGATCCTGTGGGACTTCCAGATCCAGACTGACAAGATGATAATGGCGAACCAACCAGATATCGTGATCATAGATAAAGGGCAGAGGAAAGCCGTTGTAGTGGATCACATCAGGAAGAAGGAACATGAGAAACTCGAGAAATACCAAGGGCTCAGAGACGAGCTGGAGAGATCCTGGAAGGTACAGGTGACAGTCGTGCGGGTGGTGGTCGGAGCACTCGGAGCAGCGACCCCCAAACTAGATGAGTGGTTGCAACAGATCCCGGGAACAACATCGGACATCTCAGTCCAGAAATGTGCGGTGCTGGGAACAGCAAGGATACTGCGCAGAACCCTCAAGCTTCCTGGCCTCTGGTAGAGGACCCGAGCTGAATGAGGGACGGACACCACCCGAGGGGTGAGATGAGGATTTTTTAAATATATATATTTTTTTTTTATTTCATCATAGATAGATAGATAGATAGATAGATAGATAGATAGATAGATAGATAGATAGATAGATAGATAGATAGATAGATAGATAGATAGATAGATAGATAGATAGATAGATAGATAGATAGATAGATAGATAGATAGATAGATAGATAGATAGATAGATAGGGCTACTGGAACAAAGTGGAGATGGGCGAGATGCGATAACATGGCTCTGTTGGAATGCTACTACTCAAGCAACCCTAGTCAGAGGGGTTACATGCAGAGAATGTGGGCTAAATGGTTACTTCGAAACCCACAGTCACGGTTGACCACGAAACAACTAGTAACTGTGTTCCAACATCCACAAACGCCAACTGCTGTCAGAACTTGAGATTGATGAGGTACAACACAGGTTCCATGGTGGCCACGGCTGGAGGCTAAGATCAAGGCGGCTCGGAAAGATGTGAGTCAATTGACGGAGGCCCAGAGAGGTGTGATGAAAAGGCTGATACCCGAGAGGTACATCCAGATGACCATACCTGAAGCACTCGAAACTCCCAAACAAAGGCTCTAAGCCTTGTCCAGCCGCCTAAAGCGGTACACGAAAGAGAATGAGGCCAGACGAATAAACAAGCTGTTTGCAATACAACCAGCGAAAGTGTACGCTCAGTGGCAGGGTCCTAACAACAGAGCTGACCCACCAAGACTGGAAACTGAAAGGCTGGAAAGGCATATGGGAGAAGGAGGTTGCACATGACAGCAGTGCACAATGGCTGGTGACCCTGAGAGAGGAGCACAGCCACCTCCCTGAACAGAACCCAGTTACCATAACAGTGGCAGACATACAGCAAAGAGTCTCAGATATGAAGAACTGGACAGCACCAGGCCCGGACATGGTCCACACCTACTGGCTAAAGAAACTCACAGCACTCCATGAGCGCCTAGCAGCACAAATGAACCAGCTGCTGAGGGATGGGACTCACCCAGGATGGCTAACCGAAGGGCGAACGATCCTGATCATGAAGGATCCCTCAAAGGGTGCAGTCCCATCCAACTATCTGTCAATAACCTGTCTCTCCACAACGTGGAAGCTCATGTATGGCATCATTGTGGCTAAGATAAGTGAACACATGGATCAATACATGAGTGAAGCACAGAAGGGCATTGGTAGAGATACCAGAGGAGCCAAACATCAGCTCCTGGTTGACAGAACAGTCGCACAAGACTGCAGGTCCCGACGTACCAACCTGTGCACAGGCTGGATTGATTACAAGAAAGCCTATGACTCAATGCCACATACATGGATCACTGAATGCTTGGAGTTGTATAAGGTGAACAGGACCCTAAGAGCCTTCGTTGCGAACTCGATGAGGATGTGGAAAACCACACATGAAGCCAATGGCAAGCCACTTACCTAAGTGTCCATCAAATATGGCATATGGACTGAACCCCCTAAGCCAAGTAATCACCAAGACTGGCTATGGATACCGCCTCAGAAATGGAGCTACAATCAGTCACCTCCTCTACATGGATGACATAAAGCTGCATGCTAAGAGCGAAAGGGACATAGACTCCCTGATCCACACAACCAGGATCTACAGCAGCAACATCGGGATGTCATTCGGGCTTGAGAAATGTAGTCGGATGGTGAATAAGAGAGGAAAGGTAGTCTGCACTGAAGGGGTCTCACTCCCTGAAGGAACAATATCAGACATTGAGGACAGCTACAAGTACCTCGGTATACCACAAGCCAATGGCAACCTCGAACTGGCAACAAGGAAAGCGGCTATGGCCAAATACCTCCAGCGAGTGAGGTAAGTCCTAAGAAGCCAGCTCAATGGCAAGAATAAGACCCGGGCAATAAACAGCTATGCCCTGCCAGTGATCAGATACCCTGCAGGAATAATAAGGTGGCCATAGGAAGAGATTCAGACCACGGGCGACCTCCTAACCATGCATGGAGGGTTCCATCCCAAATCCAGCACCCTGAGACTGTACGCAAGCCGAAAGGAAGGAGGCCGGGGACTAGTGAGTGTGAGAGCCACTGTCCAGGATGAAACATCCAAGCTCCATGAATACATCAAGGAGAAGGCTCCAACGGATGACATACTCAGAGAATGTCTCAGACAATGGGGAACAGAAGATGAGGCGCTGGAAGAGGGACCATCATGGGAGGACAAGCCCCTACACAGGATGTACCACCGGACCATAACTTTAGTGGCCGATCTCAAGAAGTCCTATCAGTGGCTAGATAGGGCTGGCCTGAAGGACAGTACAGAGGCACTCATCCTGGCTGCTCAGGAGCAGGCCCTGAGCACCAAAGCCATTGAGGCCCAGATATACCACACCAGACAAGACCCAAGGTGTAGGTTGTGCAAAGAGGCACCTGAGACGATCCAACACATAACTGCAGGGTGTAAGATGCTGGTAGGGAAAGCCTACATGGAACGCCATAACCAGGTGGCTGGCATAGTCTACCGAAGCATCTGTGCGGAGTATGGACTGGAAACCCCAAGGTCAAAATGGGAAACACCTCCGAAGGTGGTGGAGAATGATAGAGCGAAGATCCTGTGGGACTTCCAGATCCAGACTGACAAGATAGTAATGGCGAACCAACCAGATATTGTGATCATAGATAAAGGGCAGAGGAAAGCCGTTGTAGTGGATGTAGCGGTCCCAAATGATGGAAACATCAGAACGAAGGAACACGAGAGAGGAGCTGGAGAGAGCCTGGAAGGTAAAGGTGACAGTCGTGCCTGTGGTGGTCGGAGCAGTGACCCCCAAACTAGATGAGTGGTTACAACAGATCCCGGGAACAACATCGGACATCTCAGTCCAGAATTGTGCAACAAAATTTTTGTTTCGTCTCTCACAGTGAAAAACAATTAAAGCAAAAGGAAAATCATTGTGTGCACCAGACCTCACAATTTCTCCCGGTAGTCGATAATGGAACAAATACACTCATTGTTATATAGTGGGGAAGAAGGGTGAATTCTGCTGAATGCCCAGACGTGTCCGTGGTCTGTGTTTTAGCCAGGCCCAAGACATTTGGAAAACTGAAATGGTAAAAACACTCTTCCACAACTGCGTACATCAGGGGTGCTCAAACTTTTTGGATCAAAGATCTACTATTCGATCAACTAACCTCCCGGGATCTACCCTTACCGGCGTGTGCGCACACACACACACACACACACACACACACACCCTGATGAGAAACAGCCTGAAACTAGGGCTGTTCACTCGGCAAGATTTGGTCCGTGCTGCACCGGGGCTGCCCCAGTAGAGCGTTCACACGTGCAAATTAGCTCCGGCGTAGCCCCGGAAAAGAGCTTATACCGGACCATATTTGACCCACCTCAGAGAGGTGGGTCAAATATTTGCTCCGGTGCAAATGCTCGTTTGCAAAGCAGCACCGGTGTAAATTTGCACGTGTGAACGCAACTGTGTTAAATTTGCTCCAGAGCAAATGTCTGTGAAGAGTACGTATGGCGAGAATGCGTTGCTTTCGTGCTCTGTCGGACTTCCGTAATGTGTTTGTTTCATAATGACACAAGACTTGGCTAGTAACATCTTTCCTTTTGTAGGAGACTGGACTGTCTCGGAGTTGTTTGTTCCTTTGTTGTTTGTTCATAACCCCCCACCCCCCATAGAATTTATTTTGTGATTTCCTCTCTTGATTTTCTGTTTGGCGCATTAGTGTTTGCTTTTCTGAGTGTCATTGAAGTCATCGTTCATTTACGTTTTCTTGGGCGGTCACTCTCGAGCAGAAGGCACGGAGACCGAGAAGGAGAAGGACGTGTCGGTCCAGTAGTCGCTTGAGTTGTGTATATACAGTACGTTTTAAAAATAACCAACACAACAGCTCGTTTGTTTTCTGTCGTTTTGCTCCGCTGCAGAAACTGCCATGTGAACGCAAGTGGGGCAGCCCCGACACTGTACCGGGGCTGCCCCGCTCAGCCCCGCTTTTAATGTGGCAAGTTTAAATCATCCTCTGGAATATGAAATCTCGGTTCTTTTTTTTTTTTTTTTTAACTCTTTAACCAAAGGTGTCGATGTAATTTTCTAAATGTGAGCCTTAACTCCTGATTTATACTCGGAATGACACTTGTAATACCACCATAACACCTGGCATGGTCAAAGACCTCACGGTAAGGGAAGACTGTAAATCAGCACATCTAAGTTTAACTGAGGCCACTGTTCCTGCATGGCAGAACACTTAACTTTAGTACCTGAAGATAGGCAATGCATATCAAGACCATGCTCAAGTTCACGACATTGTTTGGGCAACTCTGGCAGCACGTCAAACAAGTGCACTGTGAATCAGCCCGTATTAAAAACTTAGAAGTTTAAAAATACAGTCTCTACCTTTATATTTTTTATCTTTACAATATAGCATCCTCGTCTCGAAAGGCGATGGTCGACGCGTAGGGGGGGATTAGGTCCTGTACTGGACGCATGAGCGCGAGTGGCTGAAGAGCCCTATTCTTGAGTGGCATTCCCGCTGGCATTTCACGCAGGTGAATGTTGAGGATGGTGGGGTGGTGCGTGGAGCAGCTGCGCGGCACTTTCTCGCTGCCCGCTTCTGTGAGGCCCGGTCCTGCTCCTCCGCCGCAGCCTCGGCAACCCCTATGTGGATGGTGTTGCGCCAGGTGGCTCGGTCTGCTGCTGCACTCTCCCATCTGTTGGGATCCACCCGGACTGCCTTTAGGTCACGTTTGAAAGTGTCCTTGTAGCGCAGCAGGGGCCGGCCCACACTCCGGCGTCCCTCAAGCAGCTCGCCATAGAGGATTTCCCGCGGCAGCCGGTGGGGGTCCATGCGGAAGGTATGGCCGATCCAGCGGAGCCTCCTCTTCATCAAGGTGCATTGGATGCTTAGGAGGCCGGCTTGTTGGAGGACCGCAGTGTTTGGAATCCGGTCCTGCCACCTGATGCGCAGCAGCCGCCGGAGGGCACGTAGATGAAAGGTGTTAAGTCGCCGTTCCTGCCTAGCGTAGGTGGTCCATGACTCACTGCCGTAGAGTAAGGTGGAGAGGACGCAGGCCTCGTACACCATAACCTTGGTTTTTGCACTGAGAAGGCTGTTTTCCCAGACGCGTTTCGACAGCTTCGCCATCACACCGGCAGCCTTGGCGATCCTCGAGCTGATCTCGGCGTCGAGTGTTGTTGCACATGTGACGGTTGAGCCTAGATAGGTGAAGGAGTCGACATTTTGCAGCAGCGTGTCCTCGATGGTGATAGAGGGGGCGACTGTGGTTCCCTGGGCTAGTATATTTGTCTTCTTTAGGCTGATCGTGAGCCCAAAGTCCCTGCACGCACGCGAGAGTCTGTTCACCAAGTGCTGGAGTCCTGCCTCACTATGGGAAGTGAGGGCAGCATCGTCTGCAAACAGTAGTTCTCTTACCAGGATGTTGTAGGTTTTAGACTTGGCGCGCAGTCTTGCCATGTTAAAGAGGCTACCATCTTGCCGTGTGCGGAGGTATACCCCCTCTTCGCAGTCGGAGAAGGCATACTGGAGGAGGTGGAAAAGAAGATTCCAAATAGGGTTGGTGCAAGGACGCAACCCTGCTTCACTCCACTGCTGACTGGGAATGGCTGGGAGGTAGCGCCGTTGAAGCGGACTGTGCTTTGCATGTCTTGATGGAAGGAGCGGATAACGGTGAGCAGTTTTGGTGGACAGCCTATCTTCTCCAGTATTTGAAATAGCCCGCTCCGGCTGACCAGGTCGAACGCTTTGGTCAGGTCAACGAAAGCAATGAACAGAGGTCTTTGCTGCTCGCGGCACTTCTCTTGAAGCTGGCGGAGGGAGAATATCATGTCCACTGTGGATCTTTTAGCCCTGAAGCCACACTGCGATTCGGGGTAGACTCGTGAGGCGAGGCGCTGAAGCCGTTTCAGGGCGACGCGGGCGAACACCTTCCCAACGGTGCTGAGCAGAGAGATGCCCCGATAGTTGTTACAGTCGCTGCGGTGCCCCTTGTTCTTGTAGAGGGTGACAATGGAGGCATCCCTCATGTCTTGGGGGATGTGGCCCTTTTCCCAGCAGAGGCTCAGAAGCTGGTGCAGCGGTTGCAGGAGCGTGGGTTTCCCATGCCGCAGTACCTCAGGGGGGATGCCATCCTGGCCTGGTGCTTTGCCATTGTTTAGAGCGTCGATTGCTTTCGCAAGCTCGTCAGGCGAGGGTGCGCTGTCCAGTTCCTCCATGAGGGGAAGGTCAGGCAGGGAGTCAAGGGCTGCTCCTGCGACGGTGTTTTGAGTTGCATATAGCTCTAGGTAGTGCTCGACCCACCTATCCATTTGCCTGCTTTGGTCTTGGATCGTGTGACCGGTCTTGGACTTGAGAGGGGCGGTTTTGTTGCATGATGGACCCGTTGCCGTTTTGATCCCCTCATACATGCTCCTGGTCCTGCCCTGGTCAGCAGCTGACTGGATCTCCATGCAGAGGTCCTGCCAGTATTTGTTAGCACAACGGCGGGCTGACCGCTGGGCTTTACTCCTGGCAGCACGGAGGGTGTCTCGGGTGTTGGGGCAGGGGTTGTTCTTGTGCTCAAGCATTGCCTTTCTCTTGGCTCCTGTTGCAGGCTCCATTTCTTGCCAGTGCGCCTAGAACCAGTCTGCGTTTTTCCGCACTCTCTTCCCAAAGGCGAGCATTGCGGAGTCGTAGATGGCGTTTCTGAGCTGGTCCCAGAGACGGACGGGGTCTTCTGTGGTGTTGTCATATTTCTCTTTCAGCTTATCTCTGAATGTAGTGGAGAAGCAGCTCACCTTTTCCGGGTCGGCAGTGCCACAGGTGTTTATGCGCGGCTTGCACTTGGTCTTTACCTTACTGGCGATTAGGGCGTGGTCGGTGTCGCAGTCTGCGCTGTGGTAGCTCCTCGTGTGGAGGATGGCGTTCAGGCTGGATCTTCTTGTAATTGCTAGGTCCAGCTGGTGCCAATGGTGGGATCTAGGGTGCCTCCAGGACACCTTGTGGCGGTCATTGCCTGCGAAGAAGGTGTTGGTGATACATAGGCTGTGGTGGCAGCACAGCTCGAGGAGGCGTTGACCATTCTCGTTCAGTCGGCCAACTCCATGTGGGCCGAGGCAAGAGGGCCAAGCCTGCCAATCGGCCCCCACACGTGCGTTGAAGTCGCCGAGAATCAGGAGGAGTTCGGTCTTGGGGATACGTCTCACTTCATTTTCGAGAGTTTCGTAGAACTCATCCTTGGCTTCTGGGGAGGACGTCAGGGTGGGGGCGTAGGCTGAGGTGATGTTGGCATACCCTGCTGTGGTCTTCATGCGCAGGGAGAGGAGACGGGACGTGCCGCCGGTCGGTGTTTCCACTGCGTGGAGCAGGGAGTTCTTCACTGCGAAGCCCACGCCATGCTGGCGCGGTTCCTTCTGCGGCCGGCCCTGCCAGAAGAAGGTGTAGTTTTCTTCCCTGAGGGATCCGCTGTCTTCCAGGCGTGTCTCCTGGAGGCAGGCCACATCGATTTTCAAGCGGGCCAGTTCCTTCCCAATGATGGCGGTCTTTCTTAGGTCAGTGATCTGAGTCGGGTCGGGGGACATTCCGGGGCACATAGTTCTGACGTTCCAGCTTGCTATGCGAAGTGCTGGGGACTTCTTTCTCTTGCGTGTTTTGCCTGGTGCATGGAGGCACTCGCTTTCCAGGTTTCCCCTGCTCTCTACGCACCCAGTAGAGCAGGCGAGTGTGACGGGCTAGGACCCTATTGACCGGGGGCTGCCCAGTTTGGGGCGGGCGGTAGCTAGCCAATGGAGTGCGATGACTCCTCCCACCGTCGGACGAGGCCCCTGGCGCTCCGGCTCCACGCCAATTGGCCGGAGCTCTAATGAACCGGTAACTGCCTCTTCCCGTGGTTGCTTTACGAAGTCTTGCGACTTCGGTGGAGACCACTCTCCAGTGCGCGTCGAAGGCTTGGGCGGGGGATATGGAGACACTGAGTTGCCCAGGCTGTAGTGTCCCCCTCTCGGCGTCACCGATCGGAGCCCAAGGGAGAGGATGAACCAATACACTTGGGACCGGGTCTGCTGCAGGAGTTGCCAGGGTCACTGACTGCGTGTCTGACCCTGCCTGTCGGGGCTCCACTCCGGGTACACTGGTAGGGTGTACCACCGTAGCCAATGCCTAAGAGGCAGACCCTGCGAGGCAGCAGGGGGATTTGGATTCAGAGTTGCCTTCTCCTAGCCTTTGTCTAAAGAGACCCAACCTACGTTGTTAACCTCACGCCCAACCCCCAACCTGGAGGACCAGTTGGATGCAGTTTAACGTCATACCCAGGACAAGTATCTTTACAATACAGTATTTATAATTTCTTGCAGCCAGTCAGTATTGTAGACGACAAGTTTTATTTCACGTGAATTATACAAGGATGCAAGTTAAATGATTTTGCAATTATTCCGCTAGAAGTAGTAGTTGAACAATGGATCTTGTGATGAATCTGCAGTCCGTAAACGCAAAGTTAGTGGAGTCACATTGCACTAACATGGACAGCTGGAAACAGGAGTCAGTCTGGAATCCAATTGAATCATAACACGTGCTTCCTACCACATTGTAAAAACATACATTCTAGGTTAATTGGAGACCGTGATGTGAATGGTGTTACCTGTGATTGACTGATGACCAGTCCGTGTTATACTCAGCTTTCGGCCCTCAGTCACTAGGTAGAGTTCAGCTCACCCACTATGTTAATGAAGACTAGTGTCAAGAAAATGTATGGGTGAATGGGAATGGTAAATGGGCTGTCACTTGGATAGTTCTTTGCTACCTTTGGTGCAGCAGTGACTGGGGGTTCAGTGTCTTGCCCAATATCACTTCGACATAGTTGCAATGGCCGATTGAACCTCCAACCTCTGGACTGGGAGACAACCACTGAACCATGCCGCCCCATAATATTGTCTGCCATAATTTTCGAGTAGAACATTATAAATATATATACATAGGCATGGCAGCCCGGTGTTCCACTTGTTAGCACGTCGACCTCACAGTGCAGAGGTTCTGTGTTCAATTCCTCCTCCCTGTGTGGAGTTTGCATGTTCTTCCGGGCCTGTGTGGGTTTTCTACGGGTACTCCGGTTTCCTCCCACATTCCAAAAACATGCATGGCAGGCTGATTGAACACTCAAAATTGTCCCTAGCTGTGAGTGTAAACTGGCAACCACTTTAGGGTATCGCTCGCCTACTGCCTGAAGACAGCTGGGATAGGCAACAGCACCCCCCTGACCCAAGTGAGGATAAGCGGATCGGAAAATGAATGAATGAATGAATATGTAGGCATTATATAAATGCCCCCTTTAATTGCTGTTTAATTGTGAACATAATTATAATTTGTCTAGAAGGAATCCTTTACTGAAAAGTAATAGAATGGGTAATTACTTTCCAAATAGCAATCAGTGCCTATTAACAACATGGGGAGAGAAGAAAAATGGTGTTCCAAAGTGGACTTGATTAGTTGTGATAAGTCTGTCCCACATATCATTTGCTATGTTCATGTTTGTTGTTTTGACGACACTTCACTTATATCACTTCAGGTTTTGAGCTATCCCATTGTGATGAACCTGGTGTGCCACAGTTTGGCTTTAAAGTCAGTGACCAGGGTCACTTTGCTGGAAGTGCGATCACATTTGGCTGTGACCAAGGTTACACCCTGCACGGCAGTGGCATTCTGAAATGCATGACTGGCGAGAGAAGGGCGTGGGACAACAGCCTACCATCATGTATAGGTAAGCATATCACCTACCTTTTGTCTCACTCATTTTGCTGGACATCTGTAGGCTGTGTTTTCATGTTCAGGTAACTGAAGTCTTCCTCCACTATCCTAAAATGTGAAGTTGTTATGAGGCAGTTTATGTTTCGTGAAGTCCAGCATTTACAATTTAAAAATTAAATTTAAAAAATTGGTTTTACTGTTTGGTGCTTTCTACCGTCTTTAATACCGATTTGTCTTACTGTTTATTGTGCATGTTCAATTGCTCCATGTACAGCACTTTGTATGCAGTGATGGCTGTTTGAAAGTACTCTATAAATACAGTTGACTTGACTTGACTTGACTTAACAAGACTAAAAAGGAAAATCACCAACAATTCTAAAGCCTGAACTGAATTACCACATGCAGCAACTATGTGCACTACCTCCTTTAGTGACACACTTTGGTGTTGTTCTTAAAACATATTGAATTCACTGAATTATTCTTTCTCTCTCTGTAGCAACAGTAAACATACTGCTTTTAAATGTATTATAACTATAATAGTACAACAAATAACAGCCAAAATCAAATATTAGCTCAAAACAATTATTGGGAACTGTCAATGACACGGCCCGGTAGCCCAGTGGTTAGCACGTCGGCTTCACAGTGCAGAGGTGCTGGGTTCGATTCCAGCTCCGGCCTCCCTGTGTGGAGTTTGCATGTTCTCCCCGGGCCTGCGTGGGTTTTCTCCGGGTGCTCCGGTTTCCTCCCACATTCCAAAAACATGCGTGGCAGGCTGATTGAACACTCTAAATTGTCCCTAAGTGTGAGTGTGAGCACGGATGGTTGTTCGTCTCTGTGTGCCCTGCGATTGGCTGGCAACCGATTCAGGGTGTCCCTCGCCTACTGCCCGAAGACAGCTGAGATAGGCTCCAGCACGCCCCGCGACCCTAGTGAGGATCAAGCGGCTCGGAAGATGAATGAATGAATGAATGAATGTCAATGACACATTCAGAAGAATCAGCTTCTCCAACATTCACTAACACCTTTTCTTTGTCTTGCAATTTAGTGGACCAAGGTCTGCACAACTTGAATTCTTTAATTTACTTTGCAAGCAGTTTGCTGACTTTTGTAAAAGACAGTAGGATTTAAATTTCTTTCATAGTGGTCTTGAACTTTCATAGAAAATTTCAAGAATATTAAATTTTAATAAACCCGTCAAGGATTTTACCCTGGTTTTTGAATCTAATTATAACCAAGGACTGTTACAACATAATTGCAATCCCCCTCTTGATTAAAATGTGTTCCTTTAAGACACACACCATGGGTATAATCAGTAGAAAGATAACACAGTTTGGATAAAAGTTCTTTGACCTTTCCTGTAATGTGAGGACCAGCTCAATATTCTCCGGAACACTGTGTAACCCGGATTATGGCATGAGGCAATGGGGAGTGGACATAACCAAAATCTATATTGACTAAAAGAGTAGCGTCGTTAAAAATTGCTTAATTAAACAATTAAATATTGCCGTGGCCCGAGCGAATCAGGGCACACCTTCGTGACGTCACGAACGTGCGGCGCAACCCATCTCGGTCTCTTTTTCTTACGGGACCTGAACGCGAGCGGACGTATTCTTCGCCGTTGTGAGGAAGTGTTTCGGGAGAAAGAGTCATTCTACGCAGTGAGTGGGCTCAGAGGCTTGAACGTGTTATGCGCATTTCGTTTAAAATCACTTGTTGCTAAAACATAGTCACTTTCCTTAGACCTCGAGTACTGTACCTGGCTAACGTAGCGGTTAGCATTCCGTACCGCCGGGATTTCGCCGACCGTATAACATCGTCGGAGTATCGTTCAACATTCTTCTGGTGAGTGTACATAAATGTTAATGTCTCGCAGTACTTGGAATTAAGTAGTTAATATTGATTACTGTAGTTATTTTATTGTCGGCGCTCGTGTGCTCTCTGCCCTATTAGGATTCCATTACGGTGCCCTGACGTCCAAAAGTGCTGGAAAAGGGGCTACAGTGGTAGTGCCGAGCCAACGAAAGAACATACAATATATTACATTTGATCCATCCATCCATCCATCCATCTTCTACCGCTTATCCGGGGCCGGGTCGCGGGGGCAACAGCTTTAGCAGGGAAGCCCAGACTTCCCTCTCCCTAGCTACTTCTTCCAGCTCTCCCCGGTGGATCCCGAGGCGTTCCCAGGCCAGCTGGGTGACATAGTCTCTCCAGCGTGTCCTGGGTCTTCCATGGGGTCTGCTCCCGGTGGGACATGCCCGGAACACCTCACCAGCGAGGCGTTCAGGAGGCATCCGAATCAGATGCCCAAGCCACCTCATCTGGCTCCTCTCGATGTGGAGGAGAAGCGGCTCGACTCGGAGCCCCTCCCGGATGTCCGAGCTTCTCACCTTATCTCTAAGGGAGAGCCCGGACACCCTGCGGAGAAAACTCATTTCGGCCGCTTGTATCCGGGATCTCGTTCTTTCGGTCACGACCCATAGCTCGTGACCATAGATGAGGGTTGGAACGTAGATCGACCGGTAAATTGAGAGCTTCGCCCTTTGGCTCAGCTCCTTCTTCACCACGACAGACCGTACCTCCACACGAGGAGCTACCACAGCGCAGACGCTGCACCGATCCGCCTGTCGATCTCTCGCTCCCTCCTGCCCTCACTCGTGAACAAGACCCCAAGATACTTAAACTCCTCCACTTGGGGCAAGATCTTCCCCCCGACCTGGAGGGGGCACTCCACCCTTTTCCGACTGAGGACCATGGTTTCAGATTTGGAGGTGCTGATTTTCATCCTAACCGCTTCACACTCGGCTGCGAAACGCTCCAGTGAGAGTTGGAGAGCCCTGTTTGAAGGAGCCAACAGCACCACATCATCTGCAAAAAGCAGGGATGCAATACTGAGGCCACCAAAACGGACCCCCTCAACGCTTCGGCTGCGCCGAGAGATTCTGTCCATGAAGGTTATGAACAGAATCGGTGACAAAGGGCAGCCTTGGCGGAGTCCTACCCTCACTGGAAACGATTCCGACTTACTGCCGGCAATGCGGACCAAACTCTGACATCGGTGGTATAGTGACCGAACAGCCCGTATCAGGGGGTTCGGTACTCCATACCCACGAAGCACCCCCCACAGAACTCCCCGAGGGACACGGTCAAACGCCTTCTCCAAGTCCACAAAACACATGTAGACTGGTTGGGCGAATTCCCACATACCCTCGAGGACCCTGCTAAGGGTGTAGAGCTGGTCCACTGTTCCACGGCCGGGACGAAAACCACACTGCTCCTCCTCAATCTGAGGCTCGACTTCCTGACGGACCCTCCTCTCCAGCACCCCTGAATAGACCTTACCAGGCAGGCTGAGGAGTGTGATCCCTCTGTAGTTGGAACACACCCTCCGGTCCCCCTTTTTAAAAAGAGGGAGTACCACCCCGGTCTGCCAATCCAGAGGCACTCTCCCCGTTGACCACGCGATGTTGCAGAGGACATCCCCACAACATCCAGAACCTTGAGGAACTCTGGGCGGATCTCATCCACCCCTGGGGCCTTGCCACCGAGGAGCTTTTTAACCACATCGGTGACTTCAACCACAGAGATAGGAGAGCCCACCTCGGAGTACCCAGGCTCTGCTTCCTCCAAGGAAGGCATGTTGGTGGAGTTGAGGAGGTCTTCGAAGTACTCTGCCCACCGGTTCACAACGTCCCGAGTCGAAGTCAGCAGCGCCCCATCCCCACTGTACACAGTGTTCGTGGTGCACTGCTTCCCCCTCCTGAGACGTCGGATGGTGGACCAGAATTTCCTCGAAGCCGTCCGGAAGTCGGCTTCCATGGCCTCACCGAACTCTTCCCATGCTCGGGTTTTTGCCTCGGCGACCACCGAAGCTGCGTTCCGCTTGGCCAGTCGGTACCCGTCAGCTGCCTCTGGGGTCCCACAGGCCATAAAGGCTCGATAGGACTCCTTCTTCAGCTTGACGGCATCCCTTACTGCTGGTGTCCACCAGCGAGTACGAGGGTTGCCGCCACGACAGGCACCAACCACCTTACGGCCACAACTCAGATTGGCCGCCTCAACAATAGAGGCACGGAACATGGTCCACTCGGACTCAATGTCCCCCGTCTCCCCCGGAACATGGGAAAAGCTCTGTCGGAGGTGGGAGTTGAAACTCCTTCTGACAGGGGATTCCGCCAGATGCTCCCAACAAACCCTCACAATACGTTTGGGTCTGCCAGGACGGACCGGCATCTTCCCCCACCATCGGAGCCTACTCACCACCAGGTGGTGATCAGTTGACAGCTCCGCTCCTCTCTTCACCCGAGTGTCCAGAACATGCGGCCGCAAATCCGATGACACGACCACAAGGTCGATCATCGAACTGCGGCCTAGGGTGTCCTGGTGCCAAGTGCACACGTGGACACCCTTATGTTTGAACAAGGTGTTCGTTATGGACAGTCCGTGACGAGCACAGAAGTCCAATAACAAAACACCACTCGAGTTCTGATCGGGGGGCCGTTCCTCCCAATCACGCCCCTCCAGGTCTCACTGTCATTGCCCACGTGAGCATTGAAGTCCCCCAGTAGAACAAGGGAGTCCCCAGCAGGAGTACTCTCCAGCACACCCTCCAAGGACTCCAAAAAGGGTGGGTATGCTGAGCTGCTGTTTGGTGCATATGCACAAACAACAGTCAGGACCCGTCCCCCCACCCGCAGGCGGAGGGATGCAACCCTCTCGTCCACCGGTGTGAACCCCAATGTACAGGCACTGAGCCGGGGGGCAATAAGTATGCCCACACCTGCTCTGCGCCTCTCACCGTGAGCAACTCCAGAGTGAAAGAGAGTCCAACCCCTCTTGAGAGGACTGGTACCAGAACCTAGGCTGTGTGTGGAGGCAAGTCCGACTATATCCAGTCGGAACTTCTCTGCCTCACACACCAGTTCGGGCTCCTTCCCTGCCAGAGAGGTGACATTCCATGTCCCAAGAGCTAGCTTCTGCAGCCGAGGATCGGACCGCCAGGGTCCCCGCCTTTGGCTGCCGCCCAGCTCGCATTGCACCCGACCCCTTTGACCCCTCCCACGGGTGGTGAGACCATGAGAAGATATTACATTTGATAAATTAATTTATTTTATTTGTGTTGGTGATGTTTAGAAGAATTTATTTTGCACGACGGGAGTTGACAAGAACATTTTGTTTTTAGTTATTTCATTCAGATTGAAAGAAAAAAAAGGGAAACTCACACCGGTGTTGAGAAAGGTGATCACCAATTATTTTCAAGGTCAACTAAGAGGTTGAGACTAAATTGGATTTATTTACTTTCTTTTTTTCACTGTGGTTGTTGTGATAATAATTGTGTTGTCCATTGTCTGTGTTTGATATAAAAGTTAATTGTTTTTACAACTGTTGTCTTGTTTCTTTGCCCATGCCACCCCATAAAACAATCGTAGCCCTTGTTACTGTCCTGTCTGAAGACTGATTGGTTGATAGAACTTGTGGGTGTGCCGTTTTTGCATTGGCAGCCTCCATGAGTTCCTTGCCAGTATACCCTTTACTAGTTATGCTGTCTTCACTCGTAGCAATATTTAAGAATGGACAAAAAGAAAATACAAAGGTTGACATACAAATAGGTGCAGACTCTTCTGAGCATCTTCCGGGGATGAAGACATCCAGGAATGACCAAGTTTACCAGCATGACCAAACTAGCTAAACATGGGTGACAGGGCAGCATGACGTTTAGTGACCAATAAAAAGTTTCATATACGGTTCATTCTGTTTGTATTCCCAAATTTGCCAAACACATTTACAGGCACCAAAAGAGCTGTCAATAATATCACGTATTTATTTCATTTATTTAACCTTTACTCGGACAGATAAAAAAAAGATGCCTGCCCGGCTGCAGAGAGCAGAGTAAAAATTGGCAAAATAAAAGTATATACAAACAGGGTACAAAGTTACATTCCCTGTCTTTGAGATCATTGTGGATCATAATTTCATGACAAGCTACAAACTGGTGTAGCAACTATGTGTACTATTTAAAAGCATCCCCGCCTAAAAAAAACACATCTATCCACTTATAAATAGGCATATTTATAATGTAATGTAAATCACTGTCTAAACGACTGTATAAAGCCGGGAAGGCAATGCAAATGAGAATCATTTGAACTCCCTTACCAAAATCAAGGGTAAATAAATAAAATGGTAAGTATAGACTTAACTTTTGCCATGCA
Source organism: Hippocampus zosterae (assembly GCF_025434085.1). Classification (NCBI taxonomy): domain Eukaryota; kingdom Metazoa; phylum Chordata; class Actinopteri; order Syngnathiformes; family Syngnathidae; genus Hippocampus; species Hippocampus zosterae. The sequence goes on along the minus strand of NC_067455.1, from coordinate 24,186,636 downwards.
GCAGTCATTGCATCTTAACAAGCATCTATACATGCCCTTTAATCTTCCAAATGTGCAATGTAATGTGTACCGTCTGCTGTAATTCTGGCTGTTTCTATTCCTGTATTTCTAACTTGGCTTTTTTGTTCCTGCCACTTGGTAGACGAGAGTAGGAGTGCAGTTTGCTTTTCCACGACTACATACGTCATTGGTCTAATTTGCGTAAATTACCCTGAACTATGAGTCACTATTTGTGAGTTTTGTGATTGGCCAAACAAATGTCTTCTTATCAGGAACTCCCGCTACCAGGAAGTCAAAGTTCAGGCCTGAGGATTTCAGAATTAACAGAAACCATTTTTCGGTTCCATTCGATTACCCAATGGGAAACCACGGTAACTAATGTTGGGTTCTGTAAACGATCAACATGGGAACCCGTTTTTCTATTTTAACTGATATTCATAAGCAAGAATTCTGATATTCAAAAGTATAATATTTAAAGGTTAACTATGCATTAACAATGACCATTACATCAGCAGCCGTTTACTCAAGGTTTAGGCAATAAATGAAAATTGATCAAAATATGTTGTTTAACACTTTTATTGTACTCAAACAAAAATCGAAGTATTTTTTTCCAGTCTCGCACTGCAAAGATTAACTCCAATGTTATAACTTGCTGTTGGTTCAGTGAACTGTGACGCTGCTTTTTTAAATAAGTTTGTGTTGCAGCTCCGAAAAAAGGAGAGCGGTGGTGTTAATGATTTAAAATTGTCTCAACAAATACAGGTATGTCTTTGTCTATCTCCGTGCTTTTTTCCGTTCGACTCGAGAGGCATTCAAAACCGCCACCGAAAAACGTAAACTATTTTAAACGATTACTTCAATGAAACCACCAAGAAAATCAAGTGAGGAAATCACAAAATAAGTTCTGTAGGGGGGGGATATAGAATTTATTTTGTGATTTCCACGCTTGAGTTTCTGTTTTGATGCATTGTTTTCGATTTTCGTAGTTTCATTTAAGTCCAGTAAAAGTTAATTTACTTGAATGGAAGGAGTGTAGCACCATCTAGTGGACGCGATGTAGATTGCACCTTTTAGTGCAAAGCGTCTAATATCTGAAAAAAATATTACAAAATAACCATTCATTGAAGGTGTGCCTCATAATCCAGTGTCTTTTCGTGCGGACAATACGGTAATACACTTGTCTCGGGTATTCCATGCTTTCTTGTTTTATTTGGACTTCCGTCACCACTGAAAACGTTTCAGGTAATCACATGTTCATAAGAACGAGCAAGCACACTTATTGATATATATATGATATGACAATAATCAAGGAGATTATAGAATATGTAGTGCGACCTTTCACGCACACATGCAACCTGTCATTCAAAGCTGGTATTTTTCCATCAAAAATGAAAATTGCTAAAGTTATTCCAATCTATAAAAGTGGAGAAGGACATCTGTTTACAAATTATAGACCAATATCACTACTACCACAATTTTCAAAATTAGAAAAACTATTTTCTCGCAGACTTGATAGCTTTATACAAAAGCATGCGCTGTTAAGTGAGAATCAATATGGCTTCAGGGAAAGACGGACCACCTCAATGGCAGTTACGGAGTTTGTGGAAGCAATTGCCACTAATATAGACAACAAAGAATTTACTGTTGGGGTTTTCCTAGATCTAAAAAACGATTTTGACACAATAGATCACAGTATATTATTGAAAAAACTAGAAAGACAAGGCATTAGAGGTGTAGCTTATAAATGGATAAAAAGTTATTTAGAAAACAGATATCAGTACGTGCACCTCAACAATAAAAAAACGAATCAACTGAAAATCACTCACGGAGTTCCTCAGGGGTCAGTGCTTGGTCCAAAACTCATTCATTCATTCATTCATCTTCCGAACCGCTTGATCCTCACTAGGGTCGCGGGGGGTGCTGGAGCCGATCCCAGCTGTCTCCGGGCAGTGGGCGGGGGACACCCTGAATCGGTTGCCAGCCAATCGCAGGGCACACAGAGACGAACAACCATTCACACTCACACCTAGGGACAATTTAGAGTGTTCAATCAGCCTGCCACGCATGTTTTTGGAATGTGGGAGGAAACCGGAGCACCCGGGGAAAACCCACGCAGACCCGGGGGGAACATTGCAAACTCCACACAGGGAGGCCAGAGATGGAATCGAACCCGGTACCTCTGCACTGTGAAGCCAACGTGCTAACCACTGGATACCGGGCCGCTGGTCCAAAACTATTCATCTTATATATAAATGCTATCTGCAAGGTCTCAAAACAATTTAAATGTGTCCTATTTGCTGATGATACAACTTTCTACTGTTCTGGAATAAATCTGAAACGGCTCCTGACAACCGTAGAAATCGAATTAAGCAAATTAAAAAAACTGGTTCGACAGAAATAAATTGTCACTTAACCTAAAAAAATCGAAGTTAATTGTTTTTGGCACAAGACCAATCAAACACCAAGCTAAAATTATGGTAAACTCAATTGAAATAGAGCGTATGAAACCAAGTTTCTCGGATTAGTAATAGACTCAAAACTATGTTGGAAACCACATATCGATAAAGTAAAAAGAAAAATAGCCAAGACCGTAGGGATCCTCCACAAAACCAAGGAAGTGCTAAATCAGAGATCTTTGTACACATTATATATACACTTCATTATTATTAACTTATATGACCTACTGTGTGGAAATATGGGGAAATGCCTGCAAAACAAACACACTCCCTACTCTCAAACTACAAAAAAAAGCAATTCGAATTATTAATAGATCAAAATATACGGAACCCACAAATCCACTATTTACCCACAAATCCACTATTTATCAAATTAAATACGATGAAATTTTATGACCTGGTTGACTTTAAAATCGCCCAATTAATGTACAAAGCACACAATAACCTGCGCTGCCAAAACATTCAGAGGTTTTTCGAAATTCGAGAAAGCAACTGAATTAAGAGGTACCAACTTATTCAAAAAACTCAAAACAAGAACAAACATCAAGCAAAGAAGTGCATCTAGCAAAGGTGTTCATCTGTGGAATAATCTCGAAACGGACCTGACAATGAGTAAATCGCTTGTTCAAAAACAAATTCAAAAAAATAGTAACAACCTACATCAATCAGTGTTAAAATGATAAATTCTAAACATTAAATATGATGATAAATCAGAACTAAGTTGATAAATAGAGAAAGGTATTGAAATATCAATTATGAATACAAGAGAAAATTGACACGAGTGCCAGGGTGTGGATGTATTTTCACGACTATTCGACGCATCGTACGGTTGGGCGCAGTCTCATTAATGGGTGACATTTCTGTGTTTTACAGATAGACAAACCGCACGGTCTTAATGGGCGCAGTTTTACAGTGGTAAAACATACGCCAGCTTAAACATACGGCATGCATGCGCGCACGCTAACACGTTAGCTTGAAGCATACGGTAGCATCCAAGACATACAGATACAAGCTAAAAACACGTTTTTAAAAAGGCAACGAAAGCAGAACTGAGTTCGGTTGTATTTTAGTTAGCCATTGTTCAGTTATTTCCGTTTTTCACGGCCCTCTGAAAAGGGATTGTCGGCCAGCATGGAAGGATCACTCTTTCTGTACTTTCTTGATACATTTATTTGAACATTTTGCAGCAAAAGTAGATGAAATGAAAGTAGTTGCAGTAGCAGTATCAGAAGCAGTAGCAGAAGTAGGTAATAACCTCAAGCACACAAATGCAGAATATATCTTGATAAGCACACATAAATGCAGAATATATATCTTTCTTTCTGCATCACGTTGTAAATAAGTATAGAATTTACATTAATGCTTTTATTTTAACAATACATTTAATAAATACTTTAATCAACCGTGATCTCACTATGTATCATTTTAAACGTGAGAAACCATATATCACAAACATATCAAGTCGACACGAACAAAAGAACTACGACTCCCAACGGTCCAAACCGGAAGTGGAGCGCCGGCATGATTAAGCCCAGCTGCAACGCGGGTAGACAAACATGAAAACTATGCATAATGAGTTAAATAAAGACACCATTGTTTTAGCAACACTTTATCCCACGCCGTTTACATTGCCGATTGCGAGCGGTAACTGACTGTGATTACAAACAAAGCACAACAGACATAATGCAAAGCAGACAAATAAAGCAACCGATCATGATCAATCTAAAGCTAACTTAAGATATCTGGTAAATAAAAGTACAAGCGTAGCTTACCATTGGGCCATGCCGACGACGAAGCGAGTGTGTTCACTAACGCAACATAATGCGATTCTGCTTTTTATACCTCGCGCGAACGGTCGCCTGTCAGTGGCAGCCCCGCCCCTCTTAAAGCGACAGGTGAATCCAACACCTCCCACTTAAGTTCCCGATGTCCCATCCAGGGAACTTACATCAACACATAATTAAAGACCCTATTCAGTGACAAAGTCATAAACATTACAACCGTTTTTTTTTTTTTTTGTCCCGACCATTTGTCCAATGTTGCCTCCTGTTTTCGGTGAAGAGCATAGCCCCCAAGCGGATCAGTGGCTTTATGAGGCATGGGTGCTCAACTTCGTGCATGTACGGTGTACATTTTGTGTGGTTCATGGTGGCAGCGATCCGCCTACACCAACCAGCCAAATAATGTCTTAAGAGGGTCTTGACTGGAGCTAGAGTCCGGGTCACAGAGTTGCAGCTGGAGTCAAGTCCTCTGCTGGGATAAGCACAACCAGCCTCCTTACATCTCTTTGCAGGATGATGGTTGGTGGGAGTTGTTGACGCGTTCTGCCTCTTTTCTCAGTGTTCATCATTGGCAGTCCGGTACAAACGTTGACGTTAACGTCCCTGACGATTCCGTGCTTGTCGGATCTTGTGGCCGTGACTCGGCCCAAGCGGAATTGCCCTCTGATAGCGTTCGGGTCCACAATCCAGACCACGTCTCCTTGTTTGACGTTTCTTCGTTTTGTATGCCACTTCTCACGGAAAAGAGATTAGGACCAGCTAGTTCATTCCATTTGGTCCAAAATCTGTCCACTAAATTGTGGATTTTCCTCAGCCTGCGCCAGGGGTGAGTGACAAGATCAAGTCCATCTGTGTCTCCTCCCGCTGAGGATCGTCCAAGGAGGAGAGAATTGGGACTAATGTATTCAATGGACTCGATCGGGCGCTCGTTCGTCAGGTTGGCTGCCTGAAACAGTAGAGTTTGAAACTCACCCCAGGTGAGATAGTCTGTTGCTCCTTTCAAACTCGTGAGGGCTCTTTTTATCAATTTCACGGCAGCTTCTGCTGCTCCATTTCGGTGGGGCGCATCAGCAGGGTGGAAGCTCCACACCCAGTCCGTCCCGTTCTTGGAAGCGATGTCCTCAACTGATGACGTCTGAACACAGTGTATGTGGTTGTGGAGCTCATTCAGGGCGGGTTTCGCCCCGATTAAATTTGTCCCTTTGTCGGACCATAGCTTGCGTGGATGGCCCCTTAGAGCAACAAAGCGTGAGTAGGCTAGCAGAAAACTTTCTGAAGATTGGTCATCGCATACATCAGCATGGACTGCCCTTGAAGCCATGCAGCAGAAGACGATGCCCCAGACTTTCTTCCTTACTCTTCCTTTGACTGCGTCTTTGACTTCATAGGGGCCAAATAGATCCAAGGTTGTATACTCAAAGGGGCCTGCCCTTTGTGTGCGCTCCAACAGGAGGTCACTCATCACTTGCTGGCATACTCTTGCTCTTTGCCTGTCAGTGGCAGCCCCGCCCCTCTTAAAGCGCCAGGTGAATCCAACAGCCATCGTACAATGTTCTCACGTTTTTCGATCAATCATCACCCAGAAAAACATCAAAGCCCTCATCCTCTGTATCGGAAGCAGGGGACTGCACATCCCAGTTGTCATTGAACGCATCACATGCTAAAGTGTGAGTTGCTACGCATTGCCGAGCGGAAAGAAGGAGAAGCAACAGCAAAGTCAACATTTCTCTCGTGTGAAGCTTTCTCACATTTGAAAGTAAAGAACAGAGCGAAACATGGTGGCAGCGCGTGTGTGTAGAAAGAATTGAACAATTGTGCAAGTACCGTAATCCATCAAAAATGCCGCGTTCCCTCTCATTGTTGCGTATTGTGGCGTAACTCGCCCAGCGCTGCCTCTCACTCTTTGTAAAGTTGTTTGCCATCAATCATCCATTGTTCCCATGCCGTTCGCAACTTTACTTTGAACGCCCGGTTGATGCCGATGTGCAGCGGTTGGAGTTCTTTAGTCAAGCCTCCGGGAATAACGGCAAACTCAAGAGTTCATGTGCTTGACTTGGTTTTTCACCGCTGCTGTGAGATAGGCACGCATGCCAAAAGCATAACCGATGGCTTGAAGTTTGAACTGAGCTTCGTAGGCGTGTCTCTTTGTCGAATTTATTTTCATGGGTTCTTAGAAACCAAAACCGGAGTTGTTTTGCAACAATGCACATTGCCACACTCTATACAGGTGTTGGTACCTGCTTGCAGCGTCCCTTTAGCGTCCACTTACACGCCCACCCTTCACCCATTGGCGGACTGCTCCCCAGCATGCCTGCCCCCCCCCCTCTCTCTCTCTCTCTCTCTCTCTCTCTCTCTCTCTCTCTCTCCATATATGTATATACACACGCCCACCATTCCCTGATTGGCCGACTTCTTTCCCGCATGCTTGGCCACAGTCACTTCCGCCTTTTCTCTATATAAACAGCGTGTCGGCTGTCAGTCAGATTTTGGAACTCAGGGCATACAAAAGACGCTCTGCACCATAAGGCGTCCTGTCCATTTTGGAGAAAATTTAAGACTTTTAATGGCGCCTTATAGTCGTGAAAATACGGTAATCCCGATACAAACCAAAAGTTGTAAAAATATCACGGTTAAGGGTCAAGTATGAGCCTTAATGGAGACTTATTGTTACTTTTTTCTTTTCTGATTGATATAAAAATGATTTAGTAGATATAAACACATAACGGGTAGGACTAGATAAGTTTTTTACTTCATCCTACTCCCTTGAATGTAATAACTGTGTTGAATGAAGACTGATTTCTTTCTTTCTACTTTTTTATCTTCCTTATTTTCTGTTAAATTATTACTGTATGTTTTATGTTCAATAAACAAACAAACAATTAACAATCGGGTAGCATTTTTTTTTAACTTCTAAGAAATTATTTTGTATTTTGGGACCTGTTTGTCCTTATGTTCCTTTTTAACATTAAATTTGAGTTGTAATGCATCCTCAAAATCAAAATTCAACCAATCCAACCACAACTAATTGAAAAAAAATATGAAATGTTTTCATTTAAAGCTGTGACTATGACTATATTCAACGATCTAATCAAGATAAAGGGGTAAAATGTGCACACCCAGACAGGAAACATTCGCAGTGTTTTGTATGTTCTACTTTAATTGCTTTCACATGAAGTTTCATATTTCAAGGTGCTGTGGCATTATCAACGTAAAGAACACCTTTGGTCACATGTCACGGGAATATTCACATCTCACAATCCGAGTCCTCATACTCCCGACTGGGAGATAAACCCGACTCCCCAGCTCCAGAGAGTATGAACACAAAGAGTTCTCTTTGTGTTTTGATACAAGGCCAAATCTTGAAACTGTTGATGATCCATATCGAAGATAAGATAGCCATGCAAGAAGTTAATGATTCGAATTGTAGTCTAATTAGTAGTAGTGGTAATAGAATTTAGTTTGTTGCACTGGCACACTGACTATTTCTCTGTACAGTTCCAAATAAAAATAAAGTTTGTGTGTGTGTGTGTGTCTATGTGTGTGTTTTGTGTGTGGGGGTGCGTGCACAGCGGAGTGTGGTGGCAATTTCAAGGGGAAATCTTCAGGGCGCATCCTTTCACCTGGTTACCCGTTTCCTTATGACAACAACCTGAGATGCACATGGACCATTGAGGTCAACTCTGGAAATATTGTCAGGTAACCCCAGTTGTTCATGCAGTAAACGAAAAAATACACATACATATTTTTTTCCTCATATTTTTCGTATTTCAGTGGAAATGTCAGAATATCAAAATGTGATGACACAAATCAAGCAAAAATAATACAATTGAGAAAGCCATACATATTAGAGACTCGGAAAATACATTGCTTTTTACAATGTTGTGTGTAAATTGCACATGATGGATGGACTGAAGGATCTGAAAGGCTTTGACAGACAACTTAATTTAGTCGAGGTCTGGGCAGGGGAAACATAATTTGATCCAGTCAGTCATGCTGTACGTTGTTTTAAAAAATTGATTTTTCTTCTTGATACCTGTCGATGAGACTGCTGATGCAAATCCTCTGTTGTTATAGCAGATATTGCCCCGATTGCACCAAAACCTCAACAAAAAATGCCCAAAAGTGAAATAATACTCTCTAAATGTATTTGTCATTTTACCTTGTCAAGTTCAACTGCAGCTCAGCTTCCCTTCTCGGAAATATTTGTGCAAGAGGTTTGTAGGAAGCAATGTTTTTTTTGCTTGATGAAATAATCCCACAAATGATAATTTTGATCAATTATAACTGATATCCATCCGTTTTCAAGTAGCAGGTGTAAGGTGACAACTAACGATCGTTTTAAACATCGATTGATCAGTCTTTTTTTTTTCAATGAATTGACTCATTTTTATTAATACATTCCTTTATTAAAAAACAGGACATCAATTCACATTGGCAATGCAAATGCAGAGCTTGCTGCATGTACAATGTAATCAATGTTTATGTACAAAGTAATAATCATAAAACGATGTATAGCGCTTTTCATTGTACTCAAAGACACTTTACAAGAGTTTAAAACACGGGATAAAATATACACTTTATAGCCAAGCATACATGGTTTAAAAGAAACACACGTAGAAGAAAAGAAGAAGAAAAACAAAGCAGAAATTGGTGAAATGGATTAAAAGTTGTTAAAAGCATTGCAGAACAGGTGAGTTTTAAGAAATGATTTGAAGGACTGCAGGTCAGTACAGTTGCGGATGTGTGGTTGTAGAGTGTCCCAGAGGGTGGGGGCGATGACTGAGAAAGCTTGTTCGGCCCCAGGTTCTGAGCCTGGTCAGGTTGAATAATTGAAAAATATGTTGTCAAATAGCTTTACAATATGCCATGAACCAAAACATAAACATACAAATGCACAGTGTTCAATATCTTCACTTATTTAAGAGCTGTTGAGCATATACAGGATACTCCAAAAGCATATGACTAGCCTCCAGCTGCAGCTGTAACAAAGCGCTTTCCAAAACATTTAGAAGAGTACGTCCAAGAAATCAGAAAATTGATGCATATATATATATATAGGTGCATCAGATTATCAGGCGTACTGTTGGCTTTTTAGAAAATCGACTGCTTTTAGGTGCACCTTATATTGTGTAAACTACGGTAATTGTCTTGAGCAACCTGCTTAATAAAAGTCCTGACATCCCCCTTACGTTGTTGCACGTACATCAGTTAGCAATTTCCAAACACTAATCATTTTCTTTTATTTATTTTTTTATGTGATCAATCATACAAGTACACGGGTTTGAGCGTAAGATCCTTTTGTGTTTCTATATTTAGGTGTCGTAGATAATGTGACACATATTGTTGTGGGGAGGTTAAACTAGTCCCTTCCAAAATATTGTAGTCACCCACCACGTCATCCATTATTGTTATGATGTACATTAGTTCTGCGGTAAAGAGCAATACATGCAGACATCCAATTATTTCCTGTCTCTTTATTGTCAATTATTCCAGAAGATAAGTGTACGACACTTGGGCCATTTAGGTTTTGTGGAGGTTTATAATAATCGTGACACTGGTGCAAATTTTTGTCAGCATGTCTATCTATGCCTCTTTTTTACATTACAGTACATTAGCATTCAATTAGTGGATGTTTGTTTTTATTATTTGTGTCTCTGTTTTACAAAAAACTAAAACTAGGAGTGACAAATAATGAGAAAAAAGAAATCCTTTTGCGTCTTGTTCGGAGAAATTATTGTTGTCAAATTACAGTCAATCCATGCATCTCCGTGGTTAAGGAGCTGCATATTCGCCTATCCGAAGATGTATTTATTTTGTTATTTATTTACTTTTAACATTTAGTTTTTTTTTATGTTTATCAATGTTTTTGGAAGCTTTTTTATCCAAGTGTTGATTGTTTTGTTTTCCCAATGCATGTCAATGGCCATTTCAAATATACACAGATTTTCTCTATTTGCTGTTCCATATCGTCCGCGAACAGCTGTGATAGACTGTACACACATAATGGCCATTTCAATTACACACAGATTTTCTGGTCCTTATCATCCGTGAATCGCTGCGGTCGACTGTACACACATCCACTCCGTAGGGACTCACCTTGCGGAGCTCGCTTATTCCTCAGTGACTCCAACTAATCATTATTGAACCTTTATTCATCCAGGTAAGGCAATTGAGAATGCATTCTCATTTGCAGTACCTGGCAGCAGGCAGCATAGTAAAACAAAAACAGGCTTTCACTTCACATGCTGTCATGGTTGTGATGGTGCCTGCCCTGCACTGAAAAGCTTGCAGGTGACACATTGTTGAGCATTTGTCAAGCGTTGAGTAGAGTGAAATGCTCCAACACTTTGGACTTCACACTCAAATACTTTACGTGAAATGCTCAAATGCGTTTTTAAGCATCATGCATCAGGTGATTGATGATAAAATAATTGTTTTTTTTATTTTATTTTTTTTACAATATTCTATTGAAATTGATAACAATATGTAAATTTTCCCAGTGTGGGACAAATAAAGGATATCTTATCTTATCTTGATATTCCTTGCCAACATTTTGAGTGGTAAATTTTTGTCGATTTTATTGATTCATTCTTGCAGCCGTATTCCAAAGCGGAGGGAAATAACTGAAGCCATAATAACTGCTATCCTGCATCTTACAGCCTCCAGTTTCTTGCTTTTGACACCGAGGCATCCCATGATATTCTGAAGGTGTGGGATGGGCCTCCGGAAAATGAAATGTCTCTGAAGGAGCTTAGCGGCTCACTGCTGCCTGAGGGAATTCACTCAACTCTCAATGTGGTCACCATTCAGTTTGAAACTGACTTTTACATCACCAAGTCTGGGTTTGCTATTGACTTCTCCAGTGAGTATTTTCTTCTTACTACAAAAAATGCACTAATGTTTTGTCAATGAGGTTGTGAGTATGGTTAAAACATGGTATGATGATGGTGTCTGTAAGGACTAGTTATCTGAAAGGCAGACTACTTTTTTTAATTGTGTGTGTTTTTTTTAAGTTAAATAAAAAAAAGTTAATAGTTTTGTATTCATTAATTTAAAAAATGGTCAATGTACTGGGCGCCGCCGCATTTATGAAACACGTGGCTGGATTACTCAGGTAGAGACATTACATGATGGACACCACAAACACAATTATAGATGATGCCAATGCAAATGTTTCTAGCATCGATCCTGAACAGATAAAAATAAATGAAAGCCGCCGGAGAATCATCCTCCTTTGGATTTGTTTTCATGTACCAAATAAGACCGCGGCCAGACCAGCCATCACAACGATCATCCTTTGCATTGTGGTGACATGCACTGCAATGAACAACTTCGAAATAAAAGCCCAAGGAAATTACGTAGACTTCAATGCTCTGTTGGGCCTTGCAGCATGTTGGCAGCATTTTACCATAAGGCAATCACAGCAGCTGGCTTGACTTGTCTTTTTGACTGAAATTGTCAAGTTAAAGAGATAAGTAAACGGGCCCAGTGTTACCTCCTGAATGTCATCTTCCCGTGCCTTCCCTCATTTTCATGTTGATCACTCATCATATCAAACACATTCACCATTGTAAATGAGGTTGTGTAATATGACTACATTATATTGGATGGTTGTCATATGCACAGAGAATGAGAGGAGACGTTTGATTGCTTGTGATTTTAGTGGGTTGTGTTCACATCCCCAGCGACACAGACCTCCCTCTTTCAGATCCGCCTACTTGCCTCAGCAAAATTTCCAAAACACGGTTCAGTCGACCTCTGTGCATATTCATGCTTCTCACGAAAATAGAGCCCAGTGTGCATGTTCTCTCTTGGTTACTGATTTATTTCAAATGACATGAAGAGCTGTCACAACTGACTATTTTTAGAAGCAATATTTTATCATTTATTATTCCATTGATTCATTGGATAAACTTACTTTTTCATTGAAGTTCATTGCAATCTTTTTTGGACAGTTCTGTTTATTCATGGATTATTGTGGTTTATTAGGTATTGCCTCCTTCGTGAGTCGTCACCTTACCGTGGTGGAGGGGTTTGTGTGTCCCAATGATCCTAGGAGCTAAGTTGTCTGGGGCTTTATGCCCCTGGCAGGGTCACCCATGGCAAAGAGGTTCTATGTGAGGGGCCAGACAAAGCACGGCTCAAAGACCCCTGATGAAGATTAAAATAAATGGATCTAAGTTTCCCTTGCCCGGACGCGGGTCACCGGGGCCCCCCTCTGGAGCCAGGCCTGGAGGTGGGGCTCGTTGGCAAGCGCCTGGTGGCCGGGCCTACACCCATGGGGCCCGGCCGGGCACAGCCCGAAGCGGAAACATGGGTCCCCCTTCCCATGGGCTCACCACCCATGAGAGGGGCCAAAGGGGACGGGTGCAATGTGAGCTGGGCGGCAGCCAAAGGTGGGGACCCTGGCGGTCCGATCCTCGGCTGCAGAAGCTAGCTCTTGGGACATGGAATGTCACCTCTCTGGCAGGGAAGGAGCCCGAGCTGGTGTGTGAGGCAGAGGATTTCCGAATGGATATAGTCGGACTTGCCTTCACACACAGCCTGGGTTCTGGTACCAGTTCTCTCGAGAGGGGTTGGACTCTCTTCCACTCTGGAGTTGCTCTCGGTGAAAGGCGCAGAGCAGGTGTGGGCATACTCATTGCCCCACGACCCAGTGCCTGTACTTTGGGGTTCACACTGGTGGACGAGAGGGTTGCCTCCCTCCGCCTTCGGGTGGGTGGACGGATCCTGACTGTTGTTTGTGCATATGCACCAAACAGCAGCTCAGCATACCCACCCTTTTTGGAGTCCTTGGAGGGTGTGCTGGAGAGTACTCCTGCTGGGGACTCCCTTGTTCTGCTGGGGGACTTCAATGCTCACGTGGGCAATGACAGTGAGACCTGGAGGGGCGTGATTGGGAGGAACGGCCCCCCGATCAGAACCCGAGTGGTGTTTTGTTATTGGACTTCTGTGCTCGTCACGGATTGTCCATAACGAACACCTTGTTCAAACATAAGGGTGTCCAGATGTGCACTTGGCACCAGGGCACCCTAGGCCGCAGTTCGATGATCGACTCTGTAGTTGAATAATCGGATTTGCGGCCGCATGTTCTGGACAATCGGGTGAAGAGAGGGGCGGAGCTGTCAACTGATCACCACCTGATGGTGAGTAGGCTCCGATGGTGGGGGAAGATGCCGGTCCGTCCTGGCAGACCCAAACGTATTGTGAGGGTTTGTTGGGAGCGTCTGGCGGAATCCCCTGTCAGAACTAGTTTCAACTCCCACCTCCGACAGAGCTTTTCCCATGTTCCGGGGGAGGCGGGGGACATTGAGCCCGAGTGGACCATGTTCCGTGCCTCTATTGTTGAGGCGGCCAATCTGAGTTGTGGCCGTAAGGTGGTTGGTGCCTGTCGTGGCGGCAACCCCAGTACTCGCTGGTGGACACCAGCAGTAAGGGATGCCGTCAAGCTGAAGAAGGAGTCCTATCGAGCCTTTATGGCCTGTGGGACCCCAGAGGCAGCTGACGGGTATCGACTGGCCAAGCGGAACGCAGCTTCGGTGGTCGCCGAGGCAAAAACCCGAGCGTGGGAAGAGTTCGGTGAGGGCATGGAAGCCGACTTCCGGACGGCTTCGAGGAAATTCTGGTCCACCATCCGACGTCTCAGGAGGGGGAAGCAGTGCACCACTAACACTGTGTACAGTGGGGATGGGGCGCTGCTGACTTCGACTCGGGACGTTGTGAACCGGTGGGCAGAGTACTTCGAAGACCTCCTTAACTCCACCAACACGCGTTCCTTAGAGGAAGCAGAGCCTGGGGACTCTGAGGTGGGCTCTCCTATCTCTGTGGTTGAAGTCACCGATGTGGTTAACAAGCTCCTCGGTGGCAAGGCCCCAGGGGTGGATGAGATCCGCCCGGAGTTCCTCAAGGCTCTGGATGTTGTGGGGCTGTCCTGGTTGACACGCCTCTGCAACATCGCATGGTCAACAGGGAGAGTGCCTCTGGATTCGCAGACCGGGGTGGTAGTCCCTCTTTTTAAAAAGGGGTACCGGAGGGTGTGTTCTAACTACAGATTGATCACACTCCTCAGCCTACCTGGTAAGGTCTATTCAGGGGTGCTGGAGAGGAGGGTCCGTCGGGAAGTCGAGCCTCAGATTGAGGAGGAGCAGTGTGGTTTTCGTCCCGGCCGTGGAACAGTGGACCAGCTCTACACCCTTAGCAGGGTCCTTGAGGGTATGTGGGAATTCGCCCAACCAGTCTACATGTGTTTTGTGGACTTGGAGAAGGCGTTTGACCGTGTCCCTCGGGGAGTTTTGTGGGTGGTGCTTCGTGGGTATGTGGTACCGAACCCCCTGATACGGGCTGTTCGGTCACTATACCACCGATGCCAGAGTTTGGTTCGCATTGCCGGCAGTAAGTCGGAATCGTTTCCAGTGGGGGTAGGACTCCGCCAAGGCTGCCCTTTGTCGCCGATTCTGTTCATAACTTTTATGGACAGAATTTCTAGGCGCAGCCGAAGCGTTGAGGGGGTCCGTTTTGGGGGCCTCAGTATTGCATCCCTGCTTTTTGCAGATGATGTGGTGCTGTTGGCTCCTTCAAACGGGGCTCTCCAACTCTCACTGGAGCGTTTCGCAGCCGAGTGTGAAGTAGTTGGGATGAAAATCAGCACCTCCAAATCTGAAACCATGGTCCTCAGTCGGAAAAGGGTGGAGTGCCCCCTCCGGGTCGGGGAGGAGATCTTGCCCCAAGTGGAGGAGTTCAAGTATCTTGGGGTCTTGTTCACGAGTTGGGGCAGGAGGGAGCGGGAGATCGACAGGCGGATCGGTGCAGCGTCTGCTGTGATGCGGACGTTGTATCGGTCTGTCGTGGTGAAGAAGGAGCTGAGCCAAAGGGCGAAGCTCTCAATTTACCGGTCGATCTACGTCCCAACCCTCATCTATGGTGACGAGCTATGGGTCGTGACCGAAAGAACGAGATCCCGGATACAAGCGGCCGAAATGAGTTTTCTCCGCAGGGTGTCCGGGCTCCCCCTTAGAGATAAGGTGAGAAGCTCGGTCATCCGGGAGGGGCTCAGAGTCGAGCCGCTTCTCCTCCACATCGAGAGGAGCCAGATGAGGTGGCTTGGGCATCTGATTCGGATGCCTCCTGAGCGCCTCCCTGGTGAGGTGTTCCGGGCATGTCCCACCAGGAGGAGACCCCGAGGAAGACCCAGGACACGCTGGAGAGACTATGTCACCCAGCTGGCCTGGGAACGTCTCGGGATCCCCCGGGGAGAGCTGGAAGAAATAGCTAGGGAGAGGGAAGTCTGGGCTTCCCAGCTAAAGCTGTTGCCCCCGCAACCCGGCCCCGGATAAGCGGTAGATGATGGATGGATGGATGGATGGATTAGGTATTGCTTAGTGTTGAAATAAAAGCAAATAAGTAGCAGGTAAGCAATAATACATGAGAGGGGGAGTGATGTCCTTAACAGCCTTTGATGCTGAATGCTACTTAGTGGGTCTTCATAAATGTGAAGGGCGACCCGTTTGGTATTCACTTTGAGGTTCATTTTACTGTGGATGCAAATAATGAAGAAACTATTATATTGTCCATGAAATAATTATGATTGAGTGAGCTTTGGTCCGTAATTGTGTTGATGATTGTTTTCCAAACTAAAAGCAGTTGCTTGCAGATATCTCATTTCTGATTTGACACAAAGATAATCATTCTGCTTTGCCTAAAGTCCTGCAGTCATCAGCATTTATGAGTATTTACTATGGAGAGGCTAAAATGGGAGGATTTGGACTGTTTGAAGTGAAACAATTGTTCTAAACGATTAAATAGTTGTCACTTCATTTGATGAGCCATTAAGTCCAGTTCACACAGCAGGATTGTTAGTGCAATTTTAAATACCCCCTTCCAACCGTAAGGATGCTCCGATTACCGTAATGGCTCAAAAAGTAATCTTGCCAGATAATCCGGCCATGGTGTATTCAGACTGATCTGTTCTGATCTTATGTTTAACTTGGAAGATTTTGCCACATTTCCCGTCTGACGTCAAAATATTCGTGAATGAAATTGTTTCATGTCTGATTTTGCCGTGTGGCTTCCCACCACACACACTTAATAGTCAGAACTGTTAGACCTTTGAGTTTTTCTCATCATGTGGCGTGGTACCTCAGAGTTTGGAAGTCTGCTGACAATTGAAAAATCTTGATGAGTACTCAGGTTTAAGCAATAATAATAATAATAATCCACTGTGCTTGCATGTGACATGTATCTTCATCCGTGCATGTGCCTGTGTGTTTCTCCCTTAGGTTCTCTTGCCACTGCCTGCAGAGATCCAGGTATTCCAATGAATGGTAGTCGCAACGGGGAAGGGCGGGAGCCCGGTGACTCTGTGACCTTCTCTTGTGATCCGGGATATGAATTGCAGGGGGAGAGCAGAATCACCTGCATCCAAGTGGAAAATAGATACTACTGGAAACCCAGCCCCCCAAGCTGCATTGGTGAGTTAGGGGGCGAGAGCTGCTATCGCGTGAGTCAGACAGGAGACAGATGAGTAAAAGTCAGAGGGAGCGGTATGTGGTATGAGAGAGAGAGGGGGTGGACAAAAGTGCAGGGGATCAAAGGGAAAGCGAGAGTGTAGAGATTTTCCCTTGAATAGATTATGGCAATGTCTATTTTTTGTTGAAGTGCGTGACAAACTAAAGTATTTTTGAATGTTTGAGCCACTTAGGTGGACAGGTCTGCTCTATACCCCCCTACATGTTACCAGTTAATTACACTACAATGCAATTAGAAATAATTCAGCTCAACGGGTCGAAAGAAATATATGTTCTTGGATCACTGCACTCCCTATTGCAGTTCCAAGCTCATCAGAATCATCTTTATTGGCCAAGTATGTATAACACACAAGGAATTTGTCTCCGGTATAACACGCTGCATTAGTATCATCATAAACAACAAAATCATTGAACCATTTTAGAGTAACCAGTAAAGTAATCATATCGAGTAATCATATCGAGTGACTTGTGTAGCTTTATGCTCATGTTGTTACTCAGGGTGGAATACTTCCGAATTTTAAATCCAGATTGACAATGTCAGGAGGGGCTCCTTCTGCAGTCACCATGATAGACATATATTGATGGCACGATGCAGGACGTTTGCAATGTCTTATTTCTACTCTTTGTGTCAAGCTCCATGTGGGGGGAATGTGACTGGATCTTCAGGATTCATCCTGTCACCCAACTACCCACACCCCTACCCACATAGTAAAGACTGTGATTGGCTTATTGCTGTCCACTCCGACTATGTCATCTCCTTGGCTTTTATCAGGTATGTCTATCTGCGACGCTGTCTGCTTATTCACCGAGGATAACACGTTCCCAAATGACAAAAGGGAATGTAAACCAGCGTACACCGTTGGCCTGCTTATTGAAGTTTTGGATTGAATTGGACAACATGTTCGCTTTCTTCCTTTATACCTAGGATAAAGAAGGAAAGGAGGAGTTTTTTTTTAAACGGTAGCTGGTTCAGTAGATCACACAAGCGAGGTTTCTCGAAACATGTTGTGTGTTTTCTAATGTGAAACTGAAACTGCTGTAGTTGTCAGTGAATGCACCACAGCACAGGCTGCACCTCGGAATGGATTGTTCTCTGTGACGGAACCAGTTGTAACACCACTGAGCTAAGTGGGCCGTGTCTGTGCAGTGATGCACTTGGGTTGGAGTCCAGGCATATTGGTATATCGCAGAAAAGCTGAATTTTTGCTTCAGAAGCAGATAGTATTGCCACTTTGCTGAAATGCTGTAAAATAGCATTTTCAGATGAATAATGTATATTACAGGAAGAGGTGTGATAGGATTGCAAGTAATTTACGATGCTGCATGATACTCAGAGGCTTTCCTTTATTAATGACAATTGAGGCATGGAACAGCAAGTCTGGCAGGGTAAGATGAGCCCGAGGGCAGTCCGAACACTTCACTGTTGAGTTTTTTTTTTTTTTTCATGCAGGTCTCAAGCATTGGTACTGAGGTGTAGAGTTTCTCTTCGATTTTTGTCTTTCAAAATAAATATCAAAAATTTCACGTTGCTGTTTGGTGACCTTGGATTGCCATCAAAAGGATGGGGGTGTCATTTTGAATTGGAGTTGCCTCCATTCAACTCAAACACAATTATCTCGGAGCCATTTGCATTTTTGTCATACTTTATGCTCATTATTTTGAAAAGAGAGAAGCTCTGCTCTCTTTCTCACATGTCTGCCCTCATGCTCACTTGTGGCAAGTCATTCGTTTTACAAAGCAACAATATGAAATGATTTTCACACTGCCACCTGGGAAGATTTTGTGCCACATTGTCCCAGCAATTTAATCGCTCCCCACCTCCTCGAGGAGTTATCCGTTTTTTATTTGATTTATTTTTTCATCTTTTTGTCTGATTACAAACTAATTGCATGACTCACTCCTCACATTATAGCACACCATCTCCGTTTTGAAACCAGGAGCAGGTTTCGACTCTCATATACACCACAGCGTGTTGAATTGGAAATTAGGCTTTCAAAAATAACAATTGTATCTAATTGTTTCTAATTCCCTTGCAGCTTCAGTATTGAGCCCAACTATGATTTCTTGTACATCTACGATGGACCAGACAGCAGCACGTATCTGATTGGCAGTTTCCAGGATAGCAAACTACCTGAGAAGATTGAGAGCTCCTCCAACTTCATGTACTTGGCATTTCGTAGTGACGGTTCTGTGAGCTACACTGGCTTTCATTTAGAGTACAAAGGTACTGTGGAGCTGTGGATTTCTATGCACATGGTGTATTGGATTGTATTTAAGTCTCATGCATCTTTATGCATGAGATTCAATGTATCTTTGAGGTTGACTACGTTGCAAATACTGTTCACATTTTTTTCCTGATTGCCGTTCTCTTTTATCATCCCTATTTACATGTCTTCAACAATGTAATGAAACAGTCCCTTGTGATGCATACCAGTAATCTAGGCTGGAATATTCTGACGTTTATAATCTCTCTGCGGCATAACAGCCTTGTTCTAAATGTTGTCTTTTGATTGGCAGCCAAACTGCGGGAGGCCTGTTTTGATCCAGGTAATGTGATGAATGGCACCAAAATGGGCACTGACTACAAGCTGGGATCAATGGTTACATATAATTGTGAGGCCGGATACCTACTGGAAGGCTACTCTACTCTGACATGTATGATGGGCAACAGCAAGAGACCAGAGTGGGATAGAAGCAAGCCAAGCTGTCAAGGTGAGAGGCAAAGCTGCCGGATCGATATGTGATGCTTTGTGATGTTCTGACTTCTGTGTGATGAACGACTATAAGTGCACACTCAACAGAAACCATTGACATCGCCGCGCAAGAATTGGCTACGATAGTGAAATAAAGCACATTAACATTTTGGTTGAGAAAAGTCATTAAAATGTCTACAAATTTGCATCGACCGTACTTGGCTTTGTTTTAAGTTAATATATACAGTATATACTGTATTTTATTTTTTTGTGACCCAGTCATCAAAACAAACGAATAAATAAAAATGTACCATGCACTAAACACTACAGCCATACACAATACTATTATCATTCACATTTGGGTCTACCCGATTGCCATTTCACAGAGATTAACATCATCCCAGTGTCAAGAACAGATGTCTTGAAGTTCGGATAACTACCTGTACCTTTTTTCAATAACATTACACACAAGGTATAGTCATCACAAACAGGAAAACATGTTGCTTGCGACATGAAGATATGAAATACACATACCCACCAATCACTGATGTTGAACGTTACTGAAGATTTTATGATCTGCAACTAATACTACAGCTTTTAAGAACAAATTCACCTCAAAATGGGGTGTGCTTGCAGTGAATCTGATCAATGTCCCTTTATAACAGTTGTGTCAAACCTACGGCCCGCAAGCCGGAACCGGCCCTCAAGGATGTTCCATCTGGCCAGCAGTATAATTTAAAAGTGAAAAAATGCATAAAAGACACAGAATTAATATTTTAATAAGGTGCAATCCATGGTGTATCTGCTCGGGGACACACTGTTTTGATCAGAATAGAAGACAACATTGTTTTGATCAGAGAAGAAGACAATAGCCGCCTCATCTGTCACTGAGACAGACCCAACACAGCATACTCTCTCATGGACATGTGAATACTTTATTCTTTACACATTTAACAACACTTTCCTTAGTTTGTAAGGTGTAGGCAGGGATTAAATACATTTTATATGCACATGTGTAAATGGTTGAATCATTCCTTTCTTTATAAGTCTCGTTTAATCTCAAAGTGTATTACTATATTGGTCAACACCAATTACTTGTTAAGGTTTTGTGCCTTTGTACATTCAGTGGCACCAGTTGCAATGCATATATGCGAATGATAAAAGTAAATTGCACATTTGTATAAGGAAATCTAAGGTGCTTCATGAAATGATTTGTAAAACATACAGTATGTTCATTAAATTTCAACATGTTTCTATTGTTCTTGTGCTTCCTGAAACCAAAACAAAGGAAATACATATTATTTTGGTTAATTATAGCAGTGTATGGTATAATTTTAATGGTCCGACCCACTTGACATCTACCGAGGCCGTATGTGGCCCACAAAATGAAATGAGTTTGACACCCACGATTTATATCTGAAATAAATGCAGCTGAATCCTATTTTCTTTCCATCACCTTTTTGTCAATTTTGTATTGGGCCTAATTTTAATAATGATGGTTTTGTTTGACAATTATTTTCAAAGTCAACTTCTCTTTACCGTTGAACATTTTCATGCCAGAAATGTGTATTTTGCATTGTATCACCCCCGATTTGCCGAATTTCAGTGACATTTCATGATCTGTCATCGATGGTGCTGTAAGGCTCTTGCATGTGTAGGACACTTGAGACTGCAAGTGCTTGAAAGGGACATGTCACGGTTAAGAAGGTCTTTGTCACAAACACTTGGTTCAATCACCATGTCCTGAAAAAACCTTTCATGTCAGCTTTGGAGAAGAACATTGAAAATGGTGGTTTGTTTTATCTATTTATTTATTTTTCTCCCAAACAGATGGTATTATTACTGATCTAAAGAAATTGATTTTAACACTTTCATGGACAGTGGTTACGACAGTGGACATCTTATTATGTTGTCAGGTTACATGGCGCATGAAATGGTTACAAAAATAGTTTTAGTTTGATTGGAATTAGTTTCCTAAAAGAAAGTCTGTTTTCATAATTTACCATCTACGATTGACTCAAATGTACAGGTATTTGCAGGCACAATTGCACGTTTATTGACGAGTGATGTTTTCATGTATTTCGAAGACCAAAGCACTTTTCCCGGCTTTTTTTGGTCACCGTTGGGTTTTACAAATGTAAACATTAATCGGAGCTCCTTGTTTGCCTATTTCGAGTTGCTGTTGAAAAAGTCCCAGATGTACCTCTCAAATGACAAATTAAGTTAGGAATCCTAGTGTTACGCGATCCACATCTGTCAGCAGATACAAATCCAGCAGTGACTCCTCATCTCATTTTGCGACTGAAATGCTTACATGCGCGCTTGCTGATGGCGCAGTATTGCTTAATTTTCCCCACATTTCTTAACTGTATTTTTCGTTATACTTTTTCCTGTCACCACAGCTCCCTGCGGTGGTCACTTCACTGGTTCAGAGGGCACCGTGTTGTCTCCAAACTATCCACATAATTACACCAGAGGACAGAAGTGTGTGTATGATATCTTTGTCCCGGGGGACTTTGGTAAGCCTTTTAAGCAATATTTCCCATGAGTTGAGTTGGAAAAGTGCTCACTTACTCCCTACAGCCCATTTGTAGGGAGGATGTATTTCACTTTCCTAATGTGGAATACAGCACAAGGGCTGAGTTAATATATGGTTTGTGCGGATGGACAGTTAATGTTGAGGTACTGTGTATGAACAGTGTGGAAACAAATGAGGCTCCCTCTCAAAGATGGTCACTCTTGCAATTTATTTCCTTGTAGTACATTCATATTATGGCAAGGCGAGTTTATTTATATAGCCCAGTTCATCCAAAAAGGCAATTTGCAGTGTTGTATGTAGAGGATAAACATCCCAAACTAAATAAAAAAAGTCGGCCTGTATCAGATTGGAAACAGAATACAATGAAAGTACCAATCATCAAACGCAGTAACATGAACATTAGAAATGGCAAAATCAATATTCAGCGCAAACCTCTTGTCCGCACAGAAATGTTTTGTGTGGCCAAGGACGTGAATGGGAAAACAATCAATCCCAGGAATAGTCGTCGACAGGGGATGGGGAGGGTCAGGGGATGGGGTTTGTTGTGTGTGAATGTCATGGATTGAAAAGTTGTGTTTGATGGGCCCTCATGCACCGAAATTGGGTGCGGCAGTCACGTGCTGAAAAAATGATTGTGGACGTGATGCCCAGTACCGGCCGTTTGAGAAAATTAACACATTGAAATTCCCATTGACCACCCCACCCCTCTCTGCATGGTGACCCAGAACCACTTCCAAACTTTAAAAAAAAACTATTTCAGTTGTAACTTAATGTTCTTCCGTCCATTAAGACATCAAAATAAATTGAAACACCTTAAAAACAAAAAGAATGTCCTCAGCTGAATCATTTTTCTGCACTCTTCCAACTATTTCGAAGGCTTTGTTCACGCAGCACTACGCTGACATCACAGGGCACTCTAAGTGACAGCAGAAGTCACAATCCTGCAACGTCGACAGATAAAGAAGACATTGTGTGAAAAAGAATATGTACCTTCTGATCATTAAGATGTTTTTTAAAGTACATTCCTCATTCTGATTGTGTAGATCAATTTATTACTTTTAAATTTTAGTTTTATTTTGCACTGTACATTTTCCGAATTTTATTCATTTGATTTTCTCTGTTTGTTAAGCTTGCTTTTCCTTACCCCTGACATTTTATTGATTGAAGCCACTTGTGACAACTTGCATTGAGCAGTGACGTTGCAAAGTCATCACCCCATCCCTCTCCAGTCTGCAGGCATAACCACTCAAAGCAAGAATGACCAAACATGTCCGTTAGTATAACGGTTGCATTGAGTTTAAATTGATTCTTCATGCCTTCAAAACTTAAATCAATCTAAAATTACTTTAATTTGTCAAAGACCAGAACTCTTAAGGGTGCAACTTAACAATACTGCGGTGTTAATTTTGACAAGAATTTTTCGTTTTCATCCATCCATCCATCTTCTACCGCTTATCAGGGACCGGGTCGCGGGGGCAGCAGCTTTAGCAGGGAAGCCCAGACTTCCCTCTCCCTAGCTACTTCTTCCAGCTCTCTCTGGGGGATCCCGAGGCGTTCCCAGGCCAGCTGGGTGACATTGTCTCTCCAGCGTGTCCTGGGTCTGGTGGGACATGCCCGGAACACATCACCAGGGAGGCGCTCAGGAGGCATCCAAATCAGATGCCCAAGCCACCTCATCTGGCTCCTGACGGGGGGCACAATGAGTATGCCCACACCTGTTCTGCGCCTCTCACTGTGAGCAACTCCAGAGTGGAAGAGAGTCCAACCCCTCTCGAGAGAACTGGTACCAGAACCCAGGTCATGTGTGGGAGGCAAGTCCGACTATATCCAGTCGGAAATTCTCTGCCTCACACACCAGCTTGGGCTCCTTCCCTACCAGAGAGGTGACATTCCATGTCACAAGAGCTAGCTTCTGCAGCCGAGGATCGGACCGCCAGGGTCCCTGCCTTTGGCTGTTGCCCAGCTCACATTGCACCCGACCCCGTTCGCCCCTCTCATGGGTGGTGAGGCCATGGGAAGGGGGACCCACGTTGCCTCTTCGGGCTGTGCCCGGCCGGGCCCCATGGGTGCCGGCCCGGCCACCAGGCGCTTGCCAACAAGCCCCACCTCCAGGCCTGGCTCCAGAGGGCGGCCCCGGTGACCCGCGTTCGGGCAAGGAAAACTTGGATCCATTCATTGTAATCATCATCAGGGGTCTTTGAGTCGTGTTTTGTCTGGCCCCTCAGCTAGAACCTGTTTGCCATGGGTGACCCTGCCAGGGGCATACAGCCCCAGACAACCTAGCTCCTAGGATCATTAGGACACACAAACCCCTCCACACAGTAAGGTGACGACTCACGGAGGGGGAAATTTTTGTTTTGTTTTAGCTATTATCTTTCGACTAAAAAAGTTTTAGACATAATTTAGTCATCAGATTGTATTTTTGGATTCTCGAACTATCGTGCTTGTAATGCCTCCGGCTCCAACAGTTTGTCGAGAACCAAATTTTCTCCATCCGTCACGCTATGGTGGTGAGCCGGACTTTGCGGGCAATTCATTCACCAGTGCTCATTAATTTTTGATCAGCAGCCATCCACCTGTGTCAACATTAGTTGCAAGGTTGCATTCATAATGAGTTTGTTGACTGGCCAAGCTGTGTTTTGGGCACTTTCGGCGAGCATTGCGCGACCCAAGCTCTGGTCTTCCTTCCCTGCATTTATTGACGACTTACGTTGGGTTTTCCACCACCCAGTTCAGGGAAGAGAGGCCAGAGGTTGATTATTAGATTGTCGTCAGGGTAGGCAATCACTACCTGACTATTCCATTGCTTTTCGCATTCTGGCTGCGGCGAGCAGATTCGACTCCTCGAATGCTATCCTGGGATCAACTGAACATGCTCGCTGATTGCCTAACGATTCTGGTGGTTCGAATTAAACAAAGACATCATGACTACATTCGGGTGTCAAACCCTGATGCCGACCTTCTGCTGCCTTGCTCCAGCTGCTACCTGTACCGTCTCATCTTCCATCCATCCATCCATCATCTACCGCTTATCCGGGGCCGGGTCGCGGGGGCAACAGCTTTAGCAGGGAAGCCCAGACTTCCCTCTCCCTAGCTACTTCTTCCAGCTCTTCCCGGGGGATCCCGAATCGTTCCCAGGCAAGCTAGGTGACATAGTCTCTCCAGCGTGTCCTGGGTCTTCCTCGGGGTCTCCTCCCGGTGGGGCATGACCGGAACACCTCACAGGGGAGGCGCTCAGGAGGCATCCGGATCAGATGCCCAAGCCACCTCATCTGGCTCCTCTCAATATGGAGGAGAAGCGGCTCGACTCTGAGCCCCTCCCGGATGACCGAGCTTCTCACCTTATCTCTAAGGGAGAACCCGGACACCCTGCGGAGAAAACTCATTTCGGCCGCTTGTAACCGGGATCTCGTTCTTTCGGTCACGACCCATAGCTCGTCACCATAGATGAGGGTTGGGACGTAGATAGACCGGTAAATTGTGAGCTTCACCCTTTGGCTCAGCTCCTTCTTCACCACGACAGACCGATACAACGTCCGCATCACAGCATACGCTGCACCAATCCGCCTGTCGATCTCCCGCTCCCTTCTGCCCCCAATCGTGAACAAGACCCCAAGATACTTGAACTCTTCCACTTGGGGCAAGAACTCCTCCCCGACCCGGAGGGGGCACTCCACCCTTTTTCGACTGATCTTCATCCCAACCGCTTCCCACTCGGATGCAAAACGCTCCAGTGAGAGCCCTGCTTGAAGGAGCCAACAGTACCACATCATCTGCAAAAAGCAGAGATGCAATACTGAGGCTACCAAAACGGACATCTCAACGCTTCGGCTGCGCCTAGAAATTCTGTCCATAAAAGTTATGAACAGAATCGGGGACAAAGGGCAGCCTTGGCGGAGTCCAAACTTCACTGGAAACGATTCCAACTTATTGCCGGCAATGCGAACCAAACTCTGACATCGGCAGTATAGGGACCGAATAGCCCGTATCAGGGGGCTCAGGAAGTCGGCTTCCATGGCCTCACCGAACTCTTCCCACGCATGGGTTTTTGCCTCGGCGACCGCCGAAGCTGCGTTCCGCTTAGCCAGTCGATACCCGTAAGCTGCCTCTGGGGTCCCACAGGCCATAAAGGCCCGATAGGACTCCTTCTTCAGCTTGACGGCATTCCTTACTGCTGGTGTCCACCAGCGAATACGAAGGTTGCCGCCCCGACAGGCACCAACCACCTTACGGCCACAACTCAGATTGGCCGCCTCAACAATAGAGGCGCGGAACATGGTCCATTCAGACTCAATGTTCCCCGCATCCCCCAGGACATGGGAAAAGATTTTCCGGAGGTGGGAGTTGAAACTTTTTCTGACAGGGGATTCCGCCAGATGCTCCCAACAAACCCTCACAATACGTTTGGGTCTGCCAGAACGGACCGGCATCTTCCCCCACCATTGGAGCCTACTCACCACTAGGTGGTGATCAGTTGACAGCTCTGCCCCTCTCTTCACCCGAGTGTCCAGAACATGCGACCGCAAATCCGATGTTACAACTACAAAGTCGATCATCGAACTGCGGCCTAGGGTGTCCTGGTGCCAAGTGCACATATGGGGACACCCTTATGTTTGAACAAGGTGTTCGTTATGGACAATCCGTGACGAGCACAGAAGTCCAATAACAAAACACCACTCGGGTTCCCCCCGATCAGAACCCGAGTCCTCCCAATCACGCCCCTCCAGGTCTCACTGTCATTGCCCACGTGAGCATTGAAGTCCCCCAGCAGAACAAGGGAGTCCCCAGCAGGAGTACTCTCCAGCACACCCTCCAAGGACTCCAAAAAGGGTGGGTATGCTGAGCTGCTGTTTGGTGCATATGCACAAACAACAGTCAGGACCCGTCCACCCACCCGAAGGTGGAGGGAGGCAACCCTCTCGTCTATCGGTGTGAACCCCAATGTACAGGCACTGAGCCGGGGGGCAATGAGTATGCCTGCGCCTCTCACCGTGAGCAACTCCAGAGTGGAAGAGAGTCCAACCCCTCTCGAGAGAACTGGTACCAGAACCCAGGCTGTGTGTGGAGGCAAGTCCGACTCTCTCCAGTCGGAAATTCTCTGCCTCACACACCAGCTCGGGCTCCTTCCCTGCCAGAGAGGTGACATTCCATGTCCCAAGAGCTAGCTTCTGCAGCCGAGGATCGGACCGCCAGGGTCCCCGCCTTTGGCTGCCACCCAGCTCACATTGCACCCGACCCCTTTGGCCCCTCTCATGGGTGGTGAGCCCATGGGAAGGGGGACCCACGTTGCTTCTTCGGGCTGTGCCCGGCCGGGCCCCATGGGTGTAGGCCCGGCCACCAGGCGCTTGCCAACGAGCCCCACCTCCAGGCCTGGCTCCAGAGTGGGGCCCCGGTGACCCGCGTCCGGGCAAGGGAAACCTTGGTCCATCTATTGTATTCATCATAAAGGTCAATGAGCCGTGCTTTGTCTGGCCCCTCACCTAGAACCTGTTTGCCATGGGTGACCCTGCCAGGGGCATAAAACCCCTGACAACTTAGCTCCTAGGATCATTGGGACACGCAAACCCCTCCACCACGGTAAGGTGACGGCTCACGGAGGGGCCGTCTCATCTTTGGTCGCATATTTATCTTTCGTACAAGTTTACCCGTTTCAAGTGGAAAATTGGTCATACACACTTTAGTGGACCAAGTTTTCAAATTAATATATTTATTGGCCCTGCCTAAGCTTCCATCATCCCGGGAAACCGCTCAGCTGCCCATTCGTCATGTCACCCGACTCCACGATCTACCGATGGACATTGTGTCGGATTGTAGTCCTACGTTTCTTTCATGCGTGTGGACAAAATTCTGCAAAACACTCAGAGCAATGGCAAGCCTGCCATCAGGATATCACCCTCAAACTAATGGTGAACCAAGACCTGGAGACAACCCTCCGCTGTGCATGTCTTCAACAACCGGCGTCCTGGGCCAGCCTTCGGTCGGATATGCCCACAACATTCTGGTCTTGTCTGCCACAGTCCGGTCCCCCGTTTATGGCTGTGTACGGTCCCCTGCGCCTTCTTCGCAAGAATACTCACCCCTGAGGAAGTAAATTATCACGTGGGAAACTGAACTGAGACGGCCCGGTAGTCCAGTGGTTAGCACATCGGCTTCACAGTGCAGAGGTACCGGGTTCGATTCCAGCTACAGCCTCCCTGTGTGGAGTTTGCATGTTCTACCCGGGCCTGCGTGGGTTTTCTCCGGGTGCTACGGTTTCCTCCTACATTCCAAAAACATGCATGGCAGGCTGATTGGACGCTCTAAATTGTCCCTAGGTGTGAGTGTGAGCGTGGATGGTTGTTTGTCTCTGTGTGCCCTGCGATTGACTGGCAACTGATTCAGGGTGTCCCCCGCCTACTGTCCGAAGATTGCTGGGATAGGCTCCAGCACCCCCCGCGACCCTAGTGAGGATCAAGCGGTTCGGAAAATGGATGGATGGATGGATGAAACTGAACTGTTGGCACGCTGGGAATGGTGTCATTGGTTGGCGGGAACCAAATGACCGATCATAAGAACCTTGCTTACATTTGGTCATCCAACCGACTCAACTCACGACAGGCATGATGGGCTTTGCTGTTCACCAGGTTCAAATGTATTTACTGCCAGGGACCTCACAATAAAAAGCCTGATGCTCTCTCCCAACGTTATGATCAGGCAGTGGACAAAACCAGGATGGAAGCCATTCTGCCAGGCCATTGCACAGTGGGGACACTTCCATGGGTGATCGAGCAGAGGATCACTGAGGCCTTTAAGGGAACCTCTGTCCTCGAGGATTGTCCCGAAGGTCTTTATTTGTGCCTAAGGCCTTCCATTCTGAGGTGCGACAGTGGGGCCATGCTTCTAAATTGGCTTGTCATCTGGGAGTTAACTGTGCGTTCGCCATGATTGATCAGCAGCATTTCTGGTGTGCTGACCTTAAAAGAGAAATTAAGGACTTTGTTTGGGCTTGCGCAGCCTGTGTTTGCGGCAAAATCTCCCGCCAACCTATGGCTGGGTTGCTCTAGCCGTTTCCTGTCCCATCTAGTCCTTGGTTGCATATTTCCTTGTATTTTATTCTGAGACTTTCTGTGTCTCGAAGGAAGGTGGTCATACTTACAATAATGGACCACTTTGTGGCTCTCACCAAGCTGCCATCGTCATTGGAGATCGCTCTTTGCTCATTTGTCATG
Organism: Hippocampus zosterae; assembly: GCF_025434085.1. Classification (NCBI taxonomy): domain Eukaryota; kingdom Metazoa; phylum Chordata; class Actinopteri; order Syngnathiformes; family Syngnathidae; genus Hippocampus; species Hippocampus zosterae. The sequence continues at coordinate 24,157,435 of NC_067455.1, read as the reverse complement.
TGTTCCGTCTCCATGGTATTCCTAGGGACATTGTCTCTGATTGTGGTCCTCAGTTCATTTCTCATGTATGGAAGAGATTTTGCAGAGCAATGGGAGCCATAGCTAGCCTCTCGCCTGGACCTCATCCACAATCTAATGGGCAGAGCGAAATTGTCAACCAGGACCTGGAGACAGCCCTCCAGTGTGTATGCCTGCATCAACTTGCTACATGGTCTAGGCACTTACTATGGGTGGAATATACCCACAACACCCTCGTCTGCCACAGGTTGGTCTCCATTCATGCCGGTGTATCAACTCCCTGTGTTTCCTTACCAAGAAGGGCAAGTGGATGTCCTATGCATCCAACTCCATAAGCGGGCCCATCATGTCTGAAGGGAAACCATAGCAGCAGCATCACACACTGTCGAACACAATCAGCGTATTGCAGATCGTTGACGACATCCTGTGCTCAAGCATCGCCATGGACATACAGTAAGTTAGGGCTCTCCACGTGGGATATGCATCTGACAGGTAACTCACACAAGCTCGGACCAAGATAAATTGGATCTTTCGAGGTGGAGGCTAGTGTGAACCCAGTTCCTGTCAAGCTCTACCTTCCACCCACCCTCAAGGTCCATCCTGTATTCCACATGTCACTGCTCAAGTCCATGGGGTCCAGTCCACTTGTGCACTGCCTGCCCTTCCACCTCCTCCTCATATTGTTGATTGTGACCCGGTGTACACTATCAGGGAGATTTTATTGTCCAAACGCAGAGGCAGTGGTGAGCAGTACTTGGTCCACTGGGAAGGCTATGGTCCGGATGAGCGTCGGTGGGTCCCCCGCTCCTGGATCCAGGATTGGTCACTCCTTGATTTACATGCAGCTCACCTGTCCAAATCAGGTTGTTCACCAAAGTGGCGTCCAGCATCCATTGAGGGGGTGGGGGTTACTGTCATGTCTGTCTGTTTGTTTTGTTTTCAGACCCAGCTGGAGTGAGGGCCATTTCCCTCCAGCAAACGCACCTGTTCTGCGTTTACCAATCAAGCCTGTCATGTAGTTCAGGACTGCCAAGCTGCCTAGTCACTGTTGGATTATTGACCGTGCTCTCTGATTATGCTCGTGTTGTTTTCTAGATCTCGTACATAGTCATTTGGCTCTCTTAGTTCCTCACTTTGTAATTTCAACCATTGATCGGTTCTCAGTTTGTTTGTGAATGTTCACACACACTTGACAATGAGAGAAGCATTTTTGGGAGTATCATAGTTACGTTTTTATGGTGTTCCATCCACTTTTCATGTTTTATGTCGGAAAAATCATATACTGTATTTTCACGACTATTCGACGCACCGTACTAATGGCCGCAGTCTCATTAATGGGTGACATTTCTGTATTTTACACATACACAGGACGCACCGTACTAATGGCCGCAGTTTTACAGTGGTAAAACATACGCTTAAACATACGGCATGCATGCATGCTAACACGTTCGCTAACACGTTCGCTAACACGTTAGCTTGAAGCACACACTGAAGCTCGAAGCTAAAACACATTTTTAAAAAGGCAACGAAAGCAGAACTGAGTTCGGGTGTATTTTATTTACAAGGTACACACGTTTTTTGCTCAAGCATCACTCAGAAAGCCATCAAAGTCGTCATCTTCTGTGTCCGAATTAAACAATTGTGCAAGTATCGGTAATCCATCCAATCCGCCGTGTTCCCCCTCGTTGTCAGAGTCACTCTCGTCGTCATGTGGCTCCACAGAAATGATGCCGGCTTTGCCAAAAGCTCGAACAACTGTACTAGCAGATACGTTCGTCCAAGCAGCTACAATCCATTCACAGATTGTGGCGTGACTAGCCCGGTGCTGCCTCCCACTCTTCGTGAAGCTGTGTTCGCCATCGATCATCCATTTTTCCCATGCCGCTCGCAACTTCACTTTGAACGCCCGGTTGATGCCGATGTCCAGCGGTTGGAGTTCTTTAGTCAAGCCTCCGGGAATGACGGCAAGCTCGGAGTTCATTTGCTTGACTTTGTTTTTCACCGCTGGTGTGAGATGGGCACGCATGGAGTCGCAAATCAAGAGTGACGGCGAGGCATGGAAAAAGCCATCCGGTCTCTTAACATACACTTCACTTAGCCACTCTCTCATCTTCTCCTCGTCCATCCAGCCCTTTTGGTTTGCTTTCACGATGACGCCGGCTGGAAACTTTTCTTTCGGCAGCGTCTTTCGCTTGAAAATCACCATAGGTGGCAGTTCCTGTCCGTTAGCATGACAACCAAGAACGACAGTGAAAGCTGACTTCTCGTGCCCCGTTGTGCGTATCGCAACCGTGCTGGTCCCCTTCTTCCGCACAGTGTGGTTCACCGGGATGTCGAAAGTCAGCGGGACCTCGTCCATGTTGGTAATGTGGTTAGGCTGGATGCGTTTGTCGACAATCTTTTTACTGCAGTAGGTGCGGAAAACGGCCAGCTTTTCTTTGTAGTCCGCTGGAAGTTGCTGAGCCACGGTCATCTTCACTCTCACGGATAGATGGCAGCGTTTCATAAAGCGAAAGCACCAAGACGGACCTCCTTGAAAATGTTCAATTTTCAATTCTTCGGCTAACGTTTTCGCCCTTAGTCGAATGGTGACCGTGGAGACGCTTCTGCCGGCTGCTCTTTGATCAAGAATCCACCGCTCCAGTTGGTCTTCCAACTCGGGCCACCTCGCCTTATTTCCACGGAAACTGCGCTTCGTCTTTTTGACTTGGCTTCACAGTCGAATGGTGACCGTGGAGACGCTTCTGCCGGCTGCTCTTTGATCAAGAATCCACCGCTCCAGTTGGTCTTCCAACTCGGGCCACCTCGCCTTATTTCCACGGAAACTGCGCTTCGTCTTTTTGACTTGGCGAAGCTCGTTCTCCTACTTCCTCCATTTGCGAACCATGGATTCGTTGATATTAAATTCTCTGGCGGCTGCTCGATTCCCATGTTTCACTGCATAACCGATGGCTTGGAGTTTGAATTGCGCTTCGTAGGCGTGTCTCTTTGTGGAACTCATTTTCGGGGGTTCTTGGAAACCAAAACTGAAGTTGTTTTGCAATAATGCACATACTCACATTTTATACATGTGCTGGTACCTGCTAGTGGCGTGCCTTACACGCCCACCCTTCACTCATTGCCGGACCCACCCCCTGCGTGCCTGTCCTCACTCACGTCCACCTCTCGTCATATATTTACATTTCTCTCTCTCCATAATTTACATATAAGTGCACGGACGCGCTTCACTGATTGGCCGACCTCTTCTCCGCATGCGTGCGTGTCGTCACTCACGTACACATTTTCTCTCTCTCCAAATTTACATATAAGTGCGCGGACGCACTTCACTGATTGGCCGACCTCACTTCCGCCTTTTCTCTATATAAACAGCGTGTCGGGTCTCAGCCAGATTTTGGAACTCAGCTCATATAAAAGACGCATCGCATTATAAGGCGTCCTGTCCATTTTGGAGAAAATTTTAGACTTTTAATAGCGCCTTATAGTCGTGAAAATACGGTACCTGCTTACTCACAAACCTGCATTTTAAACATACACAATGTACTACAATATCCATTTCCATTTTTATCTCATGGTACCTCTGTTATCTGTGTTATGAAGTTATGCATGTGCGCTGTCATGGCTCTTCAACACAAAATGATGAAGGAGTAGATCCAATGTGTTTCTTAAGAAATGAATCAGGTTAGCAAAAGCGAGGTATCATTCTTTGACACTCAGCACTCATGGCTTGTCTGTGCTTTGCACCATTCCAAAGCCATTAAGGTACATTGTGCATCTGTCTTGCCCTTTAATGTTTAATTATAGTTTGAAATAATACTTGCAGTCACATTTCAAACAATAAGTCTGCTTCTTTTTTGAAATGCTGAATTATTCATGGCACTCAATCTTTGCCTAAGGCACTGCTTGTAAACATTCATGCATACACGTACATTAGCCAGCAGCGGATCACTCTTCTTTGCACCAAGTTCAGCTTTTAGTGTTTCACCGTTTTGAGGTTGCATACAGAACATCCACCAAAGTATGATGTTTTCATATAACCAAATCTGGAACACTGGAGAAAAAAAATGGGATGAGTCAATTGATAAAGAAGATCCATTATAGATAGGCAAACGAAATGCAGCACTTGCATTTTGTACATAATCTGTAATTTTGCGTTTTGTTTTGCCTCTTTGTTAGAGCTCCAAAAGGGAGTCACATTCATTATATTTTTTATGGGAATATATTGTGTATCTAGGACACGCACTATGGATAAAATAATCACTCCCCACCCCAATTTATTTATTTATTTTAAGTTGATACTCCCTCAGCTTGCAGGATCAAGCCTCTCACAGTTGAAACTCACACTCAGGGGCATTTGGATTTGTAGACTCCCTGGACTGTTTGGGGTACTCTGGCACATGGGACCATTGCACCCCCCTCCCACAAAAAAACAAACAAAAACAGGAATATGACGAAACAAGGACATTTTCATTAAATGCATAAATAATTGATTTATACGGTGGTTCACTGGTGAGCCAATGAACGTCCTTCCTGTGTGGAATCTGCATGTTCTCCCCATGCATTGGGGAAAGGAGCCTTGGAAAGGCTCCAGAACCCCCTTGATTCTCATGAGGATGAGTGCGTGTGTGTGTGTCAGGCCACTATAGAGTGTGGCAATTTACAGGTCCACATTGGTGTCGCATAACTGACACCAAGGTGGATTACAGATTTTCTTTTTATTGCAACAATGCAACACAGTATTGTGGAAACAATGGTGAAGCCGCAGTCAGTCTTGGATGAAGAGATTCACAGATTGTTGGCTGTATATTCTCCCTTCCAAGCACTCTCACTCTCACGGATCGATACAAAAGAAGCTGATTTCACATACAGGATTTGAGGACATTACCAAAAGAAAAAAAAAACGGTTACTTTTCTCTTCCATGGCATCACAAAAAGAACTCCAAACCTCGACAGTACAATGCAGTACTTCACAATTATTTTTTATCAATTTGAAAATTTTAAATAAATAGATGACACCATACATCAGAGATACTAATGCAGAATATCCTGCCTGTCTGCCTGGCCAAGTTGCTCACTCATACATGAGAACTTATATCTGTTTCATCCAACTTGGAATGACCCCACCTGTTGTATGTTTTGGCTCAAGGTGATCAGAATCCGCATCAAGCCCCTCCACCCCTAACCCCACTTATTTTTTTCAACAAAACAATTAACATCCTCTGAGAATCTAAAATTAATAAGATGGTAATTCCATATTGTTTGCCAGGTTGGAAAACAATGAGCAATGCATAATCATTTATGAACAGCCATTAAACAACTCTACGACTTGATTTTAACATTTTGCATGTAAGCTAACATCCATCCATCCATTTTCTGTCCGAATGCCAGACAATGCATCCAACAATGGGCTGGAATCATCTGATTATACGTAGTGACTCGAGAAAAAAGAAAAAATAAATAAAGTTTCTGTTTTCTGCTTTATCCTCACAAGGGGTGCTGGAGACTATCCCAGCAGTCTCCGGACAGTAGGTGGGTGACACCCTGAACCTGTTGCCAGCCAATTGCAGGGCACACATAGACGAACAACCATCCGCGCTCACAGTCACAGCTAGGGACAATTTAGAGTGTTCAATCAGCCCCGCATGCATGTTTTTGGAATGTGAGAGGAAACCGGAATACCCGGAGTAAAGCCACGCAGGTCCGGGGAGAACATGCAAACTCCATACAGGGAGGCCAGAATTGGAATTGAACCTGGAACTGTGAGGTCGACACGAAAACCACTGGACCACCGGGGCACCCTTTAAGCTATCAGGAAAAAAAAATCAAGGAGATATATTACACAATATAAAACTATTCCAAACACAAATCAGTATCCTGGCGGCAAAATTCAGGTAGTATCATTTTTAGCAGTTGACAAGAAATGTATTATTCTTTTGTTGGGGGAAATTATCATTGGCTGTACAGGACTAATTTCTTGCAATTTAGTTAGCAATGGCATTTATCTGTATGTGTAAAAAAATTCAAACACACGTAGCCTCTATTGTTTTGTATGAAGCTTTGCTGTTAGCCAATAATCTGCATTAAACGGTGATGGCATTACTTGTCCCATTTAACACATCCACAGGCACCCTTGCCACGATCTCTTTTTCTTTTCTTCATCCTCACTCCCCCCCTCTTTGTTGTGCTGCAGATGCTAGTGTCAACAAGCCTGTGAGTAGGGGGCCTCATTAGAGAATTGTCTGACAGGCATTGTGTCATTGCATAATTTACAATCATGCCGTTGATGTCAACCAATATCAGCCATCTATCAGAGGTGGGCCCAGCAGACAGTGCTGGTACTTAGGGTCCCTTTGGAGGTACTGCTGGCTGCCACACGCTGTCACTGCAGTGTTAAAGCAGTGCCTTTTTAAAAAAGATTTTGTGATATGTGCCGTGTCAGCTGTCCGGTGGGGGTCCCCCCCCCACTTCAGGTTCCAAGGCCTGCCTCACAGTGTTATGGCGCCTCTGCTCACACTACTTGAATCCATCAGACTGAAAATAGGATCGAGGGATTTGTAAATGTTCTGTACTTATTCTTGTTTCTGCCTATTGGATACTTTTTTTGAAGTCCCTTTTATCCATCCACCCATTTCCCGAACCGCTTCATCCTCACACGGGTCGTGGGGCGTGCTGGAGCCTATCCCAGCTGTCTTCGGGCAGTAGGGGGGGACCACCCTGAACCGGTTGGAAGTCCCTTTTAGTGGAGATGAAGAAAAAAAAATACTGAAGTTAACCCTGGATAGGTTTTTCATTTTTATTTTATTTTATTTTATTTTTCCATAGTTGGCCCCCGTGTGGCCAAATACCCATTTTGGGTACATTAAGTTTGGCTGACGCCACTCAAGTTTTACTCCAAGTTGATATAATTGGATGGACAGGAATGAGTTACGGGTAAACATGTCGTCATATTTTCCTATGTTTCTATCTGGGCCTTTTTGTAGCTGCATGTATCAAGAGCACCAGCATTTTGTCGCTCTCCTGTCACAAACACGTATGTCATGTTTGTAATTTTTTAAGTATTTACATTAATGGGATGTTCAAAACACGGACAGCCTGACAGCCTGTTTACGTCCAAAAATAAATTACACATGCATTTTTGATAGGAGAGCGACGATATAGATAACAGCTGCCAGTGGTGTGTCAGAGGGACTGATTGATTGCACTAAGAAATATTAGCTGTAACTCGGTGGGCAAAGAAAGAGTGAGTGAATGAGCAAGTAAAGTGTGTAACTGCAGTAAAGAAAGAACAGCAAAGAGAATGAGATGAAACGAGATCATGAAGGAACCTGGGAGTGAGAAATAACACTGCTGAGAGCTATCATGAAAGTGTGGAACCTGAGGGTGACCGTTGACTCATCTGTGATGTTCACTTGAGAGCACTGGCATGGATGCACAAAGTATGCATGCCATTGTAACATCACATGCTAAAGATACTACGTATTAGTTGAGTATGATCTCTATGATGGAAGAAATGGTATATGTACTGTAGGTATTATGATGAAATCATAACAATGTCAATTAAAATGTCAATTCAGGGTTCCCATGTGTCCTGGAAATCCTGGAAAATGATTGACCGATTTTCCAGTCATGAAAAACACATGGCAAAGGGGACAACAAAAGTAAAATGCTCCGGAAAAGCTTGAGTTGTTCTGGAAAATAATTATTTTTTTCTTCCTCTGCTTCTCTCTCCCTTGTGGATGAATGCAAACGGCTAAAACAGACATGTATGTCTGTTTTCTGCTCCATTCAACGGGTGACAATGAGTTGTAGTGTTTTCTGCTTCCTCTCTGCTTCTAGATGGGACAGAGCCCCACATGTCGCTACCAACCAATCAAATCACTGCCCAATGTTTCCATATGACTTTGTTGTTAGATTTACCAATCTGTCAGACCCAACTAAGATTTTTTTGACCCTCCAAAGATGTGACCAAAAATAATGACTTTCAGTTTAACCATTTAATGCACCCTGTAACTGATTGCACGATAAGCTGTCCAGTGTTGTAACCGCTGCCCCTGAAAGGGTTAAGAGTGTTGCTGTCGCACACTATGTCTAGTGTGAAGTTTCTCTCTCTATCTCTCTCTCTGTACCTCTCTCTCTCTCTCTCTCTCTCTCTCTCTCACTCTCTCTCTCTCTCTCGTCTGTTGAGTGAGAGAGCTGTAGTGGAAGTGTCGTCACTTTTTACTATATACTCCGAGATGAAATTTATCTCTCGAGCCACAGTATCCACATGATGGCTTTGACAAAGTGATGGGTGACTGGTACTCTTAAGGGGTGTTCACACACCAAGATTTGGTCCGGTGCTACGCCGGGGCTGCCCCAGTAGAGCGTTCACATGTGCAAATTAGCTCCGGCGTAGCCCCGGAAAACAGCTTACACCGGACCAAATTTGATCCACCTCAGGGAGGTGGTTTAAAAAATGTGCTCCGGACCAAATGCTTGTTTGCGAAGCAGCACCGGTGTAAATTTGCACGTGTCAACGCAACTGGGTTAAATTTGCTCCAGAGCTAATGCTTGTGAATAGTTTATGTATGGCGAGAATGCATTGCTTTCGCGTTCTGTCACACTTCCGTAATATGTTTGTTTAATAACGACACAAGACTTGGCTGGTAACATCTTTCCTTTTGTAGGAGGCTGGACTGTCTTGGAGTTGTTTGTGTAGTTTGTTCCTTTGTTGTGTGTTCACAATCCCCCGCCCCCCATATAATTTATTTAGCGATTTCCTCTCTTGTTTTTCTGTTTGGCGCATTACGTGTTTGCTTTTCTGAGTGTCATTGAAGTCATCGTTGATTTACGTTTTCGGGGGCGGTCACTCTCGAGCAGAAGCCACGGACACCGAGAAGGAGAAGGACGTGCCTGTCCAGTAGTCGCTTGAGTTGTGTATACGTTTTAGAAAGAACCAACACAACAGCTCATTTGTTTTCTGTCGTTTTGCTCCGCTGCAGAAACTGCCGTGTGAACACAAGTAGGGCTGCACCGACGCTGTGCCGGTGCAGACACGCTCAGCGGCTTTGTACGTGTGAAAGCTCCACACAATTTGCTGCGGTGCAAAATATATCGCAACAAAATACATCGGTGCAGCGCCGGAGCAAATGTGTGCCGTGTAAACACCCCTATATTGGACCATATTTCACTCAGTATTTCATACTTTGTACGTGCCCATGAGAAAAACTTTGTTCGGTATTCTGAGCTATTAAAGTACTGCCTATGTGCACAATGGGGAGAACTTCGACTTTTCATGCAGTTTTGATTTTAATTTATAGCCCCTGGCTAGTCAGGCTGGCTGTGGCAGCAGTGACACGGATGCGCGCAGGGGATTTGGCTTCTGTCCAAACCATCAGCAGCTCATTAGTCAATCATCTAGATTTACTGAGCAATCAAAGTAACTTGGATGTCATCATCCATGTGAGAACTTATTCTGTATTAGTGTTGTGCCACACATGAACAACTAATTCATTTAAAAAGCTCCTTTGGGATCAACAATGAGAATCAATTTGCAACTTTGAAAACCATTTGGTTTTTTGAGCCAATTTTGTATGGGGTTTGGTAATATTAAAGAAATCTGGTTAAATGTAGAAAAGTATAAGGTACACTTGTAAAAAATAGTCCAAAGCTGGGGGGTTGAATTCATTAGTTTATGTTGTGATAACTTGATTCGTACTGCAGCAGATGGGGTAGGCTTAGGGCTGAGGTTATACAAAACCTTTTACTTAGAATGAACATGTAAGGCTAGAGGTGTCAAATTCAATTTTTTCATGGGCTACATCGTAATTATGTTTTCCTCCCGAGGACTAGATAAATATACAGTAGTCTCATTTTACCATGTACTGTGCAGAGAATAAATTGATAGAAAACTAGTTTTGAAATCAGAAAACAGTAAAAATAAATAATTTGTTCGAATTTTACTTGAATTTAAAAGGGAGATTGAAAAAAATGCCTGCAGTATTGCAAGATTTTTAAAAGTGAAGACAATTTGTAATTTTTATATTTAGCAAGAAACACAAAGTAAACATGTGCAACACAATTTGCCTTCGCAGGTCACATAAAATGATGTGACTGGCCTAATCTGGCCCCTGTGCCTTGAGTTGGACACCTGTGAATTTACAACAACAGCTACATATGACGTTGCAAATATGGTTCCGTCCCTTCGGTGTTGATGCGTACAATACATAAAATCAATATATGTGGACTATGTACATTGTATTTTTGTCTTGATGACGAGTGACTGTGTCCTGCTGTCTTAAACACGGAAATAGATGTTTCAAGTATGAGTGAAATTCTCTCTGGAGCTGGATTTTGCGATGTCACCACATCATGCACCTGTAATTCCTATTTTTGAATCGCAGCAAGAACTGAGGCCAAGACTCGCGACTTGTGAAATGTTATGTCAGAACTCCACATGTTGCTAGTGTGCACACAGTTGATTGCAACAGAGGCCGTGCAGTGCGGTATGCTGTGGTTTGGGGTTCACGGAAAAACAACAGAAGTCTTGATGGAGAAATTAGCCAAATTCTGTTGTTGAAACACATATCTTCATCCGTTAGCTTGCATAAATAAATGTTCATTGTGAGGAAAAAAAAAACCATATAGTGAGCTAAGCTAAGCTACTCAACATTTAAATGAAGCTTCACCACACTCAAGCTACCCACCAGAGCAAAGTAACAAGCTCAGCTTCAAACTAAACCAAACTTTGTTTTGCTTTATGGTGATATACTGTGTGTGTATATATATATATATATATATATATATACACACACACTGTATATACAGTGTGTATATATTTTTTTTCATCAAACCTCATATATTATTTGTTGTCCTTGGATCAATCATACTATCGCTGCAATATCAACCAACGTCTTGGAGTAATGCAATAACAGCACTGTGCTATAATTAAAGCAGAGTAGTTGAACAGTTTGTACCAAATAATGTATTATAGTGGTAGATGTGATCATGATTCCCTCAATTAAATTTCTCTCATCTTAAGTGTCAAATGGCACATAAATGATTTCATTCGACTGCACCCATTTGGTTTTGTAAAGAAAATGCACAAATAATATTTCATAACCTCAGCTCTCCATCTTCTTCTTGCCATTCTTCCTGCCTCTTGTGTACATTCCCTTGACACACACACGCACACCCACACACGCACACGTGCACTTTTATGCTGTTGCTTGGATGTCAAAAACAGTGACGTTATTGAGACACGCTGAGACATTGAAATTATTTTTTAATCATGACTTTCTAGTAGCCCAGCACTGAGCTATTTTTACAAGTTGTGATGTCACAACGAAAACAAACACCTGACGTTGATCCAATGCAGACAGACAGATGACATGGCTTTGCTTTAGGTTCCTGTTGTCATTTTATGTTAACTGTTCTTTTGATGGTGGCGCGGGCACCCGCAGCGGCTCCTCTTGTTGTCTTGTCTGTTTGAGAGGGAAGAAATTTCATCTGTGATGTATGTTGCACATACTGCGCATTTGACAAATTGTACGTGACTTGACTTGACTGTTGGTTTACCAGCAACGTTTTTTATGCATATAGTGTTCACTTATCACATGATATGGGTCTCCAAAAGAGTTTCCAATAAACAAACTTGCCCATTTCAATATGCATATTATATCGTCACTAACAAGTCAGTATAATAATGTCAAAATGCCATATCTCTCCTCCCTATCTGATTAAAATTATTGGTTAAATATTATTGGAACTGTACGAAACAATTTGTGCTTCTGTGCTTGATCTGATGCCTTCAAAGAGATATTTATTTTAAACATGTCCATGATGGTTCTAGTGGTACACAAGAAGGGTTATTATAGTTTTGGACTTTCATTTTCATTTCCTTTTGCCAACTTTGGCCAATGTTAAATCAGTTATGCATTTGTTGTTTTTTATCAGTTTTAGGGAAAATCTTTCAGTTTAGTTCTTTTTTTAGGGTTGTTTTTTGTTCTCATGGTGTATTTGTCAAGTACACCATGGAGAAAAAGAGGAGAAAAAAGTGTCATGTTTCACGAGGTGGTAGTTGGAGGACCCCAAAAAGCAGAGAGGAGCAGGGTGGCGGACCAAAATGTATTTAACAAAAATGCAAACAGAAAGACATTGGAGAAACTAACTCAAAAACTCAAAGTGCAGCAAAATCACAAGAAATCAAACTAGCAAAAAAACCTAACAAAACATGACGCATGCACAAAGGAACACACACAGCAGCAACAATGACCTGACATTGAGTGGTCGGGCATCAAGTCTTTTGAATTGGCAACTAATGACACAATGACCAACAGGTGTGCAGCTGCAAGCTGAGCTCTACATTGCCACCCGTTGGTCACAAACAGAACCATGACAAAAAGTATATGTTGCATATTCAAAATGAAAGAAAAAAACGTTAGCCTGGGAACCAATTCGGGGCGTTACTCTGCCTGAAGTCAGCTGGCATCGGCTCTAAGCGATTTATCCATTTTGTGTTCATATTGCATTTAATTGAAAGATGTTTGTTGTTTTTTTCTCTCTTCTTTCTACATACATTCTTGCTGCTGGAGGCTGTAAATTTCCCCAGTGTGGGACGAATAAAGGATATCTTATCTTAAGCACGAAAATTCAAGTGGAGTGAATTTATACTGAAATAGTGAACGTGCAAAACATACCGTAACCTCTGCTAAACATATAGTGGTTATAAAGTCGAGGCACCCCTGTTCAAATGTCAGCTTTTAGTGACAAATCATTTCTAAACATACTCTATTAATATGACATGAAATCTGTACAACTCAAAGAAAACTTTTTGAGATAGAAAGTTAAAAACAGGTGAATGTGCACGTAATGTTATAACTGGGGATGCAGTGTTCATAATGTTCATAATTACCACATTCAAACCCATGAAATGGGAGTTATCAACACCTGTCACCTTTCTCTGCTTAAACTCTAAAAGCATTCAGTTGTTCTAGCAGGCTAACGATTTACACTTAACACTTACTGCTATTTGGAACGGTTCATAATTCCCTCCACACTGCCCAAGGTTCCAATCCCAGCAGCAGGCTGTGGTGTTGTTTTTTGCTTCGTTTTTTTCTGGTGTGATGCAATGTGTGCGTGTGCCCAACATACATTCACAAAATAGAAAGTTCAACCTTGGATGACTGTTTCTTTTATGGGTAGCAAAGGTAATGGCGGCAGATGATCCAAAAGCGAAGGAGATGGGGGAAGGATGGGTGCAGGGTCAAATGGTCATAAGGAAAACGTAGAGCAAGGCTGAGCAGGGAGGCAGGCACTGGAACAAGACAAACAAGAACAATTGAGTATGCACAAAAAATTGAAAAACGACAAGTGTGTGGCTTGTGCACTAGCAAAGGCCTAGATACCACTCATAATGTGTGAATCATCTGGCACCCGCTTGCAGATCAGCAGAGCTCTTCTATGTAGGAGATGATTGCTGATCAGCTGCAGGTGTGGAAGCACCCTCAGGCCCAGACTGTTAATTAAAGGAGAAAAGACACAGAAGGTCCCTGGAAGTGGACTCTCCAAAATAAAAGCACATAAGTAAGAGGGTCTGTGACTACACATCACAGTTTCCCTTTTTTGCCTTCTGTTATTTTGCCAGTGACTAATACAGCACACAATTGCTCTCCTCCACAACTGTTCAAGACTGAAGCCAAATGGGCTGCATAGAGCTTGTGCCAAGGTGAAGCTACAAGCCCCCCTGCCAAAAATCTTGATGCAGTTTCACTGTGATAAGGAGTCATTAAAAATGTATGCGTCTGTGCTGTCATACAGTCGCTTTGGTTTCTGTATGTGAGGCCTTTGTGTGCTGTCAGAGCCCACAAGTCTTAAAAGGATTGATCCTGCCACAAAGAAAAGATGACAGGTGCCTCGTTCCATAATTCAGTGCCAGAAGGACAAACACATGCCGCTATTGTCATTACCTGTGGGATTGTTGCCCTGTCTTGCCCTTTTCTTCAACACTTTATCTCTGCTGAAGTATATTTTTTACATGTCAAGATAGATGCCACTTATGCATCAGCTATCATTTTATGTTAAGTGTTCTTTTGATGGTGGCAGGGGCACCTGCAGTGGATCCTCTTGTTGTCTGTTGTCTGTTTAAGAGGGAGGAAATTTCATCTGTGCGGTCCATTTGACAAAGTTGTACTTGACTTGACTTGAGCTGTGCGTTTGTGGAGTGCAGCAAATCCCTTTGCCATTAAAATCATCGACAGGAGTTTTTGCATACCGCTAATAACGTGTGTTTGCAAGGCCTTTAATGTTCATTATGACCTACCCCCCAATAAATACATCAATAAATTCCACTTAACTCCATCTGACCTGGGGGTGGGGGGTGAATTTGCTGCTTGTTTTAGCTTGTGTGTTTTTGCTTTTGAAAGGCACATTTTTCAAACGAACATTTCTTTAATCGTTTGTAAATCAATTTAACTAGGTGGTGAAAAAACATCCCCATCGAGGGAGGACTTCATTTTTGTTTAAACAAATCAAACACATACTGTAGTTATTATCCAATGACATGGCTTGAAATGTGTTTGTTTTCCGGGTTTCAATTTTTCTGCATTTGGCTGGCAACCGGTTCAGGGTGTCCCCGACCTACTGTTCGAAGACAGCTGGGATAGGCTAGAATAGTCCTTACTGTCATCCTTTCATTTGAAAAACTCACGTCTTCTCTAAGATGAAGGATCAACTCAAAATATCAATGCAAACTGATTTTCCACGTTTGAAGTCCAGTTCAAGTTATGTTTTTGTTTTTGTTTTTTTACCTGTCAATCTGACAAGGTGTACAACATCACAAAAAATTAAACATACAAAGGCAAATTTCAGATACTATCTGCCTTGTTCAAGCCATCATTTGCATGTTTTTGAAAAAGATTGTCCCATAACCCCCTTCACAGACAGTTAGCTATTTTTATTTCTAACATGTACTGCACTTATTAAAAAAAAGTAGAATTTACAAAAAAAAGCACATCAGAAACAGAGTGGGAAGATGTGAAGGTTACTCACTTCCACACCATATTCATACTGCCCCTCATAATTTTAAGCTCCTCATTATTATTTTAATCAATAAGGTAATTTGCTGAGCATATTGTTATTACATTATCAACTATCTTCCGTCCCTACTAATACAGAAAAATAGATTATTTAAATCTGTCTTTGTGTTCTATTGTATTATTGTCGTTTGATGTTGAATGTTCTGTTAAGCGCTTTGTTACAAATACAGCTGTGGTGAGAGTGCTGTATAAATGATGATGTATTCAATTGTATTATCTTTGCCTTAGAAGACAAATTAAGCACAGATAAGTACAAGCCATTTCAAAAGATCATCATCATCATCATCATTTATTAGCTATATATGTATACACATAACAGAATTCAACAGGTGCGGACGCATGCATAAATTGCTAGGATCAAACATTACATTACTGGACTAGTCAATGCTTAAAATGCTTAAAACACTCTGTGCTTAAATCTTTGTTCAGAAGACGGACTGCATTAGGGAAAAAACTTTCGCGATGGCGACTAGTTTTACCAAGTATCGATCTGTATCTTCTACCGGATGGAAGTTCTTCAAAAAATTCGTTAGCAGGATGAGAGTCATCTTGTGTGATTGAATAAGCTCTCCGCAGTGAGCGCTGAACATAGATCTCGTCCAAAGACGTTACACCATGACCGATAATTCTGGAAGCGGTTTTAACGACTCGCTCGAGCAAGCGCCGGTCGTCAACCGTTGCACGACCAAACCAGACCGTGATCGAGAGCGATAAAACGCTCTCGATCACCGCCCGGTAGAATTTGGTCAGAATGCGCTGGCCGACCCCGAAGCTCCTCAAGCGTCGCAGAAAGAACATGCGTTGCTGAGCTTTTGCTACACAGTGGCCGACATGCGCCGACCAGGTCAAGTCACTAGAGATGTGAATCCCCAGGAACTTGAAGGTTTCAACGATTTCGACGTCCGTGCCGTTGATAACCATCGGCTCCAGAGGAGCCAAGGGTTTCTTCGGATTGTCCTGACGGAAGTCGACGATTACTTCCTTCGTCTTCGAGATGTTGTGTTAAACATAAATAAAAGCAGAATATAATGATTTGCATGTCATGTTCAGCCTGTACTTAATACAATACACTACAAAGATAAGATATTGAATATTTAAACTGATTAATTTTATTGTTTTTAGCATTTTATTTATTTATATATTTTAACAGCTGGCACAGGGTCATCTTTACCACTGTGTTACATCACCTTTTCTTTGAACAACCTTCATAAAGCGTTTTGGAACCAAGGAGACAAATTCTTGATGTCCTGCTTCAACTATTCAACATTCAGGCATCTCCGTTGTCGTGTTTTACGCTTCATAATGCGCCGCAGATTTTTCTTGGGAGACATGTCTGGACAGCAGGCACTATTTTACTGTTGTAACATGTGTAGAATGTCCTTTGGCATTGTGTTGTTGAAATAAGAAGGGGCATCCATTAAAAAAGGCTTGGATGGCAGCATATGTTTCTCCAAAAATCTGTATGTACCATCCAACATGAATGGTGCCTTCCAAGATGTGCAAGTTACCCATGTCATTGGCACTAAAACAGCCCCATAAAATCACAGATTATGCTTTTGAACTTTGCGTCCATAACAGTCCGGATGGTTCTTTTCCTCTTTGGCCCATAAGACACGATGTCCATGATTTCCAAAAACAATTTCAAATATGGACTCATCAGACCACAGAACACTTTTCCATTTTGCATCAGTCCATCTTAGATGAGCTCGAACTGGGTGTTGTTGATAAATGGCTTTTGCTTTGCAAAGTAGGGTTTTAAGTTGCACTTACGTCTATAGCGCCTAACTGTATTTATTGACAATGGTTTTCTGAACCAATGTTGTGATATCCTTGACACACTGATGTCAGTTTTCGCTGCAGCGCCGCCTGAGAAATTGAAGGTCACGAGCAATCATTGTTGGTTTTTGACCTTGCTGCTTCCATGCAGCGATTTCTCCAGATTCGGTTTCTCCAGATTCACTGAAGCACTGAATTTCATTGTCTACGGTCCATGACCGTAGACAATGAAATCCCTAAATTCCTTGCAATTGTATGTTGGCCAGCTATATTATTAAAACAATGTTTTTGTGATTAAAGTTACCTGAAAATAATGGCTATCAAATTTATTATAGACAAACTATTAACTTTTTACTGCCACACATACCAGACATAGGTGAAGTATCCCTTTAATACTGTCTCCTTGACAGGTACAATATGTCTTTCTTCCACTTATAATCAATAGCACACATTCATGATGGATGCATAGCAAATATTTCACCAAAATGCACATACCTGTATTGTGCAATACATATATTTCTTTCTCCTTCTTTCTACATACATTCTTGCTGCTGGAGGTTGTAAATTTCCCCAGTGTGGGACGAATAAAGGATATCTTATCTAATCTTATCTTATCTTATATACAAACATGGAGACATTAGTTTCATTACTAAAGTCGAAGAAACCACACTTTTACCATACTCAAGATTCAAACCCTCGGTGAGATATCACTGTGATAATGTCATTTTAATAATTATTGAATTGAGTAAGTTCTGCACATAAATTTGTATATCAAATAAGATGCCTACACTTATCTGCTATCAACAGATGTGTTGGTGTATGTCACATCTAAATAAATCCATTCGATGGAATGTCATGAATTCTTGAGAGATGTTTTTGGGTAGTGCAAAGAGGCTGAGAAAGAGTGGGGAGAAACCAGGTGCGGTCTAGGAACTGAATGCATAATGAATTGCTTAGAAAATCAGATGTAGGATGCTCACAAATTTGCACACCACCCTTTTTGTACTTAATCTGGCCTTCATGTATAATTGTGTTCATGCTCATCATGTACCATAACAATGAGACACTCCTTTGCATGTGTCCAAAGACGTTTTTATATTCCAAAACCAAATACAATTTATATTACAATAATGTATCTTGGGTGGCCCGGTAGCCCAGTGGTTAGCACGTCGGCTTCACAGTGCAGAGATACCGGGTATGATTCCAGCTCCGGCCTCCATGTGTGGAGTTTGCATGTTCTCCCCGGCCCTGCGTGGGTTTTCTCCGGGTTCTCCGGTTTCCTCCCACATTCCAAAAACATGCGTGGCAGGCTGATTGAACACTCTAAATTGTCACTAGGTTTGAGTGTGAGCGTGGATGGTTGTTCGTCTCTGTGTGCCCTGTGATTGGCTGGCAACCGATTCAGGGTGTCCCCCACACTGCCCGAAGACTGCTGGGATAGGCTCCAGCACCCCCTGCGACCCTAGTCAGGATCAAGCGGTTCGGAAGATGAATGAATGAATAATGTATCTTGCCCCTGCTGGAGGCTTTAAATTTCCCCAGTGTGGGACAAATAAAGGATATCTTATCTTCACCTCATCAAACATTTGTTTGTTTGTTTGTTTGTTTGTTTGTTTTTTGCTATACAATAACAAAATGTAATTGCACATCCATTACAGTAGCTGGCAGTGGTGCTCACATTGTCGGAATATGCACAGGGAGTGTAAACAATATTAATAGTTGTTCAGCAGATTAATATTTCTCTTTTTTTTTCTTTAATGTGAAGAACCACATAGTGTTATGCACTGATCACAGTTTAAAAAAAATGCTGATTATATCCACTGCAGCAAATTGGGCTGGGCATGTGTGTGTATATATTCTGAACTCAACGGTATTTATAGAGCACTTTCAAACAGCCATCGCTGCATATAAAGTGCTGTACATGGAGCAACTAACATATGGTATATACAACAATATAGCAATAAACCAGTAATAAAGATGGGAGAAAGCACCAAACAGTAAAACTAACATCAAATCTGAGTAATGCTGTGTCAAATGCCAAAGAATACAAGTGAGTTTTGATGCGGTTTTTAAAGATGGGCAGTGAGGGGGCTTGCCGAATCATATTGTCTTTTTTGTCTCTTTTGACCAAAGAATGTTCAAGACCGTCTGTTAACATACCAGGGAAAAAATGTTTCCGTAAAAGATAAATGGCTGTTTTGAAGCCACACAACTGAAATTTCGAATTGCATATCAATACACCTTTTACTATTAAACACTCCATCAATGCAGTCCAGAATGTCATGCCTGTCAGAAACCCAAACTAATGGACACCACTTTGTCATATGTTCCAAATGACTCTGAAGCGGGAATGAGAATACCATTTTAAAAGAATGAGGTCAACCTTCAATACTCATCTAAGACCAGCAGGGATATTGGTATGAGTTTCAGAGAGGAATGAATATCATGATCTGACACCCAGCGAGGTGTGGAAATGCAATTTGAAAGACTGCTTTGGGATAAATCCAAGTGGAGATGCAGGCGTGGAAATTCTGTTCATTTTCCAAGTGCCTAGCTCTGTAGTATATACCATGACTAGGCCCAGAGGACAGAAGATTCATCACAGGCCAGCATAAATTAGGCAACACATTTACAATGATTTATTGACTCAATATGTGGACATGATTATAGCAGAGGACAAGATTGGAGACACATACGGCTGGCTTTATAGATTAGAGGTAGATATGAGCGACATTGCTCTTCAGAGAGTGTACATCATGCATTTGTGCTTAAATATGTGTGTGTGCATAGTTTTTGTAGTGCAAGGGATTCACAACAGTACAATGTCCTTATGCTAATTCCATGGAACTGAGCTGTCCCAGAGGGGAAATCCATCTGTCATTCAGAATCTGGTTGAGCCCTGGGCACTCCCACTCACATCAAATACAGGAAGGGGGTTAAATGTTCTGTTCTGGGTTACTGTACCATGTTAAGTACCGGAATATACTATAGCGTGAATTGTGTGTGTGTGTGTGTGTATATATATATATATATATATATATATATATATATATATATATACTGTATATACACACACACTGTATATACAGTGTGTATATATTTTTTTTCATCAGAAGAAGATATATATATATATATATATATATATCTTCTTCTATATATATTGCGCGTCGTCCCGCACGCGGTCTGTCCTTCCGTCTGTCCCTTTTCAAAACGTACCTACTTCACCGCGCCGCTGCGCGCCGCCACTGCGCGCCGCCACTGCGCGCCGCTCAGGCAGTGGCTCACTACGATCGCGCGGGCATCTTAGCGAAAAAATGTTGTCTACCAACAAGCATTGCAATGAAATTGTTAGTTATTTAGTAGAGCTAAACATCTCTTTATTTTCGTGATAAGCAATGAAGATGAACAAAAAGTTGAACCAAGCAACAACACTTTTGTGGGCCGAAGGCCCACCTTACCAGCCTACCGCAGGAACTAGCTGATGAGCCGCCCGGAGGGCGGCGAACCACCACCTTACCAGCCTTCCGCAGGAACTAGCTGATGAGCCGCCCGGAGGGCGGCGAACCAGCTAGTATATATATATTAGAGCTGTCTGTTTAGCGCCTTTTTATTGAAATTCATTTCAATAAATTTTAATGGGATTAAATGTTTTTAAATGTTTTAATCCGTGTGCCGCGGATTAAAGCGGCACACGTCACATCAGATGTTACCTGGCTCTATAAATAAACCAGAAACAAAACAGCAAGCGTGCTGCACAGGTCCACACACGTTTGTTTTGCCAGCCACGGCAGCGCGAGATACCTAAACGGATACTTCAAGTGTTTATGAATGGAAAGTTTACTTTAAAAAAATTGCCGGATTGTTCCACTGACAAGACCAAAGTAACTTGTATGTTTTGCAGTCGTAAACTGAGCTATCATCATAGCACGTCGAGTCTGAAATACCACTTAATGGCCAAATACACAGCTGACGTGAGTACTCCGCCCCCTCGTCTCAGACAGACAGCTATGGATCATTTCAAAGCGAAGAAAATGGATGACATGACGAAGAACAAATTTGCTGAAGCCATAGCTAATTGCATGGCTACTGCATTGAAGCCTGTCAACATTGTCCACAGCTCGACTCAAGCTGAAATCATTCACATTGCATCTAATGATTCCACTACGGATTGCCAGCGAGAACCTCCATTTCAAGCTGTGTACAGATTGTACGTAGCGGAGAAGGTCTCCAGTGTTGACATCCGAAATGATGTATACACAAAACCGTATAGAGACTTGCGCGCAAAGGACCAACAGAATCAACATAGCCTGACTGCTATGTTCAAAGCAAACATGTGAAAAGCGAAGTATGAAAACATGGTTTAAATCCACTATAGTTTGCCTTCGATATGCACTTTATAATGTTATATTGCTCTGTTTTGATTCCATAAAAAGCTGTTACAGCAGCTGTTGTGTGACAAAATAATTTTTTCACTGTTGTTGATGGACAGTGAAAAACAGGCAGGCTGGTTGAACACTCTAAATTGTCCCTAGGTGTCGTCTATGTGTGCCCTGCAATTGGCTGCAAACTGGTTCAGGGTGTCTCCTGCCTCTTGCCCGAAGATAGCTGGGTTAGGCTCCAGCACTCCCTGTGACCCTTGTGAGGATAAAGCAGAAAATGGTTGGATGGATGTGTATATATATACTGTATATATATACATACATACATACACACACACACACACACACACACACACATATATATGGTGTCCGTCCCTCATTCAGCGCGGGTCCAGGAAGCTTGAGGGTTCTGCACAGTATCCTTGCTGTTCCCAGCACTTCACATTTCTGGACTGAGATTTCCGATGTCGTTCCCGGGATCTGTTGCAACCACTCATCCAGTTTGGTGGTCACTGCCCCGAGTGCGCCGACCACCACAGGCACGACTGTCACCTTTACCTTCCAGGCTCTCTCCAGCTCCTCTCTGAGCCCTTGGTATTTCTCGAGTTTCTTGTGTTCCTTCTTCCTTATGTTTCCATCACTTGGGACTGCTACATCCACTACAACGGCTTTCCTCTGCCCATTATCTATGATCACGATATCTGGTTGGTTCGCCATTACCATCTTGTCAGTCTGGATCTGGAAGTTCCACAGGATCTTCGCTCTGTCATTCTCCACCACCTTCGGAGGTGTTTCCCATTTTGACCTTGGGGTTTCCAGTCCATAATCCGCACAGATGTTTCGGTAGACTATGCCAGCCACATGGTTATGGTGTTCCATGTAGGCTTTCCCTGCCAGCATCTTACACCCTGTAGTTATATGTTGGATCGTCTCAGGTGCCTCTTTGCACAACCTACACCTTAGGTCTTGTCTGGTGTGGTATATCTGGGCCTCAATGGCTCTGGTGCTCAGGGCCTGCTCCTGAGCAGCCAGGATTAGTGCCTCTGTGCTGTCCTTCAGGCCAGCCCTCTCTAGCCACTGATAGGACTTCTTGAGATCGGCCACTTCAGTTATGGTCCGGTGGTACATCCCGTGTAGGGGCTAGTCCTCTCATGATGGTCCCTCTTCCAGCGCCTCGTCTTCTGTTCCCCATTGTCTGAGACGGGTGCCCAAAGTTTTTGGATCGAAGATCTACTTTTTGATCAACTAACCTCACGGGATTTACCCTTACCGGCACGCACACGCACACACACACACACACACACACACACACACACACACACACACACACACACACACACGCACACGCACACACACACACACAAATTTAAGATTACCTGCTTTATTTTATTTTTTTAAATTTTTTTTTTGTGAAAATGAGACTGATTCGTGTGCAGTGTTTATTAACACAAAAAAATATATTACTAACATGTACCAAGACACACAAATGGTTGTTTGTTCTTTTTCTTCTCGACACTCCTCGGATCTACTTGGGACCTGTCTTAGATCTACCGGTAGATCAGGATCTACCTAATCCTGATCTATCCTGATAATCCTGATCAGGGCACCCCTGGTCTGAGACATTCTCTGAGTACGTCATCCGTTGGAGCCTTCTCCTTGATGTATTCATGGAGCTTGGATGTTTCATCATCCAGTGGCTCTCACACTCACTAGTCCCCAGCCTCCTTCCTTTCGGCTTGCGTACAGTCTCAGGGTGCTGGATTTGGGATGGAACCCTGTCATGGTTAGGAGCTTTCGGGTCTTAACGTCCGTGGTCAGAATCTCTTCCTTTGGCCACCTTATTATTCCTGCAGGGTATCTGATCACTGGCAGGGCATAGCCGTTTTTTCCCCGGGTCTTATTCTTGCCATTGAACTGGCTTCTTAGGACTTGCCTCACTCGTTGGAGGTATTTGGCCGTAGCCGCTTTCCTTGTTGCCAGTTCGAGGTTGCCATTGGCTTGTGGTTTACCGAGGTACTTGTAGCTGTCCTCAATGCCTGCTATTGTTCCTTCAGGGAGTGAGACCCCTTCAGTGCGGACTACCTTTCCTCTCTTAGTCACCATCCGACTACATTTCTCAAGACGAATGACATCCCGATGTCGCTGCTGTAGATACTGGTTGTGTGGATCAGGGAGTCTATATCCCTTTCGCTCTTAGCATGCAGCTTTATGTCATCCATGTAGAGGAGGTGACTGATCGTAGCTCCATTTCTGAGGCGGTATCCATAGCCTGTCTTGGTGATCAAGGTGCTCTGGTTCCCCAGCACCTGACGCAGACCTTGTTTGGCCGGGCGACGTCTGAGCCGGCATGTCATTCATTTTATTGTTTCTCATCATTGTATGAGGTAGGGATTAGCGTGAAGGATCTTGCCCATGCTGTATAACCTCCCATGCCCACAGCGTAGCTTGGCGTCCTTGTAACCATCATCTCCTAGAATTGGAATACTCTTGTATTATTCCTCTCTTCTTAGTTAGGTTTGATGGTTAAGGTGTTATTCCTCTCTGTTAGTTGTGTTTATTCTTGAAAGAAACAATGTAGAATGCTGTTGAAGGTATTTCCTGCTCACTGTGTTTACAATCACCTTTAGTGCCCCTCAACCCCACCACTTTTAGGGCCCCCCTCCACAGGACATGTTTAACATCAAAAGAGGAACTGTTATCTCAAGTATCTGTGTTCCTGCTATCACACCAAATTGTGGGTATTGGTGGTCTGGTCTCACCTCACCGCTCCCAACTTCTTCCAGCCACACCAGGACAGATGACATGTTACTTTCTTTGTTTCTGGGATTGTCATGAGAGGCGTACCTCCCCGCCTCTCATTATCATATTGTCTCTGTATAATCTCATGAATGTGTTTCTTTTACGCTTTCTGATTCAAATCTGGAGCCCTCGATTCATAAACTGCAGAAAAATAAAGTAAACCCTTCGAAGGAACTGTACATCGCCTCTAGCCTTTATTTGGTTTACCAACATTTTCCTCGTCTGAAATTCAACGAACACGCGGGGAAGAGGAGGCCACTCTTCCCCCAACACTGTATATATTTATACATAGATAGATAGGTATACACACACATATACATGCACATATGATCAATGGGTTTGAAGAATGGTGCCCTAGAATGGTGAACTTTACATCATCTACCTGTGGCGGTATTTTTGCTGTTCCTTATAAATGCACTTTGCACACTTCATCTTGCCACCGGACTTGCGCAAATCAGTTTATTCTTCCGCCATGTCAAAGACGATGAATTCACTTCGTGCCCCTTGTATTTAAAGGATATGAAAGGCTGGGTTCGCGCCCACAACAGTGCTAAATGTCCTTTTAAAAATGTGCTATTCTGTGCGCCTCAAAGAAAATACCAACACTGTTGTCTCCTCCACATCTGCTCAGATTTAGACTGCACTTGTGCTAGACT